>NW_006399767.1:16348335-16375833 GCF_000299155.1 Elephantulus edwardii | reverse complement strand
AATCCACCAGATGCTCTGCCGGGGAAGGAGGGACAATCTCCTCCTGTACCAGTCAGATCTGATTTGACAGTACACGCACACAAAAATAATAAAAAATAAAAAAATTTTAAAAAAAAAGAAATGACTATGGCCTGAATAAAGCACATCTTAGTTTTCAAATTGATATCATTGCTCTTCAGGAATTTGGAGAGGTCCTTGACAGTGGACTTGCACAAAGCAATGTGTCTCCTGACTGCTGAAACCAAGAGTGGTGATGACAGTCCCCTAAATTGTCTTCCACCCTTAAGCTTTGCCCCTCTCCTCCCTTCTCTATGGCCAGAATGATCATCCTCCAGGTCAAGTTGGATCATGCCAAGGCCTTGCTTAAAACCTTCCAGTGTCAAAACAACTATGAGATATTATCTCACCCCAGCAACAATAGCAAAGTTCAACAAGGCAGCAAACAACAAATGCTGGTGAGATTGTAGGGAGATCAAAACTCTTGAAATTCTCTGCTGGTGGGAATGAAAATGTACAACCGCTATGAAAGATAGTCTGGCACTTTCTTTAAACGTTGGAAATAGAAATACCATTTGACCTAGCAATTTTACTACCAGGAATATACCCTAAAGAAACAAGAGCCACAACTCAGGAAGATGTATGCACATGCATGTTTATTATTGCATTATTCACAACAGTGAAGAAATGGAAGCAACCCAAGTGCCCATCAACAAACAAATGGATAGAAAAGTGAACTGGGGGTCAGAGGAGGAAGGAAAAATGTGTAACAATGAATATATGAAAATTCAACTTTTCTGTAAACTTTCATTAAAATGACAATTTTAATAAAACAATGGATAGAAAAGCTATGGTATATTCACACAACGGAATAATACGTAGCTTTGAAAAACAGCGAACTCTTAAAACATTACACAACATGGGGACCCTGGAGAACATTATATTGAGTGAAATATCTCAGTCACAAAAGGACAAATACTGCATAGCATCATTGTTATAAAACAGGACAGACATGGGAGGGTTGGGGAGAGAATAGGAAAACACTGCATTAGAACAGATGAGGGGGGGAAACTGAAAGGAATATATGATTAGGCATTATATGTATGACAACAATCTTGAACAAGGTGTGCATTGTAAGGTGGGATGGGGGAAGGGGAGGAGGGGGAAATGTGCAACAATGAATAAAACAATTAATAAAAGAAAAAACAACTCTTCAGTGTCTCCCTGTTACGACAGGTAAAAGCCCAAGCTTCTCAAGTCAGCTTACAGGCACTGAGTGTTCTATCCTCTCCAGCCCCATCCCTCCATCCTCTCCTCATCCCAGTCTGGAAGTAAATTGGAGCTGGGAGGATACAGGGCAGACGGTGCAAGGAAGGTGAGGTGGGGTCAGAATCTGGGAGGCTGGGGGACCTGGAAAGCTGAGGAGAAGATTTAATTTTCTCTTGATTTGAAGCCATTGCAAGGTTTGGAGTCAAAGAGAAGAACTGTAGGCAAAAACCAGGATTTGAGGGATGATGACTCAGCAAGGCATGGAGAAGAGGAATTGATTTAGGGATTTTGAAAGCCCCTAGTGGAGGAAGGTAGGTAATTGAGCAACAATGAATGATTTTTTTTTAAAGTCAGCTAGGGGAGGGGTAAGGGTAGGAGATGGTTAAAATGTACAACAATGAATGAATGAAAATCTAACTTCTCTGTAAACATTTGTTAAAATCACATTTAAAATAAACTTCTATTTTAAAAAAGAAAGCCCCTCATGGGTTAGTCACAGGAGATCCCAGAAGAAAAGACGAGTCATCTCTGAGTCAGATACCTCAAGAATTACATCACAACACACATGGGTTTCTGGACATGACTCTTAAGCTGACCATGGACACACCTGCCCCAACACAGCTAAGGATGCTGGGATTTGTTCCAGAAAACACTGACAGATGGTTTATGTGATGTGTTCTTTAGAGTGCAAGAGCTAGGGAAAGGGCAGTAGATGCTTCTGGCTTTGCCAACTGGAGACAGTGCCAGGTCCCTTTCTGGCAATCACCTCTTGCCTAGGCCTTGGTCACCAAGAAAAGCCTGGGAAATAGGGCGACAGAGTGTCTCAGGCCTCCCTTCCCCCAGTCCACCTCCCCAGGCTTTACTCTTGGGTCAGTGGGAGCCTGAAGTGGCTTTTAAGCAATTAGATTGAGCTCCGGGCCCTTGCAAATCTAATTGCTTCAAAAGCCTTTAAAGGGTTTGAGTCTGAGCTCTTAAAATGCCAGAAAAGAGGAAAATTTGTGATGGTAAGAGGTATAGAGGTCCTGGCTTCTCTCACCCACTCATCTATCTACTCTATATTTTCTTGGGCCTAGGGAAGAGGCAATTTCAACACACACACACACACACACACACAGAGAGAGAGAGAGAAGGCTCTTTGTCCCTTTCCCTTCTTCAAATCTCCAAATAACTGTCTCGGATCAATCTCAGTGTTCCTCACAGGACATTGAGCTGATGAGACCCAAGGCTTTCCAGCAGGCAGACCCCTGCCCTAGCAGGCAAAGTATCTCACCCAAGAAAACACATCAGCCACCTCACTGTGATTGCACCCAGACTAATGGGCTGGATGCTTGAGATAACAGAAGACCTCCCCTGACTACCCAGAGCCCGGCAGTCTGGGGAAAGAGAGACCCACTCCAGACAGGCAGAAGTGCAGGGGGCGGGGTCGTTCCAGGGAAAAGAGCCAGCTAGGAGCTCTGGGAACACCAAAGGGATGCAGCTGGACAGGAGAATTCAGCGAGGGTACTAGCAAGACATGGCACTGAGGAGGAGGTAGGTGGGAAGAACTTAAGTCCCGGAAATGAACATGAACCCAAAGCAGACCCGAAGAGGGGCCCAAGGACCACGACCGTCCTTCCCTAACATGCTCTGACTCAGTATTCTTGTGGGTAAAGTGCACCCCTGGACTAGTTTGGTGGTTTTGGTCTACATCCTTCCACACCCTATAACCCTGCAGGAAACTTGGGGACCACTTTGAGGGGTAAATGGGAAAGCAAAGTGAATGAAGTTCAGCTGCCACAAACTCTAACTAGAATGGCAACTCTTACTTGTTTCATAATTCAAGTTTCTATGTAAATTCTATTTACTGAAAGTCCTGCTGGTTTTGGACCATTTGATCCTCTCGAAGGGGGTCCTTGGTGGTGTAGGCTATGGTTTGTCAGGCAGCTTTTCTGGTGGTTTGGATTCACCAGTGGCTGCTCGGGAGAAAGGTGGACACTCTCACCACCCCACTCCCATTGTGATTCACAGCCTGAGAAAGCTGATGCGGGGCCTCTATGAGTTAATACTAACTCAACAGCAATGAGAATGAATGAATGAGCTCTCTGTAGACCATTGAACTAAGAAGCCCTCGTGGCATGGTGGCTTAAGTGTTAGGCTGTTGACTGAAGAGTTTGTAGTTCAAACCCACGAGCCATTCCAGTGAGACAACAATGTGGATTGCCTGTGCCTATAAAGATTACAGTTCTGGAAACTCCAGGGGGTAATTCTAGTCCATCCTCTAGGGTCTCTGAGTCAGAATTAACTCAATAGCACAAAACTAACCACTGGATGAGATCATCTCTTCAGTCCCTTCCAGCACTGAGGTCAAGATTTTCTTCTCACAGTTTCAAGTTTGTCACTAGCTCCTTTCATTACAAAGGAGGACACTGTATGGGGTTCTGTCCAACTGCCTGGCGGGGCCCAACCTGGGGGTCAAATTAGAATAGGCTGATGGGCTGATGCACCTTAAAAGCTCAAATTGGGGTCAAAACTGATCCATACACTGGCCCTCCATTGGGTTTCTGAGGCTGTGAATTGCATGGGAGGAGATTGTCCACCTCTCTCCCAAAAAGCCACTGTTGGACTGAAACCACAGCTAAATGCCCCCACCCCCCAGACTAAGCCACTGTAGCTCCCTCGATTGATGCCTCAAATCCTCCACTACAGCACCGCTCTTTTCAGTCAAGGAGACCTGCTGGCCTAGTAGGGAAGAGCTGTGTTGCAATCCAAAGCACATGGTTTGAACCTACCAGCTGCTCTGTGGGAGAAGGCTGGGCAAACCCCTCCTGTGCTAATTACTGCCTCTGAAAACCCACTGAAGGATCAGCTACGGTCAGTTCTGACTTGACAGCACACAACAACAACAAAAGTGACCTAGTGGCAACCTTGTCGGACTGTTGACTGAAAGGTAAAGTTTGGTAGCAATTCAAGTCCACCAGCTGCTTCATAGAAGAGGGATGGGTAGTGCGGTCCCATAAAGATTTAAGCCCTGGAAACCCATTAAAACTCAAATTCATTGCTGTAAAGTCAAGGCTAGAAAGGGCACAGAAAGAAACTGCCTGTCCTTCTCCCGCAGAGCAGCTGGTGGATTCAAACTGCCTGGCTTTGCAGTTGACTTCCTACAGACTAGGCCACCAGCCCATTAGACAGTTGCTTTTGTTGGAGTCTATTCAACTGGAGTGAGTTTGGGGTTTCAGTGGCATGGTGAGTTATGTGGCAAGCTACTACTAACTGAATAGTCACTGGTTTGGATCCACAAGCCGCTCCAACGAAGAAAGACAAGAAGCTATATTCCCAATTAAGATTTACAGCCTGGGAAACTTGACATTAGGTTGCCACAAGTCAGTCAGAATCAATGTCACTGCAGTAGGGTTGGTTTTACTTGGTGGTGAAGTGGTTAAAGAATTCAGCTGCTAACTAAGAGGTTGGCAGTTCAACCCCCAGCCACTCCTCAGAAAACAGAAGAGGCAGTCCACTTGGGCAAATATTTGCAGCCTGGGGTCTTCCACTCCATCCTCTATGAGGCAGAATCTGTTTGAAGGCATTGAGCTTTTAATTTCATTTAAAGTTCCCAACCTCCACTCCTAACCTTTCCACCAGTATGACTTCCCTTTTCTTTCACTGAAGCTGTGAAAAAAGAAAGCTTGGGCCGCTGCCAATATACCTGCATGAGGGTGGAGGTGTCATTATTGGCAAAGCTCACACCTTGGCCAACAGCTGACCAAACAGTTCAGAGATGCCTGGCTAAAGCTCTGAGAAGGGGTAGAAGGCACCAGGAATGCCAAAGAACTTGCTGAGGGAATATGGGGATTCACACACAGACAGAGGGACCATTGCCCTCAAACGCAGCTCTCCTTTGAAAGGGTTGCTTTGTAAGCTGTTGTCAGTTTACCTTAGCGTGACTGAAGTCTTATAGAGCAAGAGTTAATAAGGGGTGGGAAACTGCATCCCATTAATTAAGGAGCAAAAAATACAGAAGGATGTGAGACATTCACTCCCATAACTCTGTCCTATCTCATTCCCTGAGAGCTCAGCCAGCCCCCAGCCTCCTCCTCCAACTCTCCCTATTCTTTCTTTCATTTGAAGCCTGGCCCCAGCTTAGAGCCCAGTTGCCCAAAAGTGCTTTGAGAGAAAGGTGAAAGGTGTCTGGCCTGGGAGCATCGCTACAGACAGGGAAATGGGTGTCTGTTCACAGCCTGTTTCTAGGGGCCTGGCCCCCTGAGGGCAAACACGGAGGCGAGCAATAGCTTCCGGCTGGAACTAGGGGCCTGAGGAGAGTGAATTCCTACCTGGCCTTTTGCTCCTGCCCCTACATGCCACCACCGCCTCCCTTCTCACAAAGAAAGTACAGGAAGGAAGTCGGTGGAGTTTCACAAAGACATCTGCACCTTCCTTGGGCTTGTGCCTTTGCGAGGCCCCAGGACATACCTCATCTTTAGCCTCCAGGACCCTAAGAATCCTCATTTAAAAATCATCTGGAAACTCAATCTGCTTTCCAATTAAACAAAAATCTCTCGGGTGCAGCCCAGTAATCTCTCTATACCTTGATATTCCCATCTGAAAAATTTATGTACTATAGAATCTAGGGCTGTTGTATTATTATTCGCTGTGGCTTTTGTTATATGCCATTGACTTGACTACAACTCAGAGTGACCCTATGAACAATGGCCTTGAACCTTGCCCTATGGTGAGCCAACCTCACCATCTCTGACACATCTATCCCCATTGCCACAGACACTGTGTCAATCCATCTCATCCAGGGTCTTCCTCTATTGTGCTGACTTTCTGCCTTTCTAAGCATGATGTTCTTTCCCAAGGACTGGCCTCTCTTGGCAACATGCCCAAAGTTTGGGAGACAGAGTTTCAAAATCGTTACATCCAAAGAACAATTTGGTTTCACCACCTCCAGGACAGACCTGTTTATTCTCCTTGCAGTCCATGGTATGTTCAACACTCTTCTTCAGTACCACAACTCAAAGACATCAATTCTTCCTCTGTCAGCCTTAGTCATTGTCCAGTTCTCAGATGTGTAACAAGCAATTGAGAAGACTAGGGCCTGGATCAGGCTCACCTTAGTCTCTAAACTGACATTATTGCTCTTTAGCACTCTTGAAAGATCCCTGACGGCAGACTCTCCTGTATTCTTGACAGATTCCTGACAGAAGACTTTCCCAAAGAAATTCACCTTTTGAGTTCCTGACTTCTGGTGCTAAGAGTATTGATTGTGGATCTGAGCAAGATAAAATTGCTAACAACCTCAATCTTTTCTCCACCTATCATGATGCTGCCAATTGGCCCAGTAGTGAGGATCTTTGTTTCCTTGATGTTGAGGTGTCTGTCGTTAGTATTATTTATTGTCAGTAATACTTGTTGTTAGGGGACAGTGAATTTTCTTTCCACCTCATAAATCATGATGACACCATGCACAGTACAGCAAAATGCTGCTCCGTCCCGCATCATCCCCGTCCTTGGTTGGAGATTGGACCATTGTGATCTGTTTTTACTGGCCCATTTTGAGAAATAGATTTCTCTGCCTTTCTTCCTCATCTCTTAACTTGGAAGCTTTGCTGAATCTAGTTCAGCAGCATAGCAACATGCCCACCTCCACTGACAGATGGATGGTGGCAGGGATAGATTAACCAGGAAGTAAAAAAATGCCAGTAAATGAAGAATGCATGGACTTAATTGTATTCACTTACTAATCTATAGTGCACAAGTTCACCTGAGTCTCACCACATCTTTGCTATGGTGAAAACCAGGTGAAATAGTGCATTATAAATTATGAAACACAATTTAGGATAGTTGTTATCACTTGTTATGCATCAGAGAGTTGGACAATGACTAAGGAGGATAGAAGGAGAATTGATGACTTTGAGCTGTGGTGCTGCAGAAGAGTATTGAGAGTACATGGACTGCTAGGAAAACAAACAGATTCGTCCTGCAAAGGGTTAAACCAGGTGGCTCCTTGGAGGCAAGAATTCTGAGGCTCCATCTAACATACTTTGGACATGTTGTAAAGAGGAACCCGGTCCTTGGAGAGGGACATCATGCTTGGGAGGGTGGAGGGACAGCGCAGGAGGGGAAAGACCTCTATGAGGTGGATTGATTCGGTGACTGAGGTAATCGGGATGGGAGTGTCAGAGACAGTGCAATTAGCACAGGACAGAGCAGAGTTTAGGGCTGTTGTACACAGGGTCACTATGAATCATAAGCAACTTGACAGCACATAACAACAACAACATCATGTTATTGTTGTCGTTAGGTGTCATTGAGTTGAATATGAATCATAGCAACTCTACAAACAACAGATCTGAACCTGGTCCTATCCTGTGTCATCCTAACACTTCTTGACACACTAGAGCCCATTGCAGTGGTCACCATGTATATCCACCTGGTTGAGGGTCTTCTCCTTCACTGAGCCTCTGCCTTTCCAAGCATTGTGTCCCTCTCCAAGGAATAACCCCTCCTAGCAACATGCCCAAAGTATGTGAGGCAAAACTTTATCATCTTTGCCTCCAAAGTGCACTCTGGCTATGCTTTCTCCAAGACATATTTGTTTGTTCTTTTGGCCATCCATGGGATATTCAGTACTCTTCTCCAACATCACAGCTCAAAGGCATCAATTCTTCTGTCATCCTTATTCATTGTCCAGCTCTTGGATGCAAAGCAAATAATCAGAAAAACCATGGCCTGAATCAGCTGTGCCTTAGTCCTCAAACAGACATCATTACTCCTCAATAATTTGGGTGGTTCTAGGTCCACAGGAACACAGCAGTGAATGTTAAGGATTATCCTTCTCTGCATCTCCAGGACTTGGCACACAGTAGGTGCTCCATTAAGTGTGACTGAAAGCAGGAACAGATGAGGTCAGGGAACTGCAACCCCTCCCCTACCCAGCTGGAAGGGGACCACCCTGATCTCTGTGGGGGACAGAGGCTGGAGAAGAGGCTCACCTGCCCAAGAACCTTGAGTCCAAAGTTCAAGGTAGCCCCACCCGTCTGGGCAGGTGCTGCACCCTACCCCCCAAGGCCGCTGCAGCGCAGTGGGACCAGCCATTCTGAGGCCTGCCAGGGCCTCTTGGAGTCTGTGACAAGATCCACACTTCTCCCCAGCCCCCTTTCCCTGCTCTCACTATTTTCTTTTCCATAAAGATTAGTCTGTGTTGCTCCACTATCAGAGCCTGGAGGATAAACATGTGGTCCAAAGGCAGAGAAACCCCAGGCCTGAAGCCCCACTGCCCCCACCCTCGGCAGCAGAAACCTGGGGCTTTTAAGCAAGGAATGGTTTTCAGTAAATCTCTCCTATCAGCAGAAACCTTTGAAAGAGTTTGTTTAAAGGCCAGGGAGATAAACAGCAAGGAGAAGTGTTTGTTTAAGATGTATGTTCTGTGTGGTCACTCTGGGGCCAGGATTTACATCTATGGGAAGAGAAGCCTCTTAGAGAGCAGGGTGGGAGCTGCCTGGGGCCCCCTGGGTGTGGACTCCAGCCCCAACAGGGACTGGCTCCCCAGAGGACAGAAGGAACCGGATTACACCTGCAGTGCCTCCCAGGCCTGAGGGTAGCGCAGGGGGCAGAGGGGAGCTGCAGGCATGGGGGGGAGCCCTCCCCAACTTGCTTGGGAAGGAAAAGTCACCTTAAAAGCTTCCTGTTACCAGTCCACACCCCAAGTTCACAGCAAGCTCAGAGCCCACCCCAGTGGCCTCATACTCAATTACTACTCAATCTCCCTCCTACTGAGCTGGCACCAACCTATAGCTGCCCCTGCACTGGGTTTCCAAGCTGCACATTGCATGGGAGGGGAGGTATTTGTGCTTCTCTCACAAACCTGCAAAGTGCTGCCTTTGGATTATCTGTACAACTTCCTGTGGACCACGCCATCAGAGCTCCCTTCTGGAGGCCTTGAATCTAGACTGGTTTCGTCGTTGTTAGGTGCCTTTGAGGCGGCCTATGTACTCATAGCCACCTCTGTTGTTGCTGTTCCTTTTCCATGCTCACTATCGCTGCTGGGCATTGTTCCCCATTGTTGCAGCCACTAGGCCATTGTCTAGGTCATTGAAGGTCCAAGTATTGTCGGGTCTGTGACCTTGAACAAGCCATTTAACCCTGAAGTAGAGCTCTAGCTTTTCTCAATGAAAATGAAAACAATTGCCTCAAAGAGTTTCGAGTCGTTCTTCTTTCATTTGACTAGCATTTATGAAGCACCTACTTGATGCCAAAGGAGACCTGGTGTATTGTGTTGGGTTGCTAACTCGAAAGTTGGCAGCTCGAATCCACCCGTCACTGCGCAGGAGAAAAAAGGTGGTCATCTACTTCTGAAAAAAAACACCCAACTTCTTGTTGTTATGTGCTGTTAACTCACAGTGACCCCATGAAGAATAGCTCTGAATGCTGCCCTCTCCTAAGCCAATATCACTATCTCCAATATACCTGCCCCTTTACCAGACATTGTGTCAATCCATCTCATCCAGGGTCTTCCTCTCTTGTGCTGACCCTCCACCCTTCCAAGTATGATGTCATTCTCCAAGGACTGATCCCTCTTGGCAACATGCCCAAAGTATGTGAGATGGAGCTTTTAAAAAAGTCCTTGCTTCCAAGGAGCAACCTGGTTTCACCCTCTCTAGGACGGACCTGTTTGTTTTCTTGGTAGTCCATGGTATACTTGCCAGCACCACAACTCAAAGGCATCGATTCTCCTTCTGTCCTGCTGAAGATTATCCAAAAACAACTGGAACAGTATATCGACAAAGAACTGTCAGAAATATAAGCTGGGTTTAGAAGAAGCCATGGCACAAGGGACATGGTTATCAATGTCAAATGGATCCTGGCTGAAAGTAAAGAGTACCAGAAGAAAGTCTATTTCATTGTGTCTCATTGACTGTGCAAGGGCATTTGACTGTGTGGATCACAGCAAATTGTGGAAAACAAAATTGCAAAGATTTACAGCCTTGGAAATCCTGTGGTGCAGTTCTGCTCTGTCTGACAGGGTCACTGTGAGTCAGAATTGACTCCACAACAGGCAGTGGGCTTCTGGTTTGGGGTTGATTACTCTGTGGGAGGCAGTTTTAGATACTGAGACGACAACAGTAGGCAAAATGAACAAAGGCTTTTGCAGTGTCAAGCAGAGGAAGCTGGACAATGAGTAGTATTATGTCGAGTGAATTACACCCTATACTAAAAGGTTGATAGGCACAGTGGAAAGAAATAGAGCAGCGTACAAGGATCAGGGATAGGATAGGCAGTTTTGGTGTCACCGACTGAGATCTTTGAAGACGATGCAGATAATGGAGAGGAGTGTGATCCAGGCAGAAGGCACGGCCAGGACAAATGACCAGAGGGTTAAATCAAACAACTGCATTGTAAGCACTTTGCATTCGGGCAGTAGTGGTTCAACAGTTCTATCTTTCCTTCCACACAGGAGACTCAGGTTCAGTCCTAGTCAGCACCCTTCACGTGCATCCACCACAGTTGTCAGGTGAGGCTTGTGTGTGGCTGAGGCTAAGCAGGTTTGAGCTGCCTGCTTGAGATGGACAAGGTAGAAAGGCAGTGGTCTGCTTCTGCAAATCATCAAGGACAAGCCTGTGGAGCTAACTGGTCCAGCCCCAAAACAAGTTATGAGGTTGGCATGGGATGGAGAAGCGTTTGGTTACATTGGACACGGGGTCACCCCAAGCAAAGGGTCAACGTGACAAAAATGTAATCAGAGTACACCGCATAAGTCAGCCCTGGAACACAGTCTTGTGGTCAGAAGTAATCACTAATGCTGCCGTTATTGTTGTTGAGGCAGTTCCCAAGGGTTTGAATCCAAGTAGGGTGAATCAGGCTTGGATAAGGACTGAGGTGGCCAGGGAGACCTTTAGGAGTAAGCACGGCTTAAGCTGTTTCCCTTCAAATTCCTCCCCCCTGCCAAAATAGGTGCTGTGATGTGTCGTTAAGCTGCTTGCAACTTATAGCAACCCTATGCACAATAGCTCTGAGCCATGTCCTATCCTGAGCCAATCTCACTGTCTCTGATACACTTGTCCCTATTACCCTAGTTACTGGGTCGATTCATCTCCTCCACAGTCTTCCTCTCTTATGCTGTCCCCTATTCTTCCAAGCATGCTGTCCTTTTCCAAGGCCTAGTCCCTCCTGGCCACATGCCCAAATTAATGTCCGATGGAACTTCAAAATCCTTGCCTCCAAGGAGTAACTTGGTTTCACTCTCTCTAGGACAGACCTGTTTATTCTCTTGGCCGTCCATGGTATGTTCAATACTCTTCTCCAACACCACAACTCAAAGGTATCAATTCTTCTGTCATCCTTAGTCATTGTCTAGCTCTCTGATTCATAGAAAGTAATTTTGAAGACGGAGGTCTGGATCAAGCTCTCCTTAGTCTCTAGACTGACATCATTGCTGTTTAGCACTCTGGAACATTCCTGGTGGTAGATTTTCCTAGTACAATTTGTCTTTTATTTCTGACTGCTGGTGCCAAAGTAGAGAGTGGAGAAGTCTCTGGAGAAGACACACTGGAGGTGGAGAGTTGTTATTGTTGTTGTTAGGTGCAATCCAGTTGCCTACAGTGCATAGCAACCTTATGAACAATGGATCTGAACCCTGCCCTATTCTGTCATCCACATCATCTCTGATACACTCAACCCCATTGTTACAGTTTCAGTCAATCCATCTTGTTGAGTCTCTTGCTCTTTCTCTTTCGCTGACCCTCTACCTTTCCACTCATAAAAGACTTTTCCAAGTCTTTTCCCAAGGACTGACCTCTCCTAACAACATGCTCAAAGTATATGAGATGGAATCCTTGCTTCTAAGGAGCACCCTGGCTGCACTTACTTCAAAACAGATTTGTTTGCACTATTGGCAGTCCATGGGATATTCAATGCTCTTCTCCAGCACTGCAACTCAAAGGCATCAGTTCTTTTCCTTTCATCCTTATTCCATGTCCAACTTTCACTGGAAGTGGGGAGAGAGAGGGTAAATAATAGGGCTCATTCCTCAAATCCAGATGGTACTGAAGGGAAGTGTGGGTGAAAGCAGCTGAATTCTCTAAGAAAGCCACAGTCTGGATAGATGGCTGGGCTCTGATTCTACCCACCAGTGGCTTTATGGTAAATAACTCTCTTTTCTCTAATATAATGGAGACAATATGTACTACCTCCACTAATGTTTAGAGAACACTGATGATCCAGTACTAACCCAAAGGTCAGTAGTTCAACTCTATTCCTGTATAGATTAGAGCCTTGGGGCAATTTTAACTTTTTGTATAGTACAACTGTTGTTGTTGTGTACCATAGAGTCAGAACTGACTCATTGCTGATCCTCCAGCAGGTTTTCAGAGGCTAAAAATTGCATGAGAGGGGATTGCCTGTCCTCCTCTCTTTGAGCAGCTGGTGGATTCAAACCTCTTTGCTTTGGAATTGCAGCACAAGTTCTTACCACTAGGCCACCAGAGCTCTCACAGTACCACTATGAATTGGAGCTGACTTGGTAGTAATGGATTTTTCACTGATGGTTGGAAAGATGAATGAATGTTGGTGATGAAAGATGGTGAATGTTGAGCTTGGAATATAGTAGATGCTCAATAAACATTGGGTTTGCATTTTGAACCTTCCCTCATGCTATCCGGTCCCTTCCAGGGAAAGGTGAGCTGGATGGTGATGGGCCACCCGGGTCTCACAGTTGGAGGACAGCATGTCAGGCTGCTGAGTGTCACCTTCAGGTAGCTGATGGGCCATCCTAAGTGAGAAGACACTCCACGGGAGCAGGTGAGAACTTCAGAGAAACAGGCTCTCATTCATGCTCAGAAAGCACTTCCAAACAATCAGTGCTGTTTGACAGGGAATGCTCTTTAGCAATGACCAACCGAGATAACTGCTTTTGGAGAAGAGGTAGAGCAGTGGCGATTCCTGCTGGGACAAGAGATCACCTGGGATCCCTACTGGCTCTAACTTTGGGATTTACCCTCTTTCCTTTCCCGACCCTATAATCCATGAAGACCAGCTCACACGTCTGATTTCCTCCATTATCTCATAAAAAGGCTCCTGACCTGTCGCATTTCCTGGGGTTCTGCCACATGACGAGCCACCAGCAAGCATGATGGATAAATCCACATTAAGTTTAGAATGATCCCAGGTGAGCACATCAGAGCTGCCAAGTAACCCAGGGATAGATAACAGGGCCGAGGATGTGTTAACTCAGAGGTATGAGAAATAGTGGGATTTCAGGCACCGTGGGAGGGACAGATGGACAGACACGTTTGGGAGAACAGACCTGAAGACTTCTCAAATAGTTTTTATTGTTGTTAGTTTCCATGGAATACATTCCCACACGTGGTGGCCCCGCATGTTCTGTGTAGAATTGCTCCACAGGAAATGTCAAGCTGTGACCTCGAAGGTCGACAGATGCATCTTCCAAGGTGCGTCTGTGTGGGCTCAAACCTCAAACCTTTCAGTTAGTAGGGGGAGTGCTTAACCATTTCCATCACCCAAAGACTTCTCACACAGTTGTTGTTGTTGTTGTTGTTGTTGTTGTTACTGTTGTTGGGTGCCATCAAGTTTATTTTGGCTCCTAGAGACAGAACAGAACTACTCCATAGTTTCTAGACTATAATCTTCCAGGGAATAGATAGGCAAGTCTTTTCCTCCTGGCACCACTGGTGGATCCAAAGTACTGCCTTACCGTTATGTGTTCTTCCTCCCACTATGACACCAAGATTCTAACCTGTCTCCATCTTGGCTTTCCACTCATAGCAAGCTGGCAGGACAGAGTAGAACAGCTGCACAGGGTTTCCGAGGCTGTGATTTCTATGGAAGCAGACATCTTTTCCCAGAAGTCACTGCATGGGCTTGAACCACCAACCTTTCAGTTAGTGGTCAAATATGTAACTGTTGTGCCACCAGAAGGCCTTATTGTGACACCAGAATGTTTAATATAAGCCAGAGTGTCCTCCAAACTCTACCTACTGTAAGACCAACTACAAATACATTTATGGACTTTGGTGTCAACGATTTAAAGGGCCAGGGTGCCCTGTTCAGCTTCTCCTGAAGCAGCTGTGAGGACCAGGGAAGGTGGGCACCTACTCCCCCGCTCCTTTCCAAGCAGAAGCTTCTCATCCGGCAGCTGCAAGCCAGCACTTTTCTTTTCAAAGCTTCTGCATCTCCTTCCCCTCCTCCTTTTCCTTCCTTCGCAGCGACCCATGCCCCCCTCCTCAAAAGGAGGATGCCCCCTCTGTTGAGTACACAGCCTGTAATTTTGCTGTCAGATCCCAGCCAGGAGGTCAGTGTTGTGACTGACTGTGTAAGGATCGCTCCCTTAAGGGTAATTACACTAAATTCCCTTCTGAAGGACAGCTCTCTCTGGATAGAATACAAGAAAACCCCGCAGCCCCCATTCATGGAAATTCATGATTTCTGCGCCTGTCACTGGCACCCTGACAGCAAGACACCTCGAGGCGGTCCAGTGATTCTAAGGTGAGTCTGCAGAGAGGTGGCTGCGGCAGGATCCTGGCCATGGGGCCAAGGGCCACACAGTAAGAAGGGACCCCAGGGCCCATGCTGGGGTGCTGGGTGGCTGAACAGGAACCACACCTGAGTTGGGAGCATCACTCAGCTAGACTGGCCACACTCTTAGGAAATGAAGAAGCCCCACTTCCAACCATCTGCCCAGGAGGGAAGACCCCCCTGGACATTCACTCATTTTTTTATTTAGCAAGTTGTCAATGAATGCTGCTCATCTGCCTCAGGCTATACTGGAAATTAAGGGAGAGGGACACCAAAATGGGGAGGCACAGCCCCCTCTGGAAAGAGCTCAGCAGCACAAAACACTCACAGGCAAAGTAGTTTCTTCTCCAATCCTCCACCACTGACCCCAGGCCCCTTCAGAGGGGTGGCATCTTGATCTTTGTCCCCAAGTGCCCCAAAGGAGGGTGGCAGGAACACCCCAAGACCTCCAGGTCTACTGTTCCCGTGGCAACAGCCCGGCACTCCCATCTCAGGGAGACCCCAACGAGAGTTGGGGAGTCACTCACCCACAACAAACAGTTAAAAGGAAGAAAGCGGGTCTGGCGATATCAATGCACTTTGATAACAATAAACTCTGCTTTTAATTTATGCTAATGTGTAGGGCTGTGGTGACAGTAAGAACTAAATTACAGAGTGGCTTTCGAGCTGGTAATTATCCCTCCATTTTTCGCTGCTCTGGAAGATGGACATACAATTACGCTCTCTTGCTGTATATTAATACAGATTCTTGACATCTTCCGCAGACCCGGCGCTGTCATCAAGCTTTTTGTCTCCTTTAATTGAAAATTAATGGTTACTGGGTTGCCACGGAAACAGAGGCCACGGACACCAATAGCGCTCACGGCTCACCGAGGGACTGGCGGCGTCAGGAGTCCGGAATGACCTTGAAAGTTAAAAGAAAAAAAAAAACTTAAAAAAGAAAGGGGAGTGGAAGGAAAATGAGGACAGGAGGGTGGGAGAATGTGTGTCAGAGCTGAAGAGGGAAGGGAGGGGGAGAAAGAAGAGAAGAAGAAGAGAGGAAGAGACAAAAATGTAAAAGAAGAGGGAAAATTGCCGCTGAGAGAGTGGAAGCTTGAGAGGGAGAAATGAAATGACTAAGTTTTACCTCTCGATGTTTGCCTCTCTTATCTCTGCCTCTCTACCCTTCTCTCTCTCTTTCTCCTTATCCCTATCCTTATCTCTATCTCTCTTTTCAAAAGACTCACTGAAAAGCTGAGAACTTAAGTTTCTTCAGCTCCCAAATCGAAGATTCTACACATGTGCAGATGTCAGCAGGAGAGAGTGTCAGCAGAAGGGTCCCTGTGAGGAGAAGACAGATGCTGCTTGGTGCCCAGAGAGGTAGCAGGGAAAGCAGGGGGCAGTGAGGTGTGCTGAGTGGAGGTGTGCTGTGTGGTGGCCGAGGGGCCCAGGGGACCGCCCCATGGAGAGCCAGGAGCTGCCACAACATGGTCCCAGCAATAAGGAGCAGGTGAAAGGGCTCTGTCAGCTGGGCCTTCAGCTTGGAGACACAACAAAGGAAATCAAATGGGTCAGAGATGGGGGGTAATCAGTGAGCAGGAGCCTGCCCCCTCTCCCAGCAGGAGGAAATAAGAAACTTGCCGGGAAGATAAGAAATAAAGTGCAGCAATTCTGTGTCACTAGGGCATCCCAAGGGTCTGGAATGTTTTCTCCTAATAAAAGTTGGCAGACTCAGCAGAAAGGCCCCTGGGATCCCTGAGTTCTCTCTCAGGAAAGGAACGTCCCTTTCAGAGCAGCCCCCCCCCCCGCCATCACTTACCCATAACACGTTCTAGAAATTTCTTTCCATTTGGCAATTCCTGGATGCTCATGGTGAATGAAGCACCAAGCTAAACTCTAGGATCCTAATGATTATGGCTTATTCAGCCACAGACCCTGCACTAGAAAGATTCACAACCGGAAGTGAGGAAATCTACCTATTGAATATGAAGGTAATAATCATTGATAATCATAATTTTACCTTGTTATTGTTATGTGCCATAGGATCTCCTGTGACTCATAGTGGCCCTATGTACAACAGCCCAAAACCCTGCTCTATCCTGCGCCAACTTTATTGTCTCTGACACACCTACCCCTAGACACTGATTCAATCCATCTCACTGAGGGCCTTCCTCTCTTTCACTGTCTCACCACTCTCCCAAGCATGACATCCCCCTCTAAGGACTGATCCCTCATGAAAGGTAAAATGATGATGAAGTTAGCCATCCTCTCAAAAACTACTCTACAAGGATGTTCATTGTCATGTTGTTTGTAAGAGTGAAAAAAATCTAGAAACAATATGGATGATTAACAACTAAGAATTGAAAGAATAATGTGCCTTCACAGTAGATGGATCCTGATAAAAGTGGTGAAAAAAAAATTGTGGGACAGGACTCAAATTCTTAGGAAATTCTGACTTATTGAACTGCTTGAAATACAAGACTCCCCAAAGCTAATCCCTAAGATACTCCATAAATATCGATCCCAAACTACACCTTGAGGTGTAGCTAAATAGAAGTTTGGTAAATAAAATATAAAATATTATTAGTAAGTACTAAGCACCCTTCTGAGCTCTGATGCCCTAGCGGTGAGGAGCTGTGCTACAATCCCAAACACACACGGTTCAAGGCCACCAGCTGCTCCACAGGAGAAGGATGGGCAATCTCCTCCCGAGTGATTAAAATGCCTCCAAAAACCCATCGGAGGGTCAGCTATGAGTCGGTTCTGACTTGACGATACAAAACAACAAGAAGAAGCCCTCTTCCACCACTCACCTGTCAGTTTGTCTCACTGCAGTGGCCTGAATGTTACTATGATGCTGGGGGTTATATCCCAAACTCAGCAGGGTCACCCATGGTGGCAGGACTCAGGGGAGCTTCCAGGCTGAAGGAGACTGGAAAAAAGGCCCTGTAATCTATTTCTGAAGAGAAGTAAAAAAAAAAAAAAGTGGCCAGTGAATCCTATTGAACCTCTGCAGCACATTATTGGATGTCACACAAGACGTGAGCCCCTAAGGTTGGAGGCACCTTACAACTGAAGAAGAACGGCTTCCTCCAAGGGGAGGTCACCCTTACTGAGGTGAACAGAGTGAAGCTTTCAGGGCCTCCATTTAGGGAAGTGGCATGACTCACAGTGGGGAAAAGACAGCTGAAAACATCCATTAATAACTGGAAGATGGCACAGTCAGAGTATGAATCTAGAAAAATTGGAAGTTGTCAAAAATTAAAAAGAACACTTGGAGATTGATGCCCTAGACATTAGTGAGCTGAAATGGTTTGGGCTATTTTGAATCAGACTATCTTATGGTACAGTCTTATGGTCTAGTATGCCAGGAATGATAAATTGAAAGAGAATGGCATCACATTCATTGTCAAAAACAGCATTTGGAGATTTATCCTGAAGTTTAATGCTATTTGTGATATAACAATATTCATATACCTATAAAGAATACCAGTTAATGAGATTACTTCCAAATTTACAGGCAAACTCTAGTGGCTAAAATGAAGACATTGAAGGTGTTTTACCCACTTCTACAGCCTGACATTGATCAAATATGCAATCAAGACATATTGATAATTACTAGTGAATGGAGTTTGAAAGTTAGAAACAAAAGATGATCAGTATTTGGAAAATACGGCCACAAGGAAGACTAATCGGTAGTTGGAAATGACACTAGAGAGTAAATGATAGAATTTTGTAAGAACAATATATATTCTGGAATTTTTCCCCCCAGTAATAAGAATGGTGGCCATGCACATGGATTTCACTGAATGGAATATACACAGGAAATCAGCTACATCAGTAGAAAGAAATGATAGAGTTCTTTATCATCACTGAAAATAAGGCCAGGGTGGATTGCAAAACAGACCACCAATTGCTCATATGCAACTTTAAGCTAAAGCTAAAGAAAATGAAAACAATTCCACAAGAATCAAAGTAGGGGGGAAAATTAAAAAAAAAAGAATCAAAGTAGGACCTTATGTATATCCCACCTGGCCATCTTAAGAATTTGCTGTGTTAAACATTAATGACTAAAGACCAGATGAGTTATGGGATGACATCAAGCACATCATAGATGAAGAAAGAAGAAAGGTTATGTAAAACATTGAAGAGAAAGAAAAGATCAACATGAACGTCCGAAGAGAGAGAAGCCAAAGCTAAGGCTAAAGGAAGAAATGGAGTAACAGACCTGAACAGAAGATATAAAAGGGCAGTTCAAGAAGACAAGGCAAAGTATTACAGTGAAATGCCTCAAGACCTGGAGTGAGAAAATAAAAGGGAGAAAGACTATAGGCATTTCTCAAGCTAAAAGAACCACAGGGGGAAAAAATTCAAGCTTCAAATTACAATATCAAAGGATTCTATGGGCAAAATCATGATCAACACAGGAAGTATCAAAATAAGATGAAAAGAATGCATAAAGTCACTGTATAAGAAAAGAATTTGTTGCTATTAAGGGAGAAGTTAAGCTGCACTGAAGGCACTGGCAAAAAAAGAAGGCTCCAGAAATTTACAGTAGACCAATGGAGATGTTTTAACAAATGTCATATAAGAATTACTCACTTATTGATCCCAAGAAATTTGGATGATATATATCTGGTCAAAAGACTGGATTAAATCCATAATTATATACCCATTCCAAAGAAAGCTGATCCAATGGCATGTGGAAATTATTGAAAAATATTTTTATTATTATTATCACATTAAAGTAAAATTTTACTGAAGATCATTAAAAAATAGTTGTAGCAGTACACTAACAGGGCACTGTCAGAATTCAAACTAGCTTTGGAAGAGGATGTGGAATAAGGGGTATAATTGTTGATGTCAAATGAATCTTCGTTAAAAGCGAGGAATACCTGAGAGATGTTTACTTGTGTCTTATAAGCCACAGAAAGGTATTAGACTATGTCGATCAAAACAAATTATGAACAACATTGCAAAGAATGAGAATTCTAGAAGACTTCATTGTGCTCATATAAAACCTGTACATCAACCAAGAGGCAGTCAGTCATTCAAACAGAAAAGGGGAATATGGTTTAAAATCAGGAAAGGTGTGTTTCAAGGTTGTATGCTTTCACCATGGTGCAGCCGGAATGCTCTTTGAAAGCAAGAATGATGAGACTACACATCACATACTTTGGGCATGTTGCTAGAAGGAGCTATTCCTTGGAGAAGGACATGATGCTGGGATGGGTGGAGGGTCGGCAAAGTAGAGGAAGACCCTTGACCAGGTAGGTAGACATGGCGACTGCTGTATTGGGCTCTTGTGTGTCAGGAAGTGTGAGGATGGCGCAGGACAGAACAGAGTTCAGATCTTTTTTCCCACAGGCTATGAGTTGTGCTCGACTTGATGGTACCTAACAGCAACAACATGCTTTCACCATATTTATTCAATTTGTAAACTCAATAATCTGAGAAGCGGGACTATGTGAAAAAGGATGAGGTATCAGAATTGGAGGAAGACTCAGTAACAATCTGTTATATGTTGATGTCATAACCTTAGTTGTTGATAAAGATTTGAAGGATTTCCTGGTGATGATCAAAGACTACAGCCTCAGTATGGAATCCACTCAATGTAAGGAAAACAAAAATCCTCTTATAAGACCAATGAGCAAGAACATGATAAAAGGGGAAATGATTGAAGTTGTCAGGAAAGCAGCAGTTAAGAAGTCAAACAACGGGGCAGATAGTTCAAAGACCTCTTTAATATGATAAAAGCAAAGATGTCATTTTGAGAACTAGGGTGTGACTGACCCAAGGAGATATATTTTCAGTTGCCCCATATACATAAATAACCTGGACAATGAATAAGGAAAACTGAAGAATCAATGCTTTTGAAATAAAGTGCTGGCAAAGAACATGGACTATACCATGAACTTTCAGGACAACCAAATTTATCTTAGAAATGTAGCCAAGATGCTCCTTTGAAGCAAAAATGGTGGGACTTTAGCTGTGTGTTTTGGGCATGTTGTTCCTTGATAAAGCAGAGGGTTAGTGGAAAAACACAGAGGCACTCAAAGAAATGGACTGACACAGCGACTGCAAAAATGGGCTCAAACAATTGTGAAGAAGGCTCAGGACTGATCAGTGTTTCAGTTGTATAGAGTGTTATTATGAGTCAGAACGAACATGATGGCACCGAACACCACTGCACACCTTTTAAAAAAGTCATCCACATGAAGTTAAAAGGTCAGTAATTAAAGGAAAGATGAAAGGGTGAGAAGCTGAGGAAACCTTAACACTGGAAAGGAAACATCCAGGATGGAGTGAATGAAAATGAACACATTGTTATCAATGTAACCAATTGTAAAACCAGTGCCACCGATGTAAAAATGTAACCAATGTCACCAAACAATGTGTGTTAATTGCTAAATGCCAACCTGATTCGCTATATAAACTTGAACTGGAAACACAGTAAAATATTATTTAAAACAATGATAATAATACTTATACTACATCCAAAAGACACAGCACTGTACAGTCCTGTTAAATCATGTGGGAGAAGAGTATGTAATGACCTGGGGAGAGGTTTTTGTATTCTTGTTGATGAAATAAAAATCCATTTGCTTAGAGAGCTCTGGTGGCCTACTGGCAAGAAGCTGCACTGCAATCCCATAGGTGCGCGGTTGGAATCCACCAGATTCTCTGCTGGAAAAGGAGGAACAATCTCCTCCTGTACCAGTCAGATCGAATTTGATGGTACACACACAAAAAAAGAGAATAAAATTAATTTAAAAAAATCAATTTGGTTAATGACAAAACAGTAATATAGTAATAATTCTGCGATCTTCTATCTAAATTTCTAAACATATGTATACATTATGTGTTGTTATAATAAGAAATTACGTAAGAAGTTACCTATTTACACATATAAATGGGTCTAAGAGTGCAAATAGGTGAGTCTAACAGTTTGTGGAAAAGTATGTGAATAGGTCTGAGTTTGTGCAAGTGCCTGCATGCATACGTAAGTATTCTGCTTAAAAATTTTAAAAAGCCTAGACAATACAATAAAATCTCATTGTAATATCTCTGATTGGTTGAATTATTGCTGATCTTTTTTCCTCCTTTGTGTTTTTCTGTATTTTCCAAATTTCCTACAATGAATGTGTATACATTTTAGAAACAGAAAAAAGAAAGTTGGTTTAACATTCCTTTTTCTAGGAACCAGTGCCCTTAGACCTTTCCCCAGCCAGGCTCTCCAACTCCACTTTTACAGAGACTGGCCCCCTTGTCCAGGTTCTCTCCTAGAGCAATCAGACTGATCATTGACCAATGAATGCCCTGTGGTGTGAGGGGCTGAGGGCCCTGAAGGGAGTGGCCTATGGGCCAGGGGCAACAGGACTTACAGTGTGAGTAGCTCCAGAGCATTTCCCCCAAGGAACTGCTCTCCTGGGCTCCCAGGGAAGCCTTTAAGGAGGCATCACTACCGTCACCTCAGATTCATACCTGAGTGTGAACCACAAGCTCCAGGACCAGCAAACAGTCTCATTCATTGGGACCCTGGAATCTGGACCCATTTGCCACATGGAAAATTAACAGTGGCTATGCACTGCCAACCTAAAGGCAAGGGGTTCAAATCCATGAGCTACTCCATGGAAAAAAGATGGCCTTCCTCTCATGTCATTTACAGCTTCAGAAAACCCGGCTAGAGAGTCAGCTATGAGTCCAGTTGAGACTTGAGGGAATGAGTTGAGTTGATATAGCAAGTCACTACTCAATGCATATATAAAGATAGACTTCCATTGAATCATACCTCTGTGGTTACATTTAAGTTCAAATATGAATAAGCATGTACTCAATCAAAGACAACATAGAGGCCTCCTGCTAAGAAGCAGCACTGCAAGCCCGAAGGCATGCAGTTCAAATTCACCAGCTGCTCTGCAGGAGAAGGATGGGCAGTCTCCTCCTGTTCAATCAACTGCTTCAGAGGAGGCTCATCAATGGGTCAGTTCTGACTTGATGGCACACAACAACAACAACAACAAATCATTGCTACAATGCTGAGAGGTCTATTATTATCCTACTTCACAGACAAGGCAATTGAGGCCTATCCCCCTCAAAAAACAAAACAAAACACAAAAACCCTCCAATGAACCAAAAATTAAACAAGTCGACATCAACTTGCCTTCACCTCGTGGTGACCTCATGTGTGGCAGAGCAGAACTGAGCTCCACCAGGAGCTCGAAAGCTGAAACGATACAGTAAACGTCACCATCACCTCTCTGATGAGTTGAAATATGGCTGATATTTATTTCCTTTTTTGGTATTTTTCTGTATTTTCCAGGTTTCCTACAATAAACATGCAAGCGTTTTAGATACAGGAAAATCGATAGCTTCAAATTAGTTTCTCTCTTGGCTGTAAACTTTCCAGAAGAAGTCACTCTGCTCCGGGAGTCCAGACAACTCATATTTTTGTTGGTAGACATGAGCAATCACTTGTTATGCATCAGAGAGTTGGACAATGACTAGGGAGGACAGAAGGAGAATTGATGTCTTTGAGCTGTGGTGGAGAAGAGTATTGAATGTACCATGGGCTGCCAAGAAAACAAACAGATTCATCCTAGAGAGGGTTAAATCAGGCTACTCCTTGGAGGTGAGGATTCTGGAGCTTCGTCTGACATACTTTGGACATGTTGTAAGGAGAGACAGGTCTTTGGAGAGGGACATCATGCTTGGTAGGGTGGAGGGACAGCGCAGGAGGGGAAGACCCTTTATGAGGTGGATTGATTCAGTGACTGGGGTAATTGGGATGGGTGTGTCAGAGGCAGTGCGATTGGCACAGGATAGAGCAGGGTTTAGGGCTGTTGTACATAGGGTCGCTATGAGTCGCAAACGACTCAATGGCACATAACAACAACAACAGATGTGAGCAACCCATGTGCACCCATTAAGGACCTGCACGGAGGCCCAAAGTGACTGTGTGACTCACCCGGCTCACACGGCTGCCTCCAGGCTTTGCTCTGCCTCCCCCTGGCCCCCTGGTCCCTCACTAGCACCGGAGGACCCAGGTGTAACTGGAAGCCTCTAAACCTCTCAGTCACTGGACTTTCTAGAGTAATATCCACCCTAGGTCACCATCATAAACAGCATCTTTTTACGACGTTCACACATTTTTAGGGCTGGGAAAAGATAGTCACCGTACCCAAGTTAGAATTGTTATGTGCTGCTGTGAGGTGGTGGTGCGTGTTAGGTGCACTCACAGCTCACACTCCAATGGGTTTTCAGAGGCAGGAAACTGCGTGACAGGAGATTGCCCATCTTCTTCCGCAGCTGGCAGGTTTGAACCGTGTGCCTTTGGGTTCACAGCACAGCGCCTTACCATTAGGTAACCCACAAAGAAAGAGTACCTGTGCGTGAAATATATCCTTTCCACCTCTGACTAGACAGCTCCCCAGAGAGCCATACTCTCACCTGGACAACAGGGATCTCTGTCTCTCATCTCCATCTCTCACCAAGTCTCAGCTTTCCAAATCAGATTCCAGGCTCACCTCCTCCAGAAAGCTTTCAGGGGATTAACTTTGAGTAGCCACTATGATCTCTCTATTCTGCCTCGGGTAATAAGTAAAGCTACTCTTACTATGCACATTCTTCAAGGATTTCCCATTTGTTCACCCCTTTAACCATAACAACCTGTGAGGCTATTAAGAGAAACAGAGAAGTTATCTGATGTGCCAAAAGCCACACAGCAAATAAGTAGCAGAGTCAGAATTCGAACCCAGGCGCTCTGAGGCCAGAAGCCACATTCTGAAACGCAATACCACATTGCAGGAACATGCAAGAGTTTGAGGTTTCACTCAGATTTTGTTGCTGCAGTTCATTTGCCTGAGCTCTGTGACATTCCAGATGATGAGACAAGTCGGTGGCCTTCCCAAAAGAGGATCTGGCATTTGGAAGCAGGTGGAAGCAGGGCTGGCTCCTTTCTTAAGGGTGTATGGTGGCTGCCACTCTAGCCTGAGAGCCTCTCAGAGTAAAAGCAACAATGTCTCCACAGTTCTGCCACCAAAACTGAGGACAGGCTGTGCACACGAGAGAGGAGACCCGTGTCCCCAACACAGAGAAGGACTGGCTGCCTGTCTGGGGACCAGGGACTGGGGAAAGGGAAGGATCCCAGAGGAGGATGTCTGTGGACCTGCCCCACCCTGGCTGAGCCCTGAGAATCCAAGGCCTGTCTTCCCCTCCCCTCTCCTCTCGGCTTCCCCCTGCCTGCCCTTCTCCACCTCTCCCTGTCCTTTCCTCCACCTCCCAGCCTTGACTCAGCCCACTCTCCTCCCCGCCCACTTTCCCAGAGAGAACAAACAAGAAGACAAACCCAGCAGCCGCGGTGGCGGTGGCAGCGAGGGGAGCAGGCGAACTTGCCTTCATTTCCCCGGCTTCCCTGATCCCAACCTTAATCCCCCGCTCAGCATCCTGTCAGCCGGGTTGTTCTCAAGCTGACATTGCTGCAGGCGCCTTCTCGGCAGCCTTTCCTCAGATCTGCCTCCTCCGGGGACGTCTAAAGAGGAGGCCGAAGTTTCTCTGTTACAGCCGGCTTCACTCGCTGCCCTCGAGCAAAGCCCGCGCTCCCCTGGGGCCCCCTGGGGTTGGGGAGGGTGGAGAAGGCTGCAGGGGGCTGTGCCAGCCCTCAAGTTTTGGAGGAAGAGGGAAGATGGAGGTGGCTTGACCCCAGCGGCTTCCAGAATGAGAGTCAGGCCTGGGGCAGGAACCCAGCCAGAGCTGCAGGGCTCTGCCAAGCCAGGAGGGCCTTACTCAGGTGTGTGGGCCCTGGAGACAAGAGATACTGAGGTTAGAGCACCAGGAATCCAAGCCTGTGCTAACTCGGCCTCTGGAGGAGGGAGGAGCCTCACAGCTTAGTGTTGGTTTGGAGAAAGGCGCAGCCCGAGTCCCTAGGCCCGTGTGGAGTGTGTTTTTTGTGCGCATTGGTCTACCCAGTCTATAAGGATTTCCTGCATACCTACTGGGTGCTGGGTGCTGGGAGAGAAACAGGAAAAGCAGTCTGTAGAAGCGACCAAGTGCAGGCCTGAGGTGTGATAATCCAGATCCCGAGCCCAGCTTGGCCACTGAGCGCTGTGTAGCTAACAGTCATTTGACTTCTCTGAGCCTTGTTTTCTCATCTCCAAGGTGGAAGTGTGGTCATTACAGCACCTCTGCAGATCAGATCAATGTGAAGTTTAGAAACAACATGAGCAGAGAACTCTGAACCTGGGGTTTAGGATGACCTTGATTGTGTATGTCCTTGTCCATGGGGGCATTAGTGTCCAGAGCTTCGTGTGAGTTTTCATGACTGTGGAATCTGTGCAGGGGAGTCACACAAGAGTGTCTGTGTGTGTGTGCACATGTGCAGGCGAGTGTCTGGGCAAGCCCCTGGAAACTATTCTCTTTGAAATACTAGTTCTGAAATCCAGTAGTTGTTTTGGGAATTGGATTTCAGAGATAGGAAATCCCCAGTGATGAACAAACAGATATGTCTTGGAGAAAGGGTGGTCAGAGTGCTTGGAGACAAGGATGATCACACATACTTTGGACATGTTGTTAGGTGGCGATATTCCTTGGAAAGAAACGTCATACTTGTAAAGGTTGAGGGTCAAGGAAAGAGAGGAAGACCTTCAACAAGATGGAGTGACACAGTGTTGGGAGCAATGGGTTCAACTATGTCAGAGATGATAATGTCACACGACAGGACAACCTTCAGATGTGTTGTTCATAGGGTCACTATGAGTCATCCTCGACTGATAACCCCTAATAACAATGACATCTTTTAAATCGGGCTCACAAGAAACCCCACGAGGATTCTTCACCAGCCCTGCCCACCTCCCATGCACCTTCACCTGCCAGCTTTGGGAACATTCTTCCATCTGCCCAAGGAGCTCTGGTTCATAGGCAGTTGCAATGCTACTTCTAAGAACACATCTCTTTTTCTGGCAGTTCCAATCCACCAGCAGCTCCACAGGAGAAAAATGGGCATTTTCCTGCCATGCGAGTTAATGCCTCGGAAATTCAAGGAAGGTCAGTTAGGAGTTAATGCTTATAAGGCTGCTATAAGACTCTGTGGCAGAGGAGCTTTGGTGGCCTAGTGGCAAGAAGATGCACTGCAATCCCAGAGGTGTGCAGTTCGAATCCACCGCATGCTCTGCTGGAGAAGGAGGGACAATCTCCTCCTGTATCAGTCAGATCTGATTTGACAGTACACACAAAAATAATAATAAAATAAAATAAGGGGAGCTCTGGTGGCCTAGTGGTAAGGAGCTGCAACTACAATCCCAGAGGTGCACAGTTCAAATCCACCAGATGCTCTGCCAGGGAAGGAGGGGCAATCTCCTCCTGTACCAGTCAGATCTGATTTGATGGTACACTCACACAAAAAATAATAAAATAAAAAAAATAAAATAAAGACTCTGTGGCAATGAGCAACTATCTACCCACCACTTGTCAAGAGGGTAAAGATGCCGAAGGTCCCTGGAAACCCACAAATAGGTGCTCCTTGACTATCCCCTACATGGCCGTGTCTTCTGGGTCCCCCTCAGCGTCACAAGGACTCCCAGGACTAAATTCAAAAGTAATAAAAGATGTCTCAGGAACTCAACTTTCTGTTCTGGGCATGTGGCTTCAGGCTGAGAACTCTGAGATCAAGATGCAAGATGGGTGGACTTTCCTTTCACAATAGCTAATCACAAGATTAAATACTTGGGAATAAATTTAACCAGAAGT
>NW_006399767.1:16344216-16345202 GCF_000299155.1 Elephantulus edwardii | reverse complement strand
GAAGTGGCTGGTCAATGGTAGAATTCTCTCCTTCCATGCAGGAGACCTAGGTTCAGTTCCCACCTCATAGTTCAGACACCTCGTAGCCAACCTATAGCCCCACCCATCAACAGAGGCGTGTATGTTGCTACGAGGTTAAACAGGTTTCAATGGAACCTCCCCACATAAAGACAAATTTGGAAGAAAGGCCTGGCAAGCTACTTCTGCTGATAAACCAGTGAAAATCCCATGGATTGCAATGTTGTGGTTCCATTGTACATGAGCGAGGGGCCAACTTGGTGGGAGCCTGCAACGATGTACAGCAAGACTGTCTTCCCAAAGGTCGTGGGACTGGATGAGTGCAGAGATGTTGTCTACTCTGTAGGGAAAGAGACCTAGAGAGAGGTCTGCAAGCAGGTTCTTGATCTGGTTTTCTCTGTCTCTATAAGAGAATTCCTCTGAATTTCAATTAAAAAATCAGACATTTCAATAAAAAGAGCACTCGTGCTTTCTATTAACCAGATATACCTAACTGGATGCTTTTGATATGTTACTTAACCTCTCTGAGTCTTGGTGTCCTCATCAGTAAAGTGGAAACAGTATTGGATAGCTATCAGAGAGCTCTGGTGGCCTAGCAAGCAAGGATTTGTGCTGCCAACCCAAAGGTAAGCGATTCTAGTCCACCAGTGACTCTGGGAGGAAGATGGGTAATCTCCTCTCATGCAACTTATAGCCTCTGAAAACCCACTGGAGGGTCATCTATGAGTTGGTTCAGGCAATGAGAGTGATATCAGTGTTGCAGTGAGGAAAAAGAAAAAATAGAGGGTAGATTTGTGTGGGAAGCCAAATATCAAATTGAATATTAAACCAAATGTTATATCAGGATATAAGGGAGGGATAATACAAGCTGGAGTTCACCCTGAGGCACTAAGGCATTCCTTGTTGTTGTTGTTATGTGCCATCGAGTCGTTTGTGACTCATAGCGACCCTATGCACAACAGCCCTAA
>NW_006399767.1:16326684-16342486 GCF_000299155.1 Elephantulus edwardii | reverse complement strand
TTGCAGTCCTTGACCCTCTGCAGCAAGCATTTCAGGTTCTCCTCAGTTTCAGCAAGCAGGGTTGTGTCATCTGCATAACGCAGATTGTTAATAGATCTTCCACCAATCCTAACACCACACTTCTCATAGATTTCTCCCAGGACATGCAGAGGGGAGACAGAGGGATCCACGAGGACAGAACAGGGGAGACAGGAATCCGCACAGGCAGAACGGGGGCCAGCCAATAGAGAAGGAACTTGTGGGGAAAACTTTGCCCAGCCTACAGGTACAAAAGGCCCAAGGCTGCGCCAAGATCATTCCAGGGACATGCAGAGAGGAGACAGAGGGATCCATGTGGGCAGAACCGGGGACCAGCCAAGAGAGAAGAGACTCCTGAGATTAGCATAAAGTAAACAATAGAGAAGAACTCCACCTTATCTGCAAAGGACTTCCCCTTGAGCCTTTGTTTTTGTTTTCTACTCCTTTGTTTTTTTCCTTTGTTTACCTTCCTGATGATTCTCAATAAATACACAGAGAGGCATGGCTTGGATGCTTCAGGACTGCTGCCCCCTGTCTTTACTTTTATCTCATTCTTGGTTGTCTGCCTCATTATTATTTTACCCTTGGTCTGCAATAGATGTGTAAGAGACAGTAGAGTTGGCACAGGACAGAGCAGGTTTCAGGGCTATTGTATCTAGAGTTGCTAAGAGTCACAGTGACTCGACAGCACATAACAACAACAACAACAACATGTAAAACACTTAAACCAGTGTCCAGTATATAATTAGTGCTCAAATATGTGTGAAAAAAAGAATGCCCTGGCTGACACAAAAAAAGTTTTTACTTGGGGTGGAGTATGTCTGTATAAACAATACTTAGAAATAAGAAAATAGAATGTTGGCTGTGCTTTAAATTCCAGACATGAGTATGAAGGTTAAAAAGTCAAAGTACGTTGGCAAAGTAAAAATGTTTGGCACCCAGTGAGCAGTGTTGTCATTGTTGGGCACCATCAAGTCAAGTGTGACTCATAGTGACTCTGCAGACAACAGATGTGAACCCAGTCCTGTCCTGTGTCATCTTCACAATCTGACACACACGAGCCCACTGCTGCAGTGACCATGTCTATCCACCTAGTGGAGGGTCTTCCTCTCCTTTGCCTTCTCTCCACCTTTCCAAGCATAATGTTCTCTCTGAGGAATAGCCTCTCCCAGCAACATGCCCAAGTTTTGTGAGATGTATTCGCGATCCTTGCCCCCCAAATGCTAATTTCCTCCTTTCCTTCTCTCCTATGCTTTTCCTCTCACCCACCCCCCACCCCGCCCCATCCTTCCCTTCATTCCTCCCAGTTTAATCAGCTTTCTGACTAATCCATTCCCACTCTGAGGAAAGTAAAATTCTCTCCTGATGTAGCCATGATGTTTTGTCTCATCTTTGGAAAGAGATTGATTATCTTCTGGGCCCACTTACTAAGGCACTGTTGTCCCTAAATCCTGGAGAACCTCTAGCCTCAGAATTCCCAGGAACACATCAGACATTGCCGATTCTTGGACACTCTCAACTATTGGATCAGAACTCATAGATAAAACCTAGGAATCAGCATTCAGCAAGCCCCCTCTTGTGATACTGACCCCACTGAATATGAAGGCCCCCTCCTGTGTTCTGCTTCTTTCCACACTGAGTCTGTGCCATGCGCTGTCATGCTTGTCAGGCAATGTTCAAAGTTCTTGTCTCAGGAAGCAGTCCTTTTCTGCCATCAGCCAGCAGACCCTTTGGGGGTGCTTCCTTCAAGAACCTCATGAGGCCACAGGGTAGGGATATGCATCTGCAGCTGTCATCCCCTCACACCTGCACACACACACTGAGGACTTCCCTGTCCAGCTTCCACAGAGGATTCTGCTTTCTGTGAAGATCAGCACCTCTGGGTTACCCCGGAAGGCGGCCTTGGACACCAGAGGTGCTCTGTACCCAGTGAAGGCGTTGGCTTCCTGCCCTGACATTCAAACAGGCAGAGTTTTGACAAGAAGAGGCTTAGATGTTGTCACACCTCCCAAGACCTGCCCTGCATGAGGGCTTGATGCGTACAGTAGCTTTCTGCTTCCTTTCTTGGTGCTTCACTTCAGTGGTGTTTGAAGAAGAACCAGGTGGGGAAGACACCTCTCAGATCTCTGGCAGCTCACATTCCCCCCACATTCCAACTCCCCATGCCCTTATAATGGCTTCCATCTGCCTTATTGTTGTTAGTTGCCATTGAATTGGCCCAGACTCATGGCATGGTGACTTCACACACAGTAGCACGAAGCACTGCTTGGTCCCGGACCAACCTCTTCTTCGGTTGAGACCATTATTATCAATATAAGTTTGTTTTGTGGTGTGTGTGTGTGTGTGTGTGTGTGTGTGTGTGTGTGTGTGTTTAAATTGATCTCTGGTCTTTCCTCTTAGCCTGTGTGGTAAGGGTTTATTGCTCAAAATTATTTTCCTAGCCATTGATTGACTTGGACTTTGCCACATGGACGGGTAAGGACATGTGAATAGAGCATGTTAGCCTATCTTAAAGGGGATTAGCTAGTCTTTCAACAATATTGAGCATATTCAGCCACAGATTTTGAGAGGAATCACACCACGAGCAAAGAAGAAGCAGAGAATGCAGCCTGCCATCCTTCGAGGCCAGAGATTCTTGGACCAGCAAGACCTACAGGAGAGCAGCAGTAGCAGCAGCAGAGAACCAGAAACCTGGTGTGAAATAGAGCTGACCTAGGACTGCTTTCCTACAGAACCAGAACCAGGGACTTTTGCCCAAGCTTGCTGGAGAACTTGAGGAGAGATACCCTAATTGGCAGGACTAAGAGAACTGTGTAACACTGGCCTAAATCAGCAAGGCTGAAGAGCCTGTGAGCACACTTCAGGAGCTGCCCTGATTGGGAAATTGTAGCCTTTTAACCTCCCTATTACACCCCGTCGTTGTGAGCATGGTTCTGCGTGGTCTGTGAGCTACTGCAACAGACTGCAGACCCAGGAGAGCAGTAGCAGTAAGATTATTGCTGGAATTAGAAATAGGTGAAGGAGTGTGGAGGGCATGTTTGAACATATGGGAACTGGTTTTGCGTTGTTGTTGCCATGGAATTAGTAGAGGTCAGATATGGCTGTCCCCATGTTGCCTGTGTTCCTTGCACACCCTGTCTTAGGCTTAGAAGTGCCATCGCAACACACAGGCCTCCACTGACAGAAGAGCAATAGATGCCCATGAGGTGCTCTGGCCTGGAATTGAATCCTGGTCTTCTGCATGGACAACAAGAACTCAACCATTGTGCCACCACTTTCCTTGGCCTCAGAATGAGTTCAATTGACCAACACTTTATCAAGGGAGGTGCCCTGGGGGAAAATGATGCAGTTGCTGTGTTCTGGAGTCATACTCACTGCCATTGACTTGATTGCAGTCCATGGTAGCCCTCCAATAGGTTTCCAACGCTATAAATCTTTGACTATAGTTCTCTTTCGTGGCAGCTGGTAGACTTGAACCACTGGCCTTTTGGTTAGCAGCCCTACGACTTAAGCTACTTATGCCCTCAAGATGCCCTCATGGAGTCAGAAGGCCTGGGTCTGCAGTCCTTGCTTTCATTGACTGGCTGAGCAAGTCCCTTCACATCTCTGATTCCTAACCAGTGAAGTAGCAATGAGAAGCTGTGAGGCCCAGAGAGACCACGGATAGAAAAGTGCTACGTGAACACCAAGTATGGATCTTTTCATTTTTATTTTACGAAATTAATCTTGTATTCCCCTCCAAGCAGGTGCAGACTACCTAGGAAGCTCCTTGCCCAACTGCCTGCTCTCGCAGAGTCCTAGCCTCAAGCCGTCTGGCTCTTAAAGCAAGCCCATCTGTTTGAGGGGGTTTCAGAGGCAGCTGGGAGGGGGCCCCAATCACTTTAGCTCCTTCCAAATGGAGCTGGAGAACCCCTTTCTGAAGCAGCCTCGAGCAATTATGTCCACCCTGGGGGTGTCGAGGACGCCAGGAGAGGAGGGGGGGGCAGCGGACTCTGGGAGCCAGATCCTGGAACTCCCATGGGCGTGAGACCAGAAACCCAAACCCCGACCACCCCCCCACCCCACCCCCCAAGCCACCGTCCGGAAAAAATAAACTATTTCCTGCAACCAGCTCCGAAACAAAGTCTGTGAGTGAGCTGTGACACGTTACATAAATAGAAGCCGCAGAGGGGAAAAGCCTGTTTTCTCTTTCATTATTTATCACTCTAACCATCTCCAGCTGGGTGAGTAAACAGGCGCATTGGCCCATAATGAGGAACAGACTGCTGCTGTGGGGCTGCTGGAGGGGGCGTGTGACTGCGAGGGGGTGTGTGCATGCGTCTGTCTGTCTGTCTGCCTGCCTGTCCCTGGAAAGGAAGAGTGGGAGTCTGTGAAGGAGGAAGGCGTGGGGTGGGGGCACCAACTCCGGAAGCCAAGGGATGTCCATTCACCTGGTGTCCTGACCGGGGTGGATGGAGTGGCTGGTGGGATGGGACGTGCTGGGTGGAAGAGCAGCCAGAGGGGAGAGACTGTGTGGGTGGGGAGAGGATGTGAGAGGTACTTGCCCAGAGGCAGGCTTGCAAATGTGCCGGGTCCCTGAGCGTGACCTCCACGGGGTGGCCGCTCAGTGTGGTCATGGGGGTGCGTGGGTGTGGGGCAGAGGCACGTAGGGCAGTGTGCCCGTCAGACCTGGGACTATGAGACCAAGAGAGAGTGTGTGTATGGGTGTGCTCTGGGGAGTGTGTATTAGGAGAGAGCCTGGTCGTCCATACGAGTACATATGACTATTCAGCTATGGGAACGTGTGAGTGTGTCTGCGGACTTTGTGTGGACATGGCTGAATCATTGTGTAATGATAAGAGTATGTGAGAATTTACTACCATAGTGCAAATGTGTGAGCTTGGGAATTGGGAGGGTACAAACAAGTGTAGGACAGACCGTGCTTGTGTGTGTGTGTAAAAGAGCTATCCTGGTAGTGAATGTGGGTGTCGGAGTGCACTCTCACTATGGGAGTGTGTGTATGCCACTGTGTGACTCTTGTTTTGTGCCATCGAGTCAGGACCAACCCAGAGCTGACCCTCCAGCAGGTTTTCAGGGGCAGAAATCGCACAGGAGGAGATTGCCCATCCTTCTCCCGCGGAGCAGCTGGTGGATTCAAAACACAAGCCTTCAGGATTGCAGGGCAGATTTTTTTTACCACTAGGCTCCCTGTGTGACTACGGGAGCACGTAAGTTTGTCTGTGACACCAGGGAGTGTGTAATCGTGTGTGCATGATGGATGTGTGTATGATTGTGTGACCTTGGTAGTGAATACGGGTGAAGGTGTGTACCTGTGTGACTTGCACAGTATGGAGATATATGCGTGCATGTGTGAGAGCTTGCGTCTGTGTGTGTGCGTGTCGGCACACGTATGCTCGGCATTTTCATCCTATGAAGGAACCTAGTGTCTAGCCTATACTCTAGCTGCCTGTCCACTCCCAAAATCCTCCCCAACTTTGAGTAGCCTTGCCAGAGGTCACCCTAGCCCCAGAGGGGGCCAAGAGGATCCTGCTGAGAGCTGAGGGTCCCAGAGTTGTCTCAATACCAAAGTCTGACCCCCACCTTGTGCTGCAGGACAGTTTTCACCAAGGATGTGGAAAGGCTCAGTCTACAGGGTGGAGGCTGAGGCAGTGAGGGGAGGGATGAGGCCTCTTCTCTGGACCCTGGGCAGTCAGTCTTGACTGAAGTCTAATTTCTGTCTGGTTCTGGGCTACCGAGCAGCTAGCCTCTTTGAGGGCTTTTACAAGGGAGAAAGGCCTGTGTCTAGAGATTCTTGAAAGCAGAATAGGTCACTAAGCACCTGTTTGGACCCATCTCTCTGAAACGATTCCTGAGTGTCACAGGGACAGTGCCTGGTCATGCCCACGTTAGTCTGCTGCTGGCTTAATGGGGGATATCCTTTTTGTTCAATTACTCAATAAACAAAGTGCATGTCCCAAGGCCCACATCTTTGAACTGCCCAAGTTTCCTAAAGAGGCTTTTCTGGAAAGCCTCAGATGAACCATTTCTCTCTGAGCCCCTGTGGAGGCACAGCCACCTTTGCTCTGCCTATTTCATAGGGATGTTGTCAGAATTTAGGGGACAGCATCCCCCTTAATGGGCATGCATTTGACTTATCACAGAAAATGGCTTATGAAATGCTTTCCGTAGACTGGTTCTGTGAGAGGTACGATGCAGAGAAGCACTGTGTGCAGACATGTGGCACAGACCTCATCTCCAGCATCAGAGGGGCTTGGCTTTCCCCAGCTTCTCACAGCATCTCCCTTCATCTTCCTAATACTGTGTTTAAGTCAGGGGTCTGTAAACCCACTGCCTGCATTTGGATGGCCTGTGAGCCAGGAATCATTTTTCTCACAGTGCAGCTTCTTACCACTAATAGTAAACCTGTATTACAAAGGGTAACTTTTGGCCTAGTGGTAAGGAGCTGCACTGTAATTCCAAAGGAACACGGTTCGAGGCCATCAGCTACTCCACAGGAGAAGAACAAGCAATCTCCTCCCATGCAATTAAGTGCTTCTGAAAGTTCCAACGACGACAATAACTTATTACAAAAAGGGAGTTCTGGTGGCTAAGTGGTGGCTTAGCCAAACTGAAGGCTCATGATTCAAATCCACAGGTTGCTACATGGGAGAAAGATTGACAATCTCTTCCTGTGTGATTTACTGCACCTGAACACCCACTGGATGGTCTTTATGAGTCAGTTTTGACTCAACAGTACACAACAACAACAACATACTACAAAAAATGGAGCTCTGCATTATGCTGAGTGAACTAACTCAGTCTCACAAGGACAAATACTGCATATGATCATTATTGTAGAAATAGAAAGATAACTAGTAAAACATTTATGAGGAACCAACAGGGAAGGGGAGAAGTAGAGGGTGAGGATGGGCAGGGGGAAAATCATAGGGTTGCATAGTTTGGTGGGTGGAGGAAGGAGTAGGTAAAGGAAATGGGAAAGATAGGGTGTGTCTGGAAAGATGGGGTAATGGTGGGCATAGTTCAATGATGATTAATTTTATAAAACACAATGCATGAGAATGATTGTATGAAACACAAAATGAATGAAGGATAGTGGACACACATTAGTGTGACACACGATGTATATGAACTTTGTAAGCAAATCAATATAAATTTTAAAAAATATAAGGTGGCAAAAATAAACCACACACATACACACAAAGGGAGCTCTGGTAGCCTACTAGTTAGAGCGATGATCTGCCAACCTAAAGGCAGGCAGTTCAAACACAGTAGCTGCTCTACCAGAGAAAAATGAGTATTCTTCTGTGTGATTTAAAGCCTCTGAAAACCTGATGGAGGGCCTGCTATGAGTCAGTTCCAACTCAACAGCAATGAGTTGCTTGATTCTATTACAGAAATATTGAACTAGGTTATTTTTGTTTTTGTAATTTCGCCAAGAGACATTTTGAGGAAGTTTGTGTTCCTTCTTATTTTATATAAATGCATGCACACCATGCTCAGCTTTGCATTTTGACCTGTTGTTGTTATGTGCCATCGAGCCACCCACCTGCAACCCATAGTGACCCTGTGTACAACAGCTCTGAAGCCTGCCCTGTCCTGAGCCAGTCTCACTGACTCCGACACACCTACTACCATTGCCCTAGTTATTGTATCACTTCATCTCCTCCAGGGTCTTCTTCTCCTGCGCTGTCCCACCACCCTTCCAAGCATGTTGTCCTTCTCCAAGGACAGGTCCCACTTGGCCACATGCCCAAAGTATGTGAGATGGAGCTTCAAAATCCTAGCCTCCAAGGAAGAGACTTGTTTCACCCTCTCCATGACAGACCTATTGTCTAAAATATTTACTGTCTGTCCTTCTACAGAAAACGTTTGCCATTCTCCATTTCAACTACTCAGGCCCTGTTGTTGTGACACAAAACATCCAGAGAAGACACATTTTTTATTTTTTTTTAAAAAGGGAGAGGAATGTGGCTCTATTGCAATGAAACTTTATTTATAAAAGTTGTGTCTGTGGGATATGGCCATGGTTGGCCTCCCCCCTGAGGCAGAGCAATGTAAGCCCTGGACCGTTTTGACTGGCCTGGAGAGGAGCAAACCAAGCAGCAAGCTGCCATTTAAGTTGCATCTGTCTCATGGTAACATCTTCTGTTCCTAGGAGGACTGTGCCCCGCAGGTTTAACTTTTCACAAGGAGATTGCCAGGCCTTTCTTCTGAGGGGAGTCTGGGTGGACTCAAACTGCCGATCTTTTGGTTAGCAGCTGAGTGTGTTAACCATTTGCAACACCAGGGACCCCAAAGGAGCTAGTGGTTTCCTAATCAAGTCAAGGAGGCCAGTGTTTGCTTCAACAGTTGACTGGAGTGAGTTTGGCTGCCTGGGAGCCTGTCTGATAAGATTCCCCTTCAAGGACTCTGAACGAAGCCTACCCAGGGGAAGGCAGAATTAGACCATCTAAGGACATCATTGTTAGCCCCTTGCACAAAGTAAAGGGCTTGGGAAGTTTCCTCAGCCCTAAGCCCACCCTCTCCTCTGTCCCTGGCTCCATCCTTCCCTCTCCTGGCATTCTGAAGGACTTTCACAGGGTTCACCTCACACACACACACACACACACCCATTTTGTCATGTGTCCAACACTGTAGGTGTTCACGGCTTCTCTTTCTGTCTGGATCCAGGTCCTGACTGCCAGCCAGTGACCCCCAAGAGAGAGGCAGGGCACGCTGGCTTGTCTGGAGGCATTCCTCACTTCCGGCTGGTACGGCTGACCCACCCCGCTCCTCCTCTCTCATCTCTCAAGGCCAAGAAACCAAGGGGCCTGGTTTGTGGGAGGAAAGAGCCCTCAAGAAGCCCCACAGTGGGATGATTACGAAGCGATCCGCCTAGGATGTCAGAGTCCACTCACAAGACATGTAATGGTGTGCAAGTTTCAACTTCTCTGCATTTTCGGTCTTGTCATTTCTAAACCAAAATAATAACAAAACTCATCTGACCTTAGCTGGTGTTTCTCAGAAGTGGCCCCTGAGATCTATCTAAAAAGTGCCCGGTGTGTACATTACATCTACATCAATTAAAAACCAAAACCATTGCTTTCGAGTTGATTCCGACTCATAGCAACCCTTCGGGACAAGAGTAGAACTGCCCCAGAGGGTTTCCAAGGCTGAATCTTTACAGAAATCACAGCTTTCTCCTGCAGAACAGCTGAGGAGTTCAAACGGCTGTACATGGTTGAGTCAGGCAGTGGAGAAAACACAAGTAGAGATGTGGGGAGGACAAGGTCAGAAAGGAGGGTCATAGAGTGGGGACAATCAAGCCAAATCCTGAGGAGGGCTGGTCCTGCCAGAGGAGCCCAGGGAGCCCATTTATCCCACCAATGGGAGGAGTGAGGGGGCTGCGATATTCACACACCAACTCCCACCAGTAATGGGACTCCTCCAGAAAGTATTCCTTTCCCCACCAGGGTAGCAAAGCAGCATTGGCCAGGAGAGAAAGCAAAGCCCTCTCACAAAGAAATGTGGGTAATGACAACTGGAGGAGAGTAAGAGGACTGGGGGAGGGGATCTGGACAGGGCACTCGCAGCCCCTGTCATGTCACCTCCTAGGGATACTGGGAGGTAAAATGAGGTCCTGCCTGTGGAATGTTCACAGCACAGTGCCTAGCAAATGGGTGGTTATTTTCTGATCAAAATCCTAGCTCACTGCAGCCTTCAGAGCCTAGCTCTGGGAATTTCTCACTGCCTGATAACCACGAGGAAGATCCTGGGGGGCCAGAAGGTCAGGGGTCAAGAGTAGAGAGGACTAGAGGACGAAGGTCCTGGGGAATGCAAAGAAGGCCAGTAATAAAAGGGGTGCCTGAGAACTGAGAAGGAGGGGGGGTTATCCCGAGCAATGTTCCATCTAGCAAAAGGACTATGCCGCCTCAGCCCCCTCCCTCTGCCACCCTCCTCCCAAGCCATGTCTAGTGTGAAATGCTTCTTGGGCCAACCCATAGATGTCCTAGGGAAATGTGGGAGCCCCCACTCCAAGGACCCAGGCAGATGCCACCCACAAAGAGGTACTTAAAAAGAATCTCTCTCTCTTTCCTTATACCCACCCTCCATGCCTCTGTTATTTGGCAAAATAAAATGAGCGCCATCATGAATATCAGAGATACATCCAGAAAGTGTCTCATATACAGCAGAGGCTCAATTCAAACCCAAACCCGGCACTCTTGAATAGATTCTAACTTCTCCAACCCTGCAGGCAGAGGAGAGCTGCCCCAGGAGGTTCGAAGGCTGTAGTCTTTACAGAGCGGACTGCTACGTCGTTCTCCCTTACAACAGCTGGGCCTTTCAAACTGCTGATCTCTCAGGTAGCAGCTGGCCACTTTATCCGCTGTGCCCCCAGAATGCCTGGATTTGATGACTTGTTATTGTTGATATAAGCTGCCAAGTTGGAACCAACTCATAGCTGACTCTCCAGCGAGTTTTCAGAGACTTTAAATATTAAATAGCATGGGAGGAGATTGCCTGTCTTCTTGTCATGGAGCAGCTGGTGGATTCGAACCACATGCCTTTGGGTTAGCAGTGCAACAACTTACCACTAGGCCATCAGAGTTGGGTGGTAGCTGTTTTCTGGGAGGCCTACTCTGCTCTGACTTCCCTCCGTCACATCCTCTCCCACCCTTCAGTATCACAATTCTGACTCCCTCTGCTCCATTGGTGGAAATCCCAGACTGCAGCCCTTCAGTGTTCATGTAGGAAGGTTCCCCCGCTAACACTGCGTTCTGGAACCATCGTGGTGGACAAGTAGAAAGAGAGCAGGAAGATTGATGAGAAATGAGGAATATGGTCCTCTGGGAAGAGGAAGGAGATGCCTCGGAAGTGAAGGGCTGCATCGTGACATTTTTTTATCCAAGTCCCTTTTGGTCTTCAGCTCAACTCTTTTCCTCCAATTATTAAACACTATCGAATCAGCCACAACTCATAGTGACCCTATGAACAATGGCTCTGAACTGTGCCCTATCCTGAGCCAACTTCACTATCTCTGACACACCTACCCCCATTGCCATAGTCAGTGTGTCACTCCATCTCATGCAAGGTCTTCCTCTTCCACAGTGACCCTCTACCCTTCCAAGCATCATCCAAGGACTGGTCCCTCCTAGAGACCAGTCAGTTCCGTAAGTGGTTCCTTCAATTAAGATTGATTTATCACATATGCTCTAGAAACCTCTATTTGATACTTAGGTCACCAACTTGTCCTGAGATATTGGGCTATGTGAGTTTGGGTGGTTTGTTTGTTTGTTCTAAAGTATCAAAGAAGTAGCAAAGAAGCATTGGTGTTGTAGGGCATAATACGTTGTTGTTGTTGTTGTTGTTGTTGTTCGGTGCCATCACCAATGTTCAAAGACAGGAGGAACTGTGGTAAGACATCAAAGATACCATCTATGAAGAGTGCATAATGTAGGCAAACTGAAAAGTTGGCAGTTCTAATCCATCAGCCGCTCTTTGAGAAAAAAGATGGACAGTCTCCTCCCATTAAGATTCACAGCATGGGGGCCTGATGAAAGGCTGCTGTGGGTCAGAATTGACTTCAAGGCAGTGACTTTGGTTTGGAGTTAGTCTGAGCACCTCAGAGATGGTGTGGATGGCATAGGATGGGGCAAGGTTCAGATCTGTTGTTCACAGAGTGCATGAGGCATCGCTGACTGGCCAGTAAGTAGCAACAGCAAAGCATCAAGTTACAGTCATATAAAACCAGCATGCTTTTACTGTGCACAACAAGTGAATGACACAATGCTGGGTGCAATGGTAAACTCTAAAATGATGAAGATCATAATCTCTGGCCTCCGAGAGTTTATTACAGAGAAACCTGTGAGCTCCAGGATTCTGCAGGACTGCCTTATTTGTCCAGGGTGCAAAAGTTTTCCATTTATGACGACAGGGTGCTTATAACCATTCTCTATTAAGAACCACAAGGATGGAGGAAAATGTGCAACAGAGAATGAATGAAAACTCAACTTTTTTGTGAATCTTCATTAAAATCACAATAATTTTTTTTAAAAATCATAAGGGCATGAAAGTCAGTAAGTAAATACTGATAGATACTAAGCAGAGTGAAGGGGAAAGGAGATATAAATATTAAATATTATCAGTCTGAATTTTCCTTTGCTGACCTTTTTCTGTCTTATACAGGTTCCAGCTCTTATAGGTTTCCTGTGTTGTAACACATTGTATTTTGGGGCTGCTAATGGCTCAGGTTGGAGCAGGGTTTAGGGCTATTGTGCATAGGACGCTAGCTAATGAGTCGTAGTTGACTTGATGACATATAACAAGAACAATAATCAAAAGGTTGGCAGTTCAAATCCACCAGACACCCCACTGAGAAGAGGTAGACTGTCTCCTGTAAGGACAGACAGTCTCTGAGACAACAGGTGGGTCCCCAGGAGTAAGAACCAATCTGATGTTAGTAGATTTCTTTCTCTTTTTTTTCTTTTCTTTTTTTTTTTTTGTTTTATGTTTGGAAGATGAGCAATCAATGTCTAACCAGTTAACTACCAAGGCAATTTGTTAAAAGTCATTAGCCAACAACACACTGTAACTTCAGTGACACTGGAGAGCCACAAAAAAGACAGGAGCTAGATTAAGTGGGCTGGGATAATCAAGAAATAACAACAGCTCTGTTCTGTCCAATGCTCTCTTAGTTATCTAGGGCTGCCATTATGGAAACACCATACATGGGTGGAGGCTCACTCAAATTCACTGCTGTGGAGTGGGAACAGACTCCTGGCTGACCCTGCAAGGGGCTCCCAGCACTGTGGCTAGGAGGGCCAATTCAGGCCACATCCCACAGCTTTCTGTATCCCCTCAGAAGTCGGCCCTTGTTTCTTCTGAGCTTCCGCTCCCAGGCAAACTTCAAGTGGTCTGGCATTGCTTCCCACACCATCTTTTACTTTTTTGGCCTGTTTGCTTCATCTCCTTTATGTCTCAAGAGATTGACCCGAGACACACCCTGAACACTAATCCTGCCTCATTAACATAACAAAGGCAATCCATTCCCAAGTAGGAGTAAGACCACAGACCTAGAGGTTAGGAACAACAACACTTCTTTTAGAGAAGACTACAGTACAACCCATGAGGCATTTGTTGCAGAAAGTCAAGGACTGTAGTCTTCAATATGGATTGACGCTCAATATCAAGAAAACAAAGATTCTTATCACTTGGCCTCTTGGCAGCTTCATGAAGGACGGAGAAAAGATTGAGATTGTTGGTAATTTCAACTTGATTGGTTCCACAATCTTGGCACAAGCAGTCAAGAAATCAAAAGGCAAATTGCAATGGGAAAGTCCGATATCAGGGACCTATCTAGAGTACTGAAGAGTTCTGATGTCAGTCTGAAGACTAAGGTGCACTTGATCCAGGCCATGGTCTTTGCAATTACTTACTGTGCATCAGAGAGCTGGCCAATAACTAAGGATGATAAAAGAAGGATTGATGCCTCTGAGTTGTGGTGCTGGAGAAGAGGGTTGAACAGATGGCCAAGGAAACAAGCAGACCTGTTCTGGAGAGGGTAAAACCAGTTTGCTACCTGGAGGCAAGGATTTTGAGGCTCCATCTCACATACTTTGGGCACATGGCCAGGAGGGACCAGTCCTTCGAGAAGGACATCATGCTTGGAAGGGGGGAGGGACAGTGCAGGAGAGGAAGACCCTGGATAGGATGGCTTGACTCAGTGCCTGGAGAAATGGGATTAGGTCTGTCAGTGATGATGAGATTGGCACAGGATAGGGCCGCATTCAGAGCTATGAGTTGCAGATGACTCGATGGCACATAACAAAACAATGCATAGAAAGAAAGGGTACATGCATTATATTATTACTCATCACCTCCTGCTTGGAAAGGTGAGGGTCTGTGAAGAAGAAGACCCTCAATGAGATGGTTCCCACAGTGACTATAACGGTGGACTCAAGTATGTCTGAGAGGTCACAGGATAGAGCAGGGTTCAGATTCATTGTTCTTAAGGTTAAAAATCCTGGTCACTTAACAACAACAAATAACACCTCTGCTAGATCCTCATCTTCCTCCCCATTCTACAGATAAAGAAACTGAGGTTAAGCCTCTTATTTTAGGATCTTCAGTGAGATTTAGAAAGAAATGGAATTTAAACCCAAGAGTCTTCATCATGGAGGAAGCCACGTCATGGGATAGTTCCTGAAGGGAAGTAGGAGAAGAAATAAATGAAAGGAGGAGGCATTCTTTCCCTGTGCCCACTCCTTGGCTAGTCCTTTCCTTACCCTCAAGCCCCCCTCACCCCTTGGTGAACAGCTGGGTGCAGCGCACAGGGGAGGAGAAGGGTGATGGGTCTTCTCTCTTGGCCTAACTTGTGTGTCCTCTCCTTGCACAGGAATCCCTCAGATGAGGCTCATTTGGTTCAAAGACGCTGGGTTCTATTTGATGGAAATGGTATACTCCTTGCCAGGTTGTTGTTCATTTCCTGATTCTTTCTTTTTTTTTTTTAAATATTATTAATTTTAATGAACGTTTACAGAGACTTTGGATTTCCATTCATTCATTGTTGCATTTTTCCCCCTGCCCATCCCTCTCCCATTTCCTGATTCTTAATGACTGGTTTTCTACCAATCAGCCCTGTATTGAAGACCCCTGAACAAGTCCCTAACAGTGTGTGTGTGTGTGTGTGTGTGTGTGTGTGTGTGTGTGTGTGTGTGATATGTCTCTCAGGGCCAAAGCACAGACCAGCCTAGTACCAAGGACAAGTGGTCGAGTGCCCTCTCTTCCACTGCCCAGGGAACACTCCCCCACCACACACACACAGAGAGTCATCTACTCAAGACAATATGGTAAAGTGATAAGCCTCCCAGGGGTAGGAAGCCCCCCTTTTTAAGGGAAGGGTGTCTAGAGAGTGCCTTGAAGGCTCCTGGCACAGTTCATTAAGATATCAAGCCTTAATGAAATATTTCTTTGTTAAAACCATCATTTATCTTGGGGGACAGAGGCTTTTGCAGAAAAGGCTGCCCCTCCTTCCATCCCTTTTCCACCTCCACTCTACATAGACCTTTCTGAGTCTGAAGACTGGGAATGGGGTCAGGAAGAACAGCTGGGAGATGTGGAAGAGACAGAAGTGATTCCTGAGTCAAAAAGGGGAAAGGAAAGGACTTGACTGGGAAGGAGGCAAAAAAGAAAGAATAACAGAAGGACAGGCTCAGGGTTCCCAGAAGGAATCTCACTGCAGTGTGACCACAATGGCCAAACCCCGGAAACAACTAACTGTCCATCACCAGGAGCCCCAGCAAAGAAATCAGAACTCATTCATGGAGCGGAAGGCACCCCAGAAGCTCTTAAATCGCTCACCTGGAGGCCTGCCTGCATGGATCAAGCCTGAACTCATCAGATTAAACAACAAAGAGTAAAATCATGGTGCAGAATGATACATGTAACTTTATTTTTAAATACCCAAAAGATACTGTTTAAGTTATTAGTGCTGTGGAGTCCAAATTCATTCAAGACAGCTAATAAGAGCACAAAACTGACTTGGGAAGGTTGCCCACCAGCCCAGGAGAGTGGTTACTTCTTGGAAGAGAAGAATGAAGAAAGTGAAGGAGGGATATATCAAGAGCATCAAGTCTATCAGTAACATTTCCTTTTATTACTCGATATGTATTTGAGATATATATATATATTGTTATTGTTAATTGTCATCAAGTCTTTCACGACTCATAGCTAACCTATAAACAAAAGGCCTGAAGCCTTTCTATAACTGTCGACATTTATCAAAGTTCATAGTTTCCAGTGACAT
>NW_006399767.1:16319695-16326337 GCF_000299155.1 Elephantulus edwardii | reverse complement strand
TAAAATCTCTTACTTAGATTCACAGTCAATGCCGTTGGTACCAGCAGTCAAGAAATCAGTAGACATACTGCACTGAGAAAGTCTGCGGTGAACCATCTCTCCAAAGTATTGAGGGGCAAGGATGTCAGTTTGAGGACTAAGGTGCAGCTAATTCAGGCCATTATCTTTGCAATCACTTGCTATGTATCTGAGAGCTGGACAATGACTAAAGATGACAGAAGAATTGGTATCTTTGAGATGTGGTGTTGGAAAAAAAGAGTGCTGAATATCTCATGGCCTGCCAAAAGAACAAACAAATATGTCTAAGAGAAAGTGCAGCCAGAATGCTCCTTGGAAGCAAAGATGATAAAGCTTCATCTCACATACTTCAGGCATGTTGCTAGGAGAGGCTTTTCCTTGGAGAGGAACATCATGCTTGGAAAGGTGATGGGTCAGCGAAAGAAAGGAAGACCCTCAAGGTGGATTGACTCAGTAAATACCACAATGGGCACTAGTGTTTAAGGAAGTGTGAAGATCGCACAGGATGGGACAGGGTGCAGATCAGCTGTTCACGGGGCCAGTATGGGTCGTACTTGACTCAAGGGCACCTAACAATAACACACAAAATCTATCACTTTGTCTACTTTGAAGTTTACAATTCAATTTCACTAATTACATCCACAAAGTTGTGTTAACTACCTGTATTCTTTGTTTTCAATGCTTCTCCTAGGAAACTTGCTATGCTCAAACAGAAACTCTGTATCAGTTAAGCACTAATGCTCCATTCCTCTCGCTATAGCTCACCATAGCTCCTAATCACTTATCTACCTTCGGCCTATTCATTTGCCTTTATGAGAAAGCTCTGGTATCCTAGTCCACAGGGGTCTGCACCACTAACTCAAAGTGGTGCATCTCTAGCCATTGAGTCCACTGTGGCTGGTATGATTTACAGCCTCCGAAAACCCCGGTGGAACACCAACAAGGAGATTTTTTGAGCTCTTTCCTATAAGTGGGATCAGACAATATTTGTCCTTTTCTACCTGGTTTATTTAACTTGATGTTTTTGAACTTGCCAACTTCAAAATGATTTCATTTTACTTGGCTCAGCAGTCAGAACCTAGTGTAAGCAGCTGAGAAATCGAAAGATGATTCGCACTGGGAAAATCTGCTGTCAAGGACCTCTTCAAAGTGCTAACGAGCAGGGATGTCAGTTTAAAGACTAAGGTGTGTCCGATCCAAGCCATGGCCTTTTAAATGATGCCGTTGGGCTGTAGTATTGGAGAAGAGTGCTGAAAATCCCAAGGACTGCCAAAAGAACAAACAGGTATGTCTTGGAAAAGGTGCAGATGGAATGCACCTTGGAGGTAAAGATGGCAAAGCTTCATCTCTCATACTTTGGACAAGTTTACCAGGAGAGAATATTCCTTGGAAAAGGATATAATGCTTGGAAGGACTGAGGGTCAGCAAAAGAGAGGAAGACTCTCATTGAGATGGACTGACATGGTGACTGTAGAAATGGGCTCAATAATATCAGAGATGATGAGGGTGGCACAGGCTAGGAGAGGATTCAGATCTGCTGTTTATAGGGTCACTGTGAGTCGCTATGAGCCACCTAACAATAACAACAAATGTGCACCTGAAAGTTGAAGAGGATAGAAGAACTGGTATCTTTAACTTGTAGTTTTGGAGAAGACTGCTCAATATCCCATGGCCTGCCAAGTCTATCTGGGAGGAAGTGCACCTGCTTCTTAGAGACAAGGATGATAAAAATTTCATTTCATACTTTAGAGGGGCCATCATTGGGGAAAGACATTATGATTGGAAAGGTGGAGTGTCCAAGAAAGACAGGAAGACCTCCCGCAAGTTGTTCTGACACAGTGATTGAAACAATGGGCTTCAGCATGTCAGAGATGTGAGAATGGTGCAAGATAGGACAAAGATCATATCTGTCATTCACAGGGTCACTGTGAATTATAGTTGACTTGATGGTACACAGTAACAACAGTGTTTCTGCGATTCAACTACATTATGGCATATGCTAGAACTACCTTCCTAAAAATTACTGAATAATATTCCATTGTATTAAATTACACATTTTGCTAATTTATTTGCCTACTGATGGACACGTGGGGTTTTCCATCTCTTGACTATTGTGGATAGTGCTGAAATTTTCTCTGGTGTTTGTTCAAGTATTTGTTTGAGTCCTTGCTTTTAATTTTTTGGCATAAATGCCTGTTGTTTGTTGTTGTTGAATACCATAGAGTCGGAACCAACCCAGAGCTGGCCATCCAGGGTGTTTTCAAAGGCAGTTAATCACCTGAGAGGAGATTGCCTATCCTTCTTCCGTGGAGCAACTGCTGGCCTCAAACTACGTGCCTTCAGGACTACAGCACAGCTTCTTGCCACTAGGCCACCAGAGCCTAGGTGAGAAATTGTCAGCATTACCAAAAATGTTCTGCACCGAAGCTGTATTATCCACATTCCTACGAACAATCGAGAACTCTAATTTCCCCACAAACTCGACAATAACACTATTTTTCCTTTTATTAAAAGGGAAAAAAGTCATCCTAATGGTTGTGATTGGAAGGAGAAGTGGCATCCACTTCCATAATAGCTTGCCTCCAGAAACCCTATGAACCTGGAGAGAGGATGAAAGGCACCCGAGCATCAAGGACTCTCCTTCAGTGGAGAGCCTGTGACTCGACGGCACTTAACAACAACAATGGTTGTGAAGCTGTGTCTCTGTGAGGTTTTGACCTGTATTTCCCAAATGTCAAGCAAAAACAGAGGAAGACTTTCCATGAGATTTATTGATGCATGGGGCAATGACGCTCAGCACAGCAGTGATTGTGAAAATGTGGCAGTGTTTCCTTCTGTCCTCCAGTGGGGCGCTATCAGCGGGAGCCCATTCAATGATACTTAACAAATGTCTGAGTGACAGAATCCTAGTGGCACAATGGTAAAGCATTTAGCTGCTAACCAAAAGGTTACGAGCTCGAGCCCTCTAGGTGCAACACAGCAGAAAACTGTGGCAATCTTCTTAGTAAAGATTTCATCTTTGGAAACCCTAAAGGGTATTTCTGTTCTGTCCTATAGGGTCGCTGTGAATCAACTGCGGTTTGGTTTTAATTTAACAACCAACAATCCTTCTCCCCCATCCCCCAAGACTTTTCTCCTTTATTCCCATCTTCTTTTTTCACAACTAACAATCTTAACAAGAATTTTTAAGCTTTTTTCTTTTTAAGCCAACAGAAAGGTACCCAAAATCATATGTTGCCAGTCAATGCACGTACTTATTAGCTAACTCCTAAATAAGAAGAAGACGGAACATTCCCAGCTCCTGGTGCCCCTCCCAGCACCACACCAGGAAAGGAGGGATGGAACCCGGGAGAACGGAGTGAGGCACACAGCAGGCACGGCAATAAGTGTCTGCTGTCAGGGCCGGCCATTTTTTGAAGTCACTGTTTATCATTTTCTGGTGAGGGAACTGGGACTCACAACAGGAAAACAGAGCCTTTCTGGAAAGCAGGCGTGCCTTGTCATACTGTCTTCCTATTTTGGTGTATGAGGAAACCGAGGCTCAGAGACATCATGTAACTTTCCCAACTCAGGCCTGTGCATTTAAGCATTGGCCTTCCCTGTAGCCTCAGGTCATGAGCCCTGGTTCCTATCACAGGCAGAGGCCTGGACTCTGGGGACCCTCATTGGAAGAGGAAAGAGAGGAGCTTGTTATCGGTCACCTTTTCTAAGAGTCCTATTGTTTTGAGTCTTCTCTCAGAGCCTTGTACCCAGGAGAAGACCTCTGGGTTGGCTGCTTTGATTTAGGCATGTCCCCATATTCCCTACATAGCTTTCTTTGGTAAGGCCTTGTTTTATTCCCCAAACAGCCCTTTAGGTTTGGAAAAGACAGGGCTTGGCCTCCCCTGGCCCCCCACGGTGAGTCACTGAGTGCTGTGGGCAGAACTGGCCTGGAGGTGGCAGGTTGACTGAAATAAAAGCAAAAGCATTTCCCAGGGAAATCCCTGTGGGTGAGCGAGGCCACCAGTGAGGTGTGGAGGGCTGCTGCAGGAAAGGCATAGGAAAAGGAGTGTATGTGTGAGAGCCAGCCAGGAAAGAGCTGGGAAAACCTACTGGAGGTCAACGCATTCCACCTCCCCACTGCAGTAATCCCCTCTTTTGCATCCAGAAGCCTCTAGTTCCCACTCCACCCTTTGCCTCTGCTACAGGAAGGATGGGAGAAAGGGCTGAGGGTTATGGTTCCTGGCCCAACTGGTGTCACACCAGGACCTGCCCCTTGTTTTGCCCCAGGAATCTTGCTTGGCAGGCTCTGATTCCCACCAAAGCTGGCTCTCCACACTTCCCAAGGGCTTCTTTCCTCCCTAGATAGCCTCCTTTTCAGGTAACCCCTTAAACTAACTAGTAGTGCAGCTTTTTTTTTTTTTAAATGCAGCTAAAAAGACTTCCATGGGCATGCTGCCAGAAAAGACCAGATCTCAGGGGAAAAGACATCATGCTGGGAAAGGTGAAGGGTCAGAGAAGAGAGGAAGACCCTCAACAAGATGGACTGTAACAATGGGCTCAAACATATCTGAGATCATAGGGATGGTACAGAATAGATGCTGTTCACAGGGTCAAAATGAGTTATAGGTACATGGACTGCCAAAAGAACAAACAGATATGTCTTGGTGAAAGTGCAGCCAGAATGCTCCTTGGAGGTAAGGATGACACAGCTTTGTCTCACATTCTTTGGGCCTGTTGCTAGGAGAGGCTATTCCTTGGAGAGGGACATTATGCTTGGAAAGGTTGAGGGTCAGTGAAAGAGAGGAAATCAGACCCTTGATGAGATGGATTGGCAGTGACTGCAGCAATGGGTTTGTGTATCATAGATGATGAGGGTGGCACAGGACAGAACAGGATCTGTTGTTTAGAGGGTTGCCATAGTCGTATTCAACAGCACAGACCAATAACAACATAAGCTGTATCCACCAAAGTGTTACAAACCTGTTCCATCACTTACTGCTTAGCTCTGGGCAAACAACTTGTTCTGTCTGTGCCTCAGTCTCCTCAGCTAAGAAATGGAGACAATAAACCTATCTATCTACCTCACAGGGTCACCACGGAGATGAAGCAAGTTGGACAGTTGTTATGAGTCAATATTCACTTAGTAGAAGTGGGTCTGGTTTGGTTGGTGCATGCTTAAGCATTCCCTATCACTCAAATACTAGCAATTGCCATTGTTTTATTCTTATAGATACTACTGTTGCTACACTGACAAAGACAGGGTGATCTCCAAATAAATAGCACTCAGAACCTTCCCCTTCTCCTTCCCCAACAATGTCATACTTCAAAATCTGAAAGATAAATCTTAAAATATATGCCTGTTGTACTTGCTCCATGGGCAAATTATGTAAAATTGTAACTTGGGCTGATACCATTAACATGACAACTACTTCTGACTACTGCACCCCCAGAAAAGGGAGGGGATAGATGATGGTCAACTAATCCACCCAAGAGGGCCCCTCTCCTCTCCGGGAATACCTATTTCCCAAGCCCCATTTAGAAAGGGCTTCCAAGAATACCTCTCCTGGGGCACAGCACTGACTCACCTCACCAACCCCCACAGCAGCCTCAGCACACCCTGTGCAGGAGGCCTCGTGTGTCTGCCCATGTTCACCTGCCTCAGGTGATCTGTACCCAGGGAGCTTTCAAGAGCCACTCCCTTCCTGCCTTCACCCTTCTGCAGGGTCCTCTCTTAGTCATGTGGGACCTGGCATGGTTGGGAGCCCTGGAGGCACTCCCAGGGACTCCCCCCCCCCCAGTGTTCCTCGCCTCTCTTCATCATCAATACGTAGAAACGGGCTCCTCGGGACATACTGGGTGTAGAGGATAGAGGATGGGTGGGCGGCTTTTAATCCGGATTTTTCAGGGGCATCTGAGACTTCTTCATGCTGACTCCCCCACTCCAGAGGCAAGCACACACCAGTCGTCACTACCAATCCTTCCAGTCCCGGAAGGCAGAAGCGGTATTTAGAGACGCCAAGTTTTGTTTACAATCTCGTGTGTCTGGATACTGCGTCGACTTTGCACTTCGCTTTACCCGTGTGGATCCGGCCCTGGGCCCCTTCTCGGGTTCACAGAGCTAGCTTTACGGGAAATTCCCTACCCGAGAGGGAGGCAGTGTGTACTGAGGGGTGGAGGGGAGGGGGTGGTTGAGAGAACGTCCACAAAGCCCCGCAGGAGTTTTCTTTCCCCCCACCTTAGTTCCAAAACCCACCCCGAGCCCCCACGCAGTGGAAAGAGAGAGGGAGGCCAGAAGGGCCAGGGCCCGCCGGGAGCCAGTGAAGCGTGTAGGAGCAGTAGCTCCAGACTCCGGGGAGAGGCCGGCTCGCTGAACGAGCAGCCGTGATCCGGGTGCATCCCTGAGCTCGCTCCACCTCCCTCTTTCAGATTCGCAGCCCCTCGCCTTCTACCCAAGCTCTCACTCAACCTCCCCGAAAGTTTGGTCCACGTGGTCTTCCCTCGCTCCCCGCCGCCGACCTCGCCGGGTGAAAGCTGCTGCACCTGCTTTAGGCGAATTATGGTAGCGCTAGAAGTTGGTCTCCCCTCCCAGCGCCGCTCGCTCGCTCCCTCCTCCCCGCGCTCCGCGCTCCCTCCTTCCTCCCC
>NW_006399767.1:16253074-16318840 GCF_000299155.1 Elephantulus edwardii | reverse complement strand
GGCTGCGCTCCGCGGGCGCCGGGGCTGGGAGGGGGAAGAGCAGCCCGAGGCCGGCGAAGAGGGGGGCCCAGAGAGGTCACTGAGGCCCACCCTCCCCCAAGAATCTGGACCCCGCCTCCTCCAGGCTTCGCCGCCGGGCATGGGGTGTAAAGGGGCACGACCCCCCCACCCCCACGGCGGCTGCCCCGAGGCAGACAAAGAATGCTTCCCGGCCCGGACTTTCCTGAGCTGGGGAGGGAAGTGGGCTCTCCCCGCGCCCTGCCAGCCTGTCCTGGACTCCCCAGGACACGCCTGAAGCAGATGGGGAGGGGGGAAGACACCCTCACTCCCACCGTCCGCGCCACCTCGGGTGGAAAGGGAACTCGACCTGCTGGGGTCTCACCTCTCGGAGGTGCTGGGGCCTCTCTGCTCCCTTCTCCTACCTCCTGATTAGCTCTCAGATAGAGTGGAAAACTTCTGAGGGACTTGGAGCGAGTGCAAGCCGCTCCTGAATGTGTGCGCCCGAGCTAGAGGCCCTGGTGGTCGGTGCCTCCGCTCACCCGGTTTGAGGAGAGCTCCCCCCTCATTGTACTCGGGGAGGAGGTGGCTGGGGCCCTAGGCCGTTGGGGAAGGGTGTCTTGGAGTGACCTGGATCCACTTTCTGTTCTCGAGACCCCCCTTTCTCCCTTGGATACCCCGCTACCAGCTGCCACCCCGGAGGCGCTCCAGCCTCAAGCTCCTCATCAACGCCAAACAAACTTCTCCAGGCTTCACTCGAGGCAAGAGCTTGCTACGCTAGAACACAGGATTCTCTGAGCGAGCTGGGGCCCTGGCCGACCCCATTGCCGATAGGGACTGTGTGATTTCGCGGGATGCGGATTCTAAGCCCAAGGCCCCAGCGATGGCGTAACCCTTCCTTCCCCCCGTCGGGGCGACCTGGAACACACCCGCGCCCTACCCGGACTCCCTCAGTTGGGGAGAAGAGGGTATGGAAACAGGCAGATGGGAGTGCAGAGAGCCACCCTGTTACAGTCCCCTCGCCCCCTGGCCAAATCTGTGCCTGGCTGGTTTCCTGGCCCGCTTCCTCCTTTCAATCAGCGCCGAGGGTGCTTAGGGTTTGAAGTTTTGGGAGGTCACCGCCGGCGGTGTCCTAGTGCGATGTCTTCTACTGAGTTTACTTTGGAGTAGGGAGCGTGGAACAAGGTGGGGCAGGAGGCTGGGAGAGCCCAGACGACTTCCTCTCTCTGGAGGAGCACACCCGAGTCTGAAGCTGCCATACCACCAGTCCCCGAGAAAGCCTGGGAGCATTTTGGCCAAAGCGGGTTTTTTCTGAACTTCCCTAATGGGCCTGCATTCACCTGGTAGAACTGTATTATGTGTGAAATTGAGGGCCAAGGAAGGTAGGTGACTTAAAGGGCAGTTGCTAGGATTGGAACTGAGGCTCCAGGCTGGCAAGAAGTGGCAGCAGGATCGTCCATGTGGCCCTGTAGCCTCTAGAGAATCTGACCAGTGCCACTGTCCCTGGGGTTAGGGAATTTAAATCTCCACCAACAGGCCTTGTGAGTGAGTGCTGAGCATTTTGAGGCCCCAGTGCCCAAATGAGTGTATGACTCTGGCAAGTTGGGGTCTAAGTAGGACTGAGCTCTTCTAAGGGGATCCATTGGCCTCAGACAACCTTTCCTGGCTCCATGCGAAACTTCTATGGAGAAGTCTGCTGATTTGTTTTTTGTTTTCTTGAGCAACTTTGTCTTGCCTGGAGCTCCAGGCCACTTTGTCACCTGGTGGTTGGAGAGGGCACTGTGGAGCACCTGAATGGCTTGTTCCTTCAAATCCTAGCCTCTCAAAATATGAGCTGTGCTTTACTGTGGTTCTCTGGGCTTGCTCTTGTTCTTGTCTACTTGATAATGTGACACCCTCAAGACCCCAGTGAGATCTGAATCCCCTTGCTTGAATCCTTATCTCCCTGTCTTATTCTGGCCCCAGCCTTGGCATTCAGGTGAGAGAGACGATGTGGGAACATCTCTCCTGGCACTGAGTATCTGGGCAGGTTACCTAGTAAGCCGTGGGCTTGGAGAATCCTTCAGTCTTGGGAAAGGCCTGCCACCAATGCCAGGGGTAGGGTAGCTTGGGTCTAACTTGCAGAAAGGCCTGCCCCTTTCTGTATAGATGCTCTTCTTCCTTGGTATTAAACCTAGACACCCTGTACCCCTTTGGCCAAAAACTTTTTGGCTTCAGAGAGGTAGATCCCTTCTTGTTGGAATGTACACATCTTGTCGGACCCCTGCTCTAAGCCTATCTCTTCCTAGTATATCTGTAGTGGGGGGAAGGCATTGTAACTGGGGGGCTTTCTTTTGATCTAGTAATTCCCCAGATGTTTGCTGAGCCTCTGCTCTGGGTAGATTCTGAGCGAGGCACTGGTCCCCAAGCAGTGCCTGTGGTAGGGGTCTACCTTTTGGTCCTCACATTGCTAGGGTAGGGAAGATCAAGTATCACCCTAGTAGCACGGTGTCTATTTCAGAGGAGAGATGAAGCACACAGAGAGGCTGAGGGTATCAGCGTTCTCTGGGGAGGAAATGGTAGCATCATCGCCTGAGGAAGCCTCCCTGGCTGTTCTGCATCCTCCTTCTCCACGCCCTCACCCTTCACTGCTCTACTACCTTGGCAGTTTTCCTGTCTTTCCAGCCAAAATGCAAGCCTCTCCACTCCTACCCCAAGCAGGTACAATGTCTTCACTTTGCTCATAGCTCAGACTGCAGCTTGTTAATCTCCCATCCAAGAAACTTCTAGCTATTCCCCCCCCCCCCCGCGTGATCTTAGAGCCCTCTCACTTCCTCAGACCAAGGCAGGGCCTGTGTTATTATGGACAGGATTTGAGGTTCCTTGGCTGAATTGACTTTCTTGGACGTGGTTCCAGTCTTGGCTCTGAGACCTCAGGGCACTGACCTCTCCAAGGCAGAAAATGTGTCAGAGTAAAAGGGATTTGGGACTTGGCAGTAGTAATGTCGTCTGGTGAACTTTAGCTTTTGGAACCTCAGTTTTCTTATGTGTCAAGTTGGTCTGAGATAGCTATGTTAGAGCATCAGTGTGGAGTTGAATGGGAGAGGTGATGGAAAGCACCCACCACAGTGCCTGATAGTGCACTTTTATTAAATAATAAAGGGACAAGTTTTTATGATTAGATTCCTAGTGCTGTAGGCCGGGCAACATGAGGGCCTGAATATTGGAAATACTTGCATATTAACATCTATTTTAGGGGGTGGAAGAAGGAGGAACTTACTTGTCTGAGAGACTGTTGGTGGCACAGCTGGGACTCAAATGTGGCATCTGACTTACCAGTATACCCAGCAGGGTTGAGCCTTTTAAATGGGGAAATCAAAGAAGGGAAAATGAAGCTGCCAGCTACCCCCTTCCTGCGTGCCACGCTCTGCCAGAGCCTCCTCTCTCAGCTCTGTCATGAAGGCTTTGTCTTCTCTTCTGATTTCCCTTTAACTGGAGGGCTCTGGGTTCAGAACTTGCATGACCCCGGAGTGTCCTCCTCAGGCAGATATTTATGTGAGGGCTAATTTCCCCAGAAGTTGGAGGAGCGATAAAAAAACCCAAACAGCTGACACTCCTTTAAAAGGGAAAATCTCTAGGCTTGAGAAACCCGAGTCTGCACAGGCACGGGGGAAGGTGAGTTTGTCAGTGAGTCTCAGAGCAGTGTGGGAGCTCCTCCGGGATGGATTGTCACCTCAAAGAAGCAAAAGGAAACTTCTCTGAACCCAGAATTTCCAGCTTTCCTCAGTGTTACCTTCTCAGATTCTCCAGGGAAATGTACACTTCCTCTGTCCCTCCAACACTTCGGAGGTGCCGGGATCACTGCGTCCTTTGAATGCTGCAGCTGCAGAAGCAGTGGATTTCTAAAGTGGCTCTGGGCACTGTCCACCCAAACTGGAAGACAAGAAGTCCTGGTGCAAGAAGTGGACTGAGGGATACGGTGACCTGTGGCCATGCAACATTTCTGGAACCCTCAGAGACCTCGCTGCACTCTATTCTACTCTCTTTCCCAGAACTCCTTGTCTCTGCTGGTCTTCCCAGCCTCCTGTGCCTTTCTTCTCCGCTGGCAGGCTGAAGCCTTCTCAGCTCTTCCCACCTCCAGGGGGCAGGGATGCGAGGGACCCAGTGTCTGCCTAACTGGAGTTTGCCTCTGCTGGAGGATTGAGGTCAGGGTCGCCACAGATGGTAGCACAAGACGGGGTTAATGAGACTTCCTCTTCCTGTTGGTATTGGTTCTGATGGCACCTGAACTGGACTGTCATGCTATAATGACAAGAGCAACCTGGGGTGGACAACCTTAGTAACAAAGTGGAATGGTTGTAGACTAATGACCTTTTCTGCCTTTTGTTAAGGTAGGCAGGGTGGTGGGCGGGAAGTGACAGCATTCCAAAGGGCAGCCAGGAGGGTGGGAGTGATGGCCGGTTGAGGCAGAGCGATTTCCTGCATTCATTCCCTCATCAGTGTGTGATGCCTACTGTGTGCGTGAGGGCTGCCTGGGGGGAGGGTGCTGTAAAGAGACTGAGGTGGCTTGCCAGCAATTTGGAAAATAGACATGTATCTAATACCCAAATGTTAATCATTCAGACGGTTTCAGGTCTTGACGCCACAGCTAGACAGTCGTTGTCAGGAGAAGGCGCTGAAGTTGGGGGCAGAGCCAGTAAGGGGAGTTTATCCTTTCTTAAGCCGGGCAGACTTGGGACAACTTCCTCCGATTCTGTTCTCTTTATCCAGGAGCCCACATCTATAGGAGACCCACGAGGAAAGAAGTTGATTCACCTCCTTTCTTGGGATGAAAGGGCATAGCTAGGCAGTTTTAGAAGAGAGAAGGCCTAGTCAGGGTTTGTGGAGACGGCGACTGTGTAAGTAAGGCTTGTGGGTTAAGCTCCAGCCACACAGCTTCTCCCAGATGACAGCATCTATGGATTGGGGCTGGAAGTGCTGCCCACCACAGGGTGGGGGGCGCTGAGTTGGTCCTCTGGGGAAAACCTTTCTCTAGGAAGCCTGCAGGCTTTTTTCTTTCTTCTCTGTGCACACTCACATTCCTGTTGACTGGCCAGCATTTCTCCCGCGCAGCCATAAGCACTTTGGTGTAAGCTGTGGGAAGTTGCTTGAACTCTGAAACCTGTCTGTGCTCCAGAGGACTGAGAAAAGGCTGGGACCGGGAGCCAACTCTGGCCTTGCACTTTAGGGTCCCGGGGACAGGGGAGGACCTGGCTTGGCCAGATCTTGGCCTGCCTTTTCATCTCAGCGAGGCTGCCTGCTTTGAGCATTGAGTGGACACTGCTCCACACTCATGGTAACTTCTCCTGTCTGAGTCCTAAGCAGGGTCTAGACTCACACAGGTACTCAGTGGCCTGTCACCATTCCCTTCCCCCTCCCCAAGAATTCCAGTGAGAGTACCAGCTTTCTAGTTCAGGCTGACCTGAGGCATTCATGTCTGGGCTTCTGTTTTCTTAACTGAACAGTTGGTAAAGATGAGAGGAGGCCACAAGGTGTCCCCCCCTTTGTTCCAGCCATTTGCAGGAACTTGCTGCCTGAAGGGGGAAGCTGGGGGGGGGGGATGTACAAGGCAGGGGGCCCAGCCCAGGAGAGTCTCCTCCTTCCCAATTAAGTAGTTGGAGCAGAGCGTGATTAGAAGGGGCGCTGCCCATCCCCTCCCGCCCCATCCGCATTGAGGAGAATTCCCTTCATCAGAATCTTACATCCTCCAGAAATTAATTTGATGCCTCTTGTTATCAATTAATTGAATCTCGTTGGGAGAGAGAGCTCGGTGCAGCAGGCTGCAGCTTGGCCCTTGTGCGCCACCATCCCCCTTCCTTCCCCCTCCCATGAGGACAGCCTCCCCTCTCCCCCCGCCCCCCCACCCCCCCACAGCCTTGCTTTTACTTCTGTTCATTTTCTAAAATAAAATTGCTGTTAGGTGTCCTTTTGCCTGGTTTGACTTGAGTGGATCCTGGAAGGCTGGACACTGGCTGGGATTCCCCTTGTCTGAGCTGTATGAAGGCCCCTTCCTCTCTCCTGGGCCCTGTTTGATCCCTCCTTAAATAAACAAAACCTCACCCATTGGGAATGTAGCCCTGACCCTGACCCTGTGTACTCTAGGGAAAAACTCACTGGGGAGGAGAGCTTGAAGAGAAGGGGAGGTCTGGGAACAGCCTCAGGGTATCTTCCCCCACCATACACTCTAGTTGCTCTAGTTGGTGGGAGGGGGGCCACTGAGCCCCCCCCCCCCGCCTCCCCGCAAATGACAGAGTCTGCAGCCTTTAGGAGTCTGTTCCACCTTTTTAAGAAAAGTAATTTTGGAGTTTCTGCACCTACCTCAGCTGATCGATTTAGTGCAGGGACAGAGGGCACCACTGTGTTGATACTAGCTGTCCAAGGCATCTATAGGGACAGCCTTCAGCATTTTCAAGGATATGTGAAAGTCCTGGCTCTCTCCCCTCCCTGGAAAGTGGAAGAGGAAGGCTGTGGGAAGGTCTCAGATAAGGAATCTAGGAGGGAATTGTGGCAAGTGCAGGGTGAAGCCAGGTAATCACCGGACCCAGCCTGAGGGACAGTGTTTTGCTGTTTTACACACCCCCCTAATCCTGTGAGATTCTTCACATGGGAATAACCCTGACACTGATAGGGCAGGGACAGGACCCAAGCCCAGAGAGGAAATGCTGCTTGACCAGGGTCACACAGCTTCTCCTGAATGTTGACAATAAGGGCTGAGGTTACAAACTGACTTTCTTTCACCCTGAGTAAATTTTGTTGACATAGTTGATTATGATGGTAAATTTCACTCTTTGACTACTTGGGAGGTGAGGGAAGCCAGTCAACAAACCCTGTCAATAACCAGCATCTTTATTGAGAAAAGACAGTGGTAGCTGCCTCCTTGTGCTTGAATCTTCTCACCTGGCCTCATAGGTGACTGATCTGGCTTCGGAGGGCATTTGGGATATCAGAAGCATCATGATGATTTCCTCTGTCCTCAGTGTTCAGGGGATATCTGGATAAGAAGAGGTGTGTTATCTGAGACACTTGGGGTCTAATAGAAATTCTCAGAGGGGACTTTAACCCACACTCTGCCCCAGATCCGGTTCCTCCACACTACTTTAGAACTGATAGAGGTGGAGAAACATCTTTTTTTCTTTCTTAGCATAAAGCAAATAATAGGACCTGTATCTCTAGACTTTACCCAGGCTGAAACAAGTTGACTCCTTCCCGTGTTAATTCCTAAAACACTTGTTTTCTGTGTGTGCTTGGAGTCATGGTAGTTGGGGGTGGGAGAATGCCCAAAGGATAGATGTTTGGTGTCGTAGAGAGAAAAAAAAAGTTGCCCTGAGTCCCAGCCTCCAGCTGCTTCTCCTCATCCTCCACTTTCTCCTCCATCTACCTCTTTTTTTTAAAAAAAAAAAAAAAAAGATATTTTAACGAAAGGTTATAGAGAACTTGGATTTCCATTCATTCACTTTTACACATTTTCCTCTCTACCCACCCCCACACCCAGTTCACTTTTCTCTTTGAAAAAATATTCTTTCACTGTGGCACAATTTCTCCCTCCTGGTCCCAGTCCACTTTGCTACGCAGCTCTTATTCTGGACTGTTTTCATGCAATCAGTATCTAATCATATATTCCTTTTAAACAGTTCTTTCCCTTATCTGTTCCAGTGCAGTGTCCATTGCTTATCGCCTCTTTTCTTAGTTTTTCCCCAACCCCCATGTCAGTCCTGTTTTATAACAGTGGCATTATGCAGCATTTGTCCTTTTGTGACTAAGATGTTTTACTCAGCATAATGTCCTGCAGGGTCACCCATTTTGTATTTAATTAATCCCTTGTTTTTCAGTGCTGCATAGTATTCCATTGTGTGAGCAGATCACAGCTTCTCTGTCCATTTGTTTGTTGTTGGGCACTTGAGTTGTTTTCATCTCTTTGCTATTGTGAACAATGCAGCAATAAACATAGGTGTACATCTGTCTGTTTGGGTGGTAGTTCTGATTGGTCAAATGGTATTTCTGTTTCCAACTTTTTGAAAAGGTGCCAGACCGCCTTCCATAGTGTTTGCATCATTTTACACTCCCACCAACAGTGAATAAGGGTTCCAGTTTCTCCACAACCTCACCAGCATTTGTTGTTTGTAGCTCTGTTGAATTTTGCTATTGTTACTGGGGTAAGATGATATCTCATGGCTGTTTTGCCCATCCATCTCTTGGGATACCTATGATTGTATTAAAATGAAGCCAAAAAGCAGAAGCCAAACTGACCAGTTGAACTCCTGCAAACCTCAGTTTCTTCATCTGCAAAATGAGCATTATTGTTCCTACCTTCCCTCACGTGGCTGTTGTGAAAATGAAATTGTATAACATGCGAAGGATTTAGCATTCCATACAGGCTCTACTGGGGTTGGATAAGGGAACTCAGTCCTCCAACTTCTTCACTGCCAATGACTGCTTAGGAGCAGGTGCTGAAGAGAGCCATTCATCCCTCCCCTGTGCCTAGCTCTGTGCAGGGACCAGCGGATGCTGGGCATCTGAGGGCTGCTTGGGAAAATCCATCTTCTCCTTGTGTTAGGAGATTGGACTAAACTTAGGGATCCAAAAGAAGCACTTCTCCAGAGAGCCATTCCCAGAGCAGATGAGGGGCCAGGCTGGGACTCCTGTCTGGGCTGTTCTACCCTCCTGAATTTCTTCCAGGAATGGAGCCAGAGAACTGGAAAAGGACACAGTGAGAAGCAGTAGTCAACCTTCTGGAGTCATCTTGGAACAGGGAGTTGTGGAAGGAGGCTGCATATTTGCATATTCAGATGTGGATATCTTTGGGATATTCCTGAATTGGACCATAAGATCCCAGTAAATGCCACACCTAGAAATGACAGGGAGAAAAGGGGGGTGGCGCGGCAGGGCCTGTGTGGAACAGACTGAGCAGAGCAGCCAAGTTGTAAGGGAGGACCAGGTCCAGGCTGGCTGGAGTCTCCCCTGTGCCCACAGGAGTCCAGTGGTGCCAAGGGCACCACCAGAACCAGGCTCCAGATGGCCACTCAGACCCTGGGCAAGACTCCCCACCCCTCAACCAGTAGGCCCCCCACGTAAGACGTCACTATTTAATTAGCCATCTCTGATTAACCAAACTTGGCATTCTGCTCCTCTTGCCCTCATCTTTCCCAGCTTCGAATCAATGGCTTTGATATGCTAATTAGAGAGTAATTTAATTTCAAAAGGCCGCAATTAACAAGGGTGTTGTGGACATGCTGTAGTTAAGCGGAGTAATCTAATTTGCATTAGTAACAAGCAGGGACTAATTAGAAGCTTAATTAGACACTTAGATGGCTCTTATGTTTACTTTCTTAATGAGATGGAGTGGGATCTTTGGTTTTCTTTCTTTCTTTTTTTATTGTTAATTCTTCTTTTTGGTCATGGCACAAGGAAAGAGTGTTGAGGAAGGCCACCTTGCTGGGCCCTGGTGGGAGCATTTTGGGGCTGCAGCCTGTGAAAAGGAAAAGAGAGGAAGAAGAGGCTCAGATTTCAGGGAATTCCCAGAGTCATCCCCCCGCTGGGCCTTACCACCTCTGTAGTGGGGCTGTTGGGACTGCACTGGTTTGGGAGCTAGAAGAACAATCAGGATTTCACTTTGGCCACTCAGCAGTCAGGTGACCTTGTCATGTCAACAAGAGTCTGCATTGTGATCCTTTCACCTGTGGAAGTGAATTGCAAGGTTGTGTGGAGGAGAGGGGTGAGGACAGAGTATAGGAAAGGGGTTTCAAGGACTCTTCGAGTTGTTGTGGTTGTGTGTCATCAGTCGCTGTGACTCATAGTGACCCTATGTATAACAGCTCTGAACCCTGCTCTATTCTGTGCTAGCCTCATTGTCTCTGACACACCTACCCCCATTACCCTAGTCACTGAATCAATCCATCTCATCAAGGGTCCACAGAGTCTGGCTTTTTAAGACCCAGCTCAGAAGTCTTATCACTTGCTTTCGCGTAGATTCTGAATCATGTGGATTCCATATATTATCGATTTGAACTGCTTTGCAAGATTTTCTTGGTCAAAAGGCCAAGGGTACCCCCATCAGCTTGAATCCACCAACTGCTTTATGGAAGGAAGATGTGTGGTCTCCTCCTGTTCAGATTTACCGCCTCAGAACCCACTAGAAGGTCACTGAGAGTGGGAATCGACTTGATATCAGTGAGTCTGATGTTCACAGAAGCAGGTCACAAGGTCTTTGCTACATGGTGTTACTACTGGCTAGGGTTGAACACCCAGCTTTTAGATTAGTAGTGGAGCCACCCAGGGACTTTGCGCTATCCAGGAAACCTCTCCAGAATGCCACACTGCAGCCTGCCTGGCTCCCTGTAGACTGCTAGCTTCCCACTGTATATCTAACATCATTTTTGCAAATTTGTGTGTCTGTCATATAGAGCAGAGAGTCTCAACTCTTGACTGCCCTGGAAGTTTAGACTAACTGGGGAAAGCTATGACTGGGTCCCAGTCCCCGAAATCTGATTTAATTGATCTTGGGTAGGGATCTTGTATTGATATTTTTTAAAAATAATGCTCCCCAGGCTGTTCTGCTGTGTAGGTGTGCTTTTATTTTATGTCTATGTCTCTCTCTCCTCCACCAAGCTGTTGTTAGTTTCTTCCCCTGACTCTGAATAACCCTAAGCACAAGGAGTGAAATAGATCAAGAAGCTGCTGTCCGAATAGAGCAAGGGAACACTACATAATTTTAAATTGAGAAAGGTTTGTGTCAGAGTTGTTTCCTGTCTTCATACTTATTCAGTCTGTATACTGAGTAGCTCATTCAAGAGCCTGGACTCTATGAAGAAGAATGTGGCATCAGGATTGGAGGAAGACTTATCAACAATCTGAGTTTTGCACAACCTTGCTTGCTAAAAGTGAGAAGACTTGAAACACTTGTTTCAGAGAACAAAACACTACAGCTTTCAATATGGATTACATCTCAACATCAAGGAAGCAAACATTCTCACCACTGGATTGATAGGCAACATCATGATAGATGGAGCAAAGATTGAAACTGTCAACAACTTCATCTTACGTGGATCCACAATCAGCACACTTGGTACCAGCATTCAGGAGATCAGTAGATGTGTTGCATTGGGAAAGTCTGCTGCCAGGGACCTTTCCAAATTATTCAGAAGTGACGATGTCAGTTTGAAGGCTAAGGTGTGTCTAATTCATGTCATGGTCTTTTCCATCACTTGCTATGCATTTGAGAGCTGAACAATGAATAAGGGTGACAGAAGAAGAATTGATGCCTTGGAGTTGAATATCCCATGGTCCGCCAAAAGAACAGACAGATATGCCTTGGAGTGATTACAGCCAAGTGTTCCTTGGAGGCAAAGATGACAAAGCTTCCCCTCACATACTTCAGGCATGTTGCTAAGAGAGGCTGATCCTTGAGAGAGACATCCTGTTTGGAAAGGTGGAGGGTCAACGAAAGAGAGGAAGACCCTTAACCAGAGGGATTGACACAGTGACTGCAGCAATGAGTATATCAGAGATTGTGACGAGGGCACAGGATAGGATAGGACAGGATTCAGATCTGTCGTTCATAGGGTGGTTATGAGTTGTTCTCAACTTGATGGCACTTAACAGCAACACCATGCCATCTTCAGGGTTGGTTATAGATTTGACTGTTGTGATTTTCATTTTCATTGTTTGCCCTTCCGAAGATTGCCAGGCCTTTCTTCCTAATCTGTCTTAATCCAGAAGTTCTACTGACAGATGGAGGCTGTGGGGAACATTTAAAGTGAACTGGTTAGAAAACAAACCAGTCTCCTGCATGGAAGATGAGAGTTCTACCACTGAATCATTAACACCATCAACACTAAATTGTAAGCCCCTCAAAGTCAAAGGCTGTGATTTATTCACCATAATCCCCCACCCTCCCAGGCTCTACTGCACACTATACACAGCATCACTTGGCAAGTAGAGGCTCAACAGCCAGCTATGTCTCCTCCCTAAACCCATCCTTGCATGACAGACCCGTAATGTTGGGATTTGGGGATGTTCTGGAGAAGAAGGTGGGGCAAATGGAGGGAGATTGCTAACAAAAAGCTGAGAAGTTTGTGTATCTTCAAGGACACATTTCTGAAAGGAGGACAGAATTTTACATGGTTTTATGGACATTGATTAGGGAAGAAATGTATCGACATCCCTAAAATAAGCATACCTCTTTATTTTCTTTTTAATGAAAGCCTAGAAACCATATTTGGTTTGTTTTTTGGTTTGTTTGTTGTTTTGTTTTGTTTTTATTTAATCATTCATATACATTTTGGTTTATAACATTAATTGTAATTGATTACTATAATTAATTACAGTGCCTGCTCAATGCTTGTTGTATATTGGCTTTAACTTCACCTTACTTACGTATTTGTTCATTTTTACTCCCCTTTCCCTAACTTTCCATTCTTGGTAGCCACCCAAGAATTATTCTGTCTTGTTGTCAAGTCTTTCCTTAGCTTTTTTTTAAAATATTTTTTTAATTTTTTAAAAATGTTTTATTACTATTATTAATTTCAGTGAACATCTACAGAGATTTTAGAATTCCATTCATTCATTGTTGCACTTTTCTCTCCACCCCCTCCTTAGCTTTTTACAATAGCAGTCTTATGTCATAGTTACCTTTTTGTGTCTGGCTTACTCCACATAATTTCCTCTAGATTCATCTATGTTGTGCAGTTTCATGAATTGTGCAGTTTATCATTCTCAGTGTTACATAATATGCCATTGTATGAACGTACCATAGTTTCTTTAGCTATTGGTCTATTGATAGATACTTGGTTTGTTTCCATTTCATTACTATTCTAAATAATGCTGCAGTGAACATGGCTGTGCATTTATCTGTTTGTGTCATAGCTTTTAATTCTTTGGATTATATATGTCAAGTAGTAAAATTGCTGGATTAAATAGTGTTTCTAGTCCCAAATTTCTAGTATAAATTTGCTTTCCACAGCAGTTATACCATTTTACATGCCTCCCTATAGTGTATAAGAGTTCCATTCTCTCCACACTGTCACTAGACTTTATTGTTTGCTGTCTCGTTGAACTTTGCTATCGTTGCTGGGGTGAGATGACATCTTACTGCTACTAACCCATAAGGCCACTCCCCTCTGGGAGTTCAAATCTGCTAGCTGTTCCTCTGGGGAGAGATAGGCAGTCTTCTCCAGGTTTCCTCGGAAACCCAGTGGAGAATCAGCTATGAGTCGGTTCCTACTCGATGACAATGAGAAAGAATAAGTTAATGATCTTGAGCATTTATTTATTCAGGTATTCGTTGACCACTGGAATATCTTCCTTGGTGAAGTGTCTTTTTCATGTCCTCTGCCTCCAAAATAGGCCTGCCATACAACCAGATATTTCTACTTTCTAGAAATGTAGTCTAAGTAAATAGTTTTTTTAAAAAGCAACATATCTTGTTTTCACAAAGATATGTTTGTTGCAGAGTTATGGGGATGAGGATTCTGTAATATAACCTAGTTCTCCACCTCTAGGAGATTGGCTAAACATATTCTGAAATGTGCACCCCTTCAAGCATTAAAAACTGCCACCTAATACATTTGATATAATGGGGAAGTGCTTACGGCAGTTAAATCATGAGTAGAAAAAGAAGAAAATTCAAATAACATACAGATTATTACCCCAGTTTAATTTTTTTAAGTGTTTCATGCCAAAAGAATGAAAACAGGACTGCCTGGAAGGATATCCAGTAAGTCTCCAGGTTAGGAGTATCCAAATTACAGACAACTCCAACCTGCCTTTTAATGTCATATTTGGCGTCTCTCTGAGGCTTCGTCTAACATACTTTGGACATGTTGTATGGAGGGACCGGTCCTTGGAGAGGGACATCATGCTTGGGAGGGTGAAGGGACAGTGCAGGAGGGGAAGACCCTCTATGGGGTGGGTTGTTTCAGTGACTGGGGTAATCGGGATGAGTATTGACACTGAGATTGGCAGAGGACAGATCAGAGTTTAGGGCTGTTGTACATAGGGTTGCTATGAGTCTCAAGCTACTCGACGGCACATAACAACAACAACAACAACAACCCCCTACTCTCAACAAATTCCTCATAGTCACCTTCACCTGCTTCACCTTTCATCATTGAAAAGGCTTCATACTTTTTTATCCCTTATATCAGCCTGATAGTGCTGAGCTGAACTGCACCATAGCGTTTCCAAAGCTGTATCCTTTAACAAGGCAGCAGCGCTGGTGGCCTAGTGGGTAAAGAGTTGTGCTGTCAACCTAGAGGCAAGTAGCTCAAACTCACCAGATACTCTGAAGGGCGAAAGATGGATAGTCTTCTGTCCTGTAATTTACAGCCTCTGAAAACCCACTATGAGCTATGAGTCACCTCCAGCTCGACAGCACCTAACACTTTGACTCACGAAGAATAGCACATCTTCCTCCCAAGGAGTGGTTGGTGGATTTGAAATCCCGATATTTTGGTTAGCAGCTATGCATTTTAACCAGTGTGCTAGTAGGAGTCCTCTTTTGCACAAAATAAAACCAGCCAAGCCTACTGTACTGAGTCAAGTGTGACTCAGGCAGGGTAAGCCTCTCTCAGGCTTCTGGGGCTATAAATCATCATAGAAGCAAACTATTCCATCTTTCTCAGAGCAGCTGGTAGATTTGAACTGCTGACCTTCTGGTTAGTACTATAACATCTAACCCATTATGCTACAAGGGATCAGTCTTTCTTGCACTTAGTTGTTACAGTGTACTGATGAGTCAGAACCAGTTGGTAGTTGATCCTCCAACAAGTAGTTAATTGCATGGGATGAGATTGCCCATCTTTGTCCTGTGGAGCAGCTGATGGATTTGAACCATGTATATTTGGGCTGATAGTTCAGTTCCTTACCACTAAGCCAGCAGAGCTCTTGTACTTAAGTAAAGCTAAATGAGAATATTATGCACTTTTTCAACTTACCTACAAATTAGACTTAAAGACACACTTAAGGAACTCATCTCATTCATAATGTAGCAACTGTCTACCTCAAAAAGTTAGTGGGTAAGTTGTCTCTGGATGGTCCACTTATGGATACAGTTAACTTTTTTCTTTATACTGTTCCCTCCCCCACACCCCCAGATTTTCTGCCACGGATGTCTGTTAAATTGATTAGATTCTGTCATTAGAAAAAGAACTTGTTTGAAATTTGGGAGTGGAGCTAGAACAGATAACACAAGATGGTGGCTCGCCTTCCAAATCAGAAGCTTGTTGCAGCCTTGTAGAGATGCATGCTTTCATTCTGCCACACCGTGGTAAGGCCTCCAAATCCATAGGGTTCCCTCAAGTGGGAAAGAGGATAGGATCAATTTTAAGATTATATCCCACTGAAACTGTGTGTAGCAGGACTTTCCTGGACTGCCTGATTACAGTAACTACCTTTCTCTGAATGACCTCTCAATGCAGAAACCCTAAAGAGAAAGTTGTTGGTTTTGGCTCCATATTACAGCTAAGAAAAGGGAAGCTCAGACATTGTTCAGTTCATAAAGATAAGAGGCCAGGGAAGGGGCAGCAGGAAGGTTGGCAAATGAGTGGCTGGCAAACGTCAGATTTTATAAAAATATGGCTACTCTCCACGACCCCTCCTTCACTGGAGAGTCTGAAGCCAGGGGATCTGTGGGTCTCAAAATTGAGTGGGGAGCATGGCCTCTAAACCTTAGGATAACCCATTGAGAAGCACCCTTCAGGTACATACAAGGACAGCGCTCTATAGCTCTCAATCTGTCAGATATGACACAATAGCTATAAAGGAGAGAAGGAAATAAAAGGCGTCCTCACATTCTGTTCTATGCAGTACCTACCTGTATGTCTTTTAATATGATCTGGAAATGTGTCCAATTCAGACTTTTAGCTTTGGAAATGTCTGAATCTGGAGCCCTCTCTTTTGTAGAGTAAAGCCTTTGGCAAACACTGTTCCCCCTGCCTCCAGTGTATACTCTGCCTAGTCAATACCTACTTATTCTACATATCTAAGTATAAATGCCATTTCCTTAAAAAAGGCTTCCCTGCCCATCTGCATTTCAACTAGATCCCCTCCTTACTCCCTGTACTCATCCTTCATAGAGCTCACCTTGTTTGAACTTACCTGTTTATTTTTGTTCTCTGTCTGCCTTTTTTATGGGAACATAAGTTCCATCCGAGCAGGGTTTGTGTGGCCTGTTCTGTTTAGCTCTGCATACACAGAGCACATTGTAGGTGCTCAAGAAATATACGTTGATCCACTGAATGGAGGCAGGGCCTTGACTGGGAAAGGATCCTTTTGATCAGCCATTGGAGGAGGAAGAAGCACATCATTCACGGCCAGAGCAAGAGCAGTGGCTAAACTTTCAAAGACAGGTGCTAGAGTTACACAGAAAGGCTAGCATCGCCATGATTACCAAAATTGTCCTTGCCAAATCCTTTTACACAAGCTCCCAGAGCATCTGCACACTCCCAGGCTGGCTTGTTGCTGTGTCTGCAGAAAGCAGCGCGCCGTGATTCATTCCATTGTACATCTGCATCACTTTGTGATGAGGCACTCGATGCTTGCTGAGTGAATATAGGAGAGAGAGATCACCCACTTTGGCTTCTCTGGAAGCTCACTTTCCTGCTGGATCCTTGCATAGTCTGGTCCCCGAAGCAGCACCAGGGAAGTTTTCAGACCCATTCCCAAACGTATGGTGGGATGCAGCAACAAGTGTTCAAACACTCCCTCCCAAGTATGTTAAAAATTCATGTTCATCTCAGACATTCCGACATGAGATCCCCTGGTTAATCCTTTCAGTGCATTTTATCTCCCCTCCGCTTTTATTCTTCTGAGGATAGTTTATTGTAATCTGTATTTTTTAAATTATAAATAGCAAGCCTTGCTAAGAAGGAGGGGAATCAGCTTGCGTAAAGTCATACGGGGGAGCCCTGCCGGCGGACTCCCATAGAGAGTTGCACTGCTACTGGCCCTCACGCAGTTTGAATCCACCAGCGGTTCCATGTGAGAAAAACGGACACTTGTGCCATTTCCAGCCTAGGAAAGCCCGCAGGAGGGTCAGCGAGGAGTCAGTTGGACTCCACAGCAGTGAGAGAGAGAATAAGCCATACTGCGCGTTGGTGATCGAGCTGGCGATAGGCACCCAGCTTCCCTAGTCTAGTTTCCGGCCATCAACTAGACCACGTTCTGTGCGCGCTCCTACGGAGATTATAGACAGCGGAGAGCTGGAACTTTACTTGTTTCAACTCCGTCCGCCACTGTTAGCACCATGGCTCCCAATACAGGTTGCCGGTGGTCACCCCCGCATTGTGTGCGCCTTTATAAGCGGGTATTGGGAGGGGTGGGTGCGCGCGCGTGCACGTGTGTGCCCTGCGGGGACGCGCGCCCCGGGTGCGCACTGCGGGCTGCCCCGCCCCCTTCCTTTCGCCCTCCCTCGAGGGTAAACTCCGGGCATCCATCAGTCTGTTAATTGCACTAATTAGAGATCGCGGAGGTGTTAATTGGAAAACCCTGGTATTGTGCCTGTTTGGGGAAGAAAACGTCAATAAAAATTAATTGATGAGTTGGCAGGGTAGGCGGCGCGGGTTCGCGGCGAGGCGCAGGGTGTCGTGGCAAATGTTAAGGCTCAGATTAAGCGATTGTTAATTAAAAAGCCACGGTAATTAATACTCCCTTTGCCATATGGGCTCACGAAAAGGCACAAAAGATTTCTCCACGTGTGGGGTTCCCTGTCTTGTCGCCCCTCCCCCAACAAGCACCCCAGCGCCCGGGGTCCCCTCCCCTCCCCGCACTGGCCCCGCAGGAGGGGGAACTCATCACTTCCGGCCGGGGAGAGGCGGGAGCAGGCCCAGGCGAGTTCCGAGGGCGCTCCTTCCTAGCCGGCATGCTGGGGTTCTTCGAAGGGCTTGGAGCCTCGAGGAGAAGTGGGAGCCCCCAGTGGCCTGCAGATTCGCCCAGAGCGGAAGAGGCAGCTGCGGCTTTAACCTAGCTTCCTTCCTTCTGAAGATGGCATCTGTTGGAGCCTGCTGGGCCTGGCAGAGGAGGTGCCCTGGCTCCCCCAAGGGGAATTCAGAGGAATGGGATATGAGGTCCCACCACTAAGTAAGGTAGAAAGGGGTCTAGGAAGCTGGGGCGGGCTTAGAGCCCCAGTTTCAATGAAGCCTAGAAAGATCTTCTGATCTCCACCTCCTTGTTTGTCCTACAGAAAAAAAGGAGAACCTTGTGACTTAGGCAAGGGGCAGTGACTGGTCCGAGGTCACTCAACTGGGCCTTGAAACTAGATGGCCTAATTCTCAGATGTCTCCCTTCCTTCTCACGGTTGCTCACCTGCACTTTGCTGAGGAAATGGGTACCCGGCGGAGTAGTGTGGGCAGAGGGGAGGGAGATGCAGGACTGCAGCAGCCCGGTGGAGGGCGCACTCCCAGTACCACAACAGCCACCTGCTGTGGAGAGGCCAGGCCTGTGACTGAGATGGACTCAGAGGCTCCCGCAGAACACTGTGGTTTCCTGCCCAAATACTAGACTAGGGATTTCCACTCTAAGAACTCTCAAGCCAGAAGCAGCCTTCAGGACCACCTTTCCATGTAGAGTAGGGGAGACAGATACACTGAAGGAAGCAAAGCATTCATAGCTGACTAATACCTGAGGCATAGCTAGGGTCTGGACAAACCACCTGGTGCCCAGGCTGGTAGTGTTTCTCCAGAGTTGCAGCTTTTTCTGTCATCTCACATTCTTGTAGTTACAGGACACTGGGAGCAAGGCCTGCCCCAGGATCCCTTCCTGTCCCTGACGGGACCCCAGTACAGGGGTCACCCTAATTCTATTGTGACACCCCATAGAGTGGCAGGCAGAAGGCAGGAGGAGCCTGTCATATTCTCATATCGGAAGGATGGCTATCCCAGGGCAGAGCTGAGGGTGAGAATCACCTGGGAGCACCTGCCTTACAGGTTTAGGGGGGAGGTATAAGTAGGTGGTGGGAGCCTAGAAGGAGGTGTACTTGTGTGTGTCATCAGAGCGAAGGCCCCCGGGAGGGGGCAGAGCATGCCACATGGGAATTAATGCCATTCATACGCCCTGCGGAAATGACTTTTCAAATGCATATAATCTCAAGCATGCAAATGAGAGGCTTGCTTCACCCTGTTTAATATGAATGATCGGCCCATGAATAGCTATTATTACATACCACATTGCAGCAATTATGTTGTTCACTGGGTGTCACTCTATAACCTCTTATCCCCCCCCCATATAAAGACAGAAAAGAAAGGGACATCTCTGTTTGCATCCTTCTTCGTCTTTTAATTTTCCTCCCCTTTTCTAAACTTGCTATGTGCTTTATAACTTTATGATGTGTGTAAGAGGGCAGGGGGCAGTCGGCCTCAGCCAGAGGAAGTCACTGCTGGATTCTGTTTCCTTTCTCCTGAACACGCACACACCCCTGAGCCTCTGGTCTTTGTTCCCTGGGGCCCAGGAATCTTCAGATCTCAGAGAAGCTTGATTTGGAGTCAGAATACGAAGCTAATAATGCTCTACCCCCAGCAGGGCCAGGGCTGAGAGAGAGGCTGTCTTGGATGGGTCCTCACTCTATCCTCATTCTCTTGATGTAGCTCAAGCCCAGACCTGAGTGGGGGAAGGTGTTTCTGGCCTTGTAGGCTGCTGGGAGGGTTCCCATGTGGGTGGGTACAGAGGGGGCGATGGGACTGAAGCCCTGTTCTCTGGTGGGTGGAAGAAGGTGCCCACCCCATCCATCATATTGCAGCCACTGGCCCTCAGGCTGACATAGCCATTAAGGTCTGAGACCAAGTGTTCAATCTCTTCCAAACCGTCACCCACATCCTCACCCCCAGTCTAGGTCCTCAGAACCAAGGGGTGGGAGCACTAGCCAAGGTAGTGAGGGGACAAGCACTTGGGTGCACACAGTGTGGGGACCTGCAGCAGCACAGAGGCACCAGGGAGGCCTTACAGCCCAGCTGGGATAGGGACACCAAAGTCACAGATGGAGGTGGGCCACAGGAGCAGTGACATGTACATGAATCCATGGGCTCCCTTTGCTCTCCCTACTCTTCACAGTCCTCTGCTCCGCTTCCCGCCCCCACCCCTTCTCTGTTTTCAACAGAAACAGGACTAGTGGCTCAATAGAATGAAAGGACAGAGTTCTCTGGAATGAAAGGAAAATTGAAAAGGGGTTTGGGGGGAGAAGATGCTCTTGAGGGCCACTATCTTGAAGAAACTAGGGAATCATCCAATTTCTTGCCTCAGTTTCTCACATTTCCTTCATGCACGCTATTCATCCACATCCATATGTGGAGTCAGGAGACCACGTGTGGGGGGCTGTCTACACCAGAAGGGAGTCAAGAAGCGAGGACTAACACTGAGCTGGCTTCCATAGCCTTGGTAGATGCCAAGTATTACTATACCCCTTGATGGTCTCTGTACAGTATGGGACAACAGTTCCACCTCTCTGAGCCTCATGGTCAAATTTCTGCACTTAGAACAGGTGGGAAAGGAACTGATTGTTATAGGAGTGACCCTGTGCCACCAGGGACAGCTAACCCACCAGCCACTTCACAGGAGAAAAGGCTTGGCAGGGGGCTCTCATCCAGATCACAGCCTGGGAAACCACAGGAAGCAGTTGTACTCTGCTACATGGGATTGCTGTGAGTCAGAATGGGCCCAGCAGTGCTTTGTGCATACTGTTTTATTTGTTCCTTACAACACTCTTCTGAGGCTAAAATGAATGACTTCTGTTCTATAGACAAGGACGCTGAGGCCTACAAATCTCAGCAACATGTTGAAGGTCAGTGGTAGATATCAACCATGCTCTATTTACTCAAGAGTTTGGAACTCTGGAGCAGTCTGTAACAGCCTAGAACTTGAGAATAGCTCTACCTATTGAACTAAACCCCCCGCCCACAATCTTCATCACAGTCTGTACGTGCAAGCCCTTAAGGAATTGAAATGTGCATGAATTGTGGAGGGAGTTCCATTTAGCTATTTGTTGCCTTTGACCATCTCAAACATACCCTTTCTCTTTCAAGGGCTATATCAGCCACTGCTTGAGAGATAGTAGGGTATAGTAACACTCCCTTCCTCCTCCTCCCCCTGCCCCTCAAAAAAATAGGAGAATGGGTATAGAATTGTCTTTGACATTTTCCTTTGGATAAATGAACCCACAGATTTTCCATCAATAAAATTGGAATGGCAAAGGGGAGAAATCACTTGTGAGGAGAAATTGTGCCTTTCAAGACAATGAGTAAATATTCATTAAGAGTGTCCAACCACGATCGAATGGATTGAGAAATTATGGTACATTCACAGGATGGAATGCTATACAGCACGCAGGAGCAATGATTTTGTAAATCACTACCTAATTTGGGAGGGACTGGAGAGCATTTTGCTAAGTGAACTAATTCAGACCCATAAGGACAAATATTGTATAAGACCATTATTGGAGAACGTGTTTGAGGATGGGGGCGGGCAGAGGGTTGAGGATGGCGGGGTAAACAAAGGGCCACACAATTTGATGGGTAAAAGGAGGGGCAGGCCAGCTAGAGGCAGAATATCACCCAGGAGAAGATTGTCCATCTATCTCTGAGGAGCAACTGGTGGATTTGAACTTCGTTTGCCACCCCTCACCCCCCAGGCCACTAGAGCCTCATTGGGAGGCCTCCAGGGAATGGAGACCAGAGCCCACTTGGAAGTCTAGAAATGTTGTGGAAGTGGGAGAGGGGACAGTGGAGCAACATCAGTTACAGTTGGCCCAGGGGGTAAGACATTGGGGATGCACCCAGGAGGGGTCTCAGGAGCCTCCTGGGGGTGGGGGGGGCTGAAGGTGAAGAGATGCCCTAGGAGCGGTGGGATTCAGGGGTAGTGGTTGCAGAGTTGAGGGGCCCTGTCCTGGCCCGAGGAAACCTGGCTGTGCTGGTCCAGCCTCACGCCTCAGCCCCTCCCCCGTGTCTCTCCTCCCCCTCCAGGTCCCGCTAGAGCGACATGATGGTGGAATCTGCCTCGGAGACAATCAGATCAGCTCCGTCTGGTCAGAATGGCGTAGGCAGCCTCTCCGGGCAGGCCGATGGCGGTGGCGCCGGGGCCGGGGCTGCAAGCACTGCAGGCGGCGCGAGCAGGGAAGCAGCTGCGGGCGCAGACAGCAACGGCGAGATGAGCCCTGCGGAGCTGCTGCACTTCCAGCAGCAACAGGTAGGAGCAGAGCCCTTCCTTGCATCTGGGGACGCAGTCTGCACGCCAGGCCAAACCCCCTGCACTACTGGAGCCTGCCCCCTCCCCCAAGCCCCAGGGGGCACGATGCTGCTGTGCCTGTGGCCTCACTGTCACATTCTGGAGAAGGTTCAGCTGCCACAGACCCCCGCAGTGCCCTCCTGCTCTCTGCATTCTGGGAGCCACCTCAAGACAGGGCAACACAGCTTTCCCAAGAGGCACAACTGGGACTCTGGGGGCCTGAGATTCCGGAGCTTGGAATACCAGAGTCCAGAAATGCTGACAAGTTGAGACAGATGCCTAGGGCAGCCCTTTCCCAGGATTACCCACTTGAGGGTCTTCATCTTGGGCTGGTGCCTGTTCTTGGTATCCACACCCTGGCTAGTAAGTGAATGGGGAGGGGAGGAAGTCCCACCCCCATTTCAGGGGGGTGTGTGTGTGTGTGTGTGTGTTTACGTGTTGGCTCTTGGAGGAGAGTGTGTGTAATCACCCTGCACTTTGGGATATCTTCACTTTATTTGCATTATAAAATAGCTCTGTCTCCATCTCTGCCTAAGTTCATGAACCAAGCTGTGAAGACATTAAACTTTCAAGCCTGTCCCATTGCTGATAAGTTGGATTCAAACTTCTTGACCCAATAGGACAGAATAGAACTGCCCCCAAAGGGTTTCCAAGGAGGTAAATCTTTAAGGAAACAGACTATCCTATTCTTCTACCCTTCGAAAGGCTGGTCTGTTCAAACTGCTGGTTTTTAAATTAGCAAAGCTCTTTAAGCACTGTCTCTGTAGAGACCACAGCAGCTAAGAAAAGGTCAAGAGAGGTAAGCAAGGGTCAGCTTGTCTGGCCTCTTCCCACCCTCATCACTCCCAACCTAAACTTCAAATTACAGAGTTCAGGAGTTCAGGACCAGCCTCTCTGGGAATCAAGAGGTACTAGGGTGGGGAGCTTGGTTGGGTAACAACTAAGAGGCCTCATGTCCCAGCCCCACCCAGGGGGAAAAGGGAAAATCACGCTTGACAAGTTCAGAAGAACCAGCCCAGCCAACCTTGGCCTTGGGATTCTCCTCCTCTTATTTGACTCTGCTCCTACTGTCACTACTGGTGGCACAGACTTGGGAGGGGGGATGAAGGAGGAATCTCTTGGGAATGCAGAAGAGTCTTACATACACACATGCAGCTCTCCATCTGGTATCCCCCCATGCCTTTGTCTTGTGTGCACCAATACTTGTAGGTACAATGCTCTTGATATTATTTGTAGGTGCAGTGCCTTTGTACCTCACCACTTCCATTGCACTGTCCTCCCCCCAGCACCCCCCTTATCCCCAATTCTGGTCTCTGCTGCCACTCCATAACCCCTCAGAGTTTTCAGTGAGCCTGCAGACAGATAGAGGGTAGCACTGTCAGAAACTTGCACCCCTGCACTGTGCTCATTAGTCAGTTCTGCAGGCTGAGCTGGAATCCCTAAAGCAGGAATTAGGGAAAAAACCTAATAAAACAATCCTTGGCAAATCTCAGAATGAATTCTGATGATTTAATGCATGTTGCACTGTTAATCAAAAGATAAGCAGTTCAAATCCATTGGCTGCTCTGTGGGAGGAGGATGGGCAGTGTCCTCCCAATAAAATGTACAGCCTTGGAAACCTAAGGTGGGTCACAGTGACGGACTCAACTCAACAGCAGTGGGTTTGGGTTTGGGCAGAATCCCAGCTACCCCCTTACCAGGACTGCTCCCTGGGCCAAGAAATCAGGGAGCCTCCCTGAATTTTGGCCTTCTCACACATGAAGAACAGGGTTGTTAGGATCAGATGTGATTTTCAGAGTGAAATCTTCCTACACAGTGTCTGGGCACTGTGCAGATAGGACTGGAAATCACTTTCTCTTGGGAATAGTGAAGACTAGAGCCTCTTCCGCCATGGAGATGGTTACTGGGAGCTGATCAGCATCTCCCAGTCTTCTTTAGCAGGTTCTCTGGGGATGACACCCCCACCCCGTCACTCTGTGCTGTCTGCTGAAGACAGAGGGTCAAAAGAAAATCCTACCCTGTGTCAAAATGACAACAGAACACACCCCACCAGAAGTCCATTCATGCTGTAAGATTAGCTCTTCTCCTCTAGGGCCTCTAGGTAGACACAGCTAGGAAAATGTTTTACTGTAGCTAAGGAGTTAACCAAAACCTGCCTAGCCGTTTGAAGAGAGCAAGACCTGGTCAGGTCATCTGTTTCTGTAAAGATTAACCTAAAATCCCAGAGGACAGTTTCCTCCATCACCTGGGATCAGAATTGACTCAGTTGTACCACACAACAACAGGGGAGAATGCCAAAACTGGGGAGTAAAAAATCATTTGGAGTGGACACAGATCCATCTGGAAAACTGGGGTAATGTGTAGGGTGGGAAGAGAGAACTGTGCTGATCAAGTTTCCTCCCTCTTCATTGCACACCAGCCATGTTTGACCGCCTATATTATATTCCAAGTCCCAGTTATTTCTGTTTGTTTTGGGGAATATCCCAACGTCCTGGAAAATCCTATATCTGTTTCACAAAGAAGCTGGGGTGGGGATAGGGAGGCAAAGGAGGCAGGCAGAGGGCTGTTTAAGCCATTTGGGCTCACTGTGGGCGTAGTGCCCAGGCCAAGGAAAATATTTGAGACGTAAAAAAAAAGGTTTTGTTGGCTCGAAACTGTGAAAAGAACCCTGCAGAATTAAAACTACAAAATTTTAATTAAAACTAAACCATCTGTGGGCTGTCCTTCTACCACTCAGTAATTGTCCTTCCACTACAGTAATTGAATGAGACTTTTGGGGGAGCTTTAGGGTAGTATTTCTGGTACCCCAATAACAAATGCTCCAGACTATCCAAGGCATAACTATGTCATGACTGTAGGAAGAACCTGGCCCCTCAAGTTTCTTCTCCCTCTCAGCTCCAGCTACACCAGGAAGTGTAAACACATACCTTAGAGCATAAACAAATCACTTGTTTATCTGTTTGGTGCTTTGGGTTCCTCCCCTGCCCCCCCTCCCACCCCCATATCCTGTGTTACTTAATCCCCTCCCAGCCCTGGGTGGTGGTGGTCATGGTGCCATTGAGTGCATTCTGATTCATACTGACTGCCTGTGACAGAGCAGGGGGTTTTGGCTGTACTCTTTACAGAAGCAGACTTCTAGATCTTTCTGCTATAGAGCTGCTAGGACAATTTGAACTGCCAGCCTTTTGATTAGCAGCCCAGCATTTAATCATTGTACCTCTCTGTAGCGCTCCTTCCATGGCTGAGAGGCCAATATTACTCCTGTTTCAGAAACAAGGAGACAGTCCAGAGGTAGGTACTGACTTGGCCCAAGGCTGTGGCTAGATCCCAGGTCTCTTAAATCTTGGTTCACGGCACCTTCTTCTTGCTACTGTCTTGCTCATACAATACCCTGTGGTAGATACAAGCAAGACGTAGAACATAATAGATGCTGAATAAATGTTTAATGAACAAGGGCACTCCATTCTCACCCTGAAGGGGTTCCTTATACAAACAAAAGCCGCTGACTCTAAGTAGCCACTCTGGCCTTAGCTGTGAACTGGGCGGGGGTGGGGGGGTGGGGGGGGGGGATTTGGGATTGAGTCTGCACACCACAGATATTCTGGTCCCATCCTTCTTGAGTCCCTAAGCCTTTCTCCCTCCATCTGTCTGTCTGCTGGTCCCTGTCCTTCTGCTCTGGGTAAATAAGGCCTGGAAATGCAGTCTTGGCCTTTGGGAGTAATGAGTTGACAGAGAGAGAGATAAACAGGAGAGTCAGAAGTCAGGCCCGTGACAGGACTTCAGGCTGAAACAAACAGTGCTGAAGAGGGCTTCCACGTCACTTTGGAACAAGAGCAGGCTCTTGTTTCCATGCAGCAAAGCTTGTTTAAACAGAGGCTGGGGGAAGGGGGTATGAGTTGGCCTGGCTGCCATGCTGGGCCTGACTCAAATGAGGGTCCCAGACCTGCTGCCCCATCTCAGCCTGCAAGGCCCAGCTTGGCTTCCTCCTGCCTTGTTTGTGGGAGACAGGACCATACTACCTCCATTCTGTCCTTGGGGCTTTTACCAGGTCTCCAGTCTCTCATACCTTATGGAGAGTCTCCCCAGGTAGAAAATGCTGAGGGGCTTGGAGCACACACTCACTCATTTAGCAAGCATGCACTGAAGCTGGATTTGTACTGGTCACTGTCCAGTCCTGTTGGAGAAAGTGACCCCAGCCACAGGTAAAGAATACCCTGAACCTAGCAGTCACACTGGTTGCTCTTCAGTTCCCTCCAGTCACCAAGGGAAAGTCCTCGGCCCTACTGCCCCCCCCCCCATAGGTTTTGATGATTTTCTTTGAAGGCTGCTCTTGTGTTTTATCCTAATGTGATTCCACCTAAAATGTTACCCTAAACGTTTGTGGAAATGTTCCCAGCATGTGTGTTGGGAGTGGGGAGTTTCTCTTAAGGAAGCTGCAAACACTTAATTTGTTCTCTGATTGGGGGTAGTGAGGGCTGAGAGAAATGAGTGACAACTTTAAGAGGTGGCTGTCCTGCGGCCGGTGTTGGGTGCTGAAGGGGCGCTGTGGCTGAGGAGAGCTGGACGTGGGGCCAGCAGGGCGAGCCAGGCGGGTGGGGGTAGGCCGATCTGCTGGCGGCTGCACTGAAAGGCGTCCTGGGCCTCTCGATCACGCACTCCCATTGTCCACAGGTTGCAGGGGTGACAGGTCAGCAAGGGTCATGGGAGGGTTGCCTAGCGTCTGGGAACTCCCACTGCAGTTGCCATGGCAACCGGGGCCAAATCCCACCCCGTTCACATCCTGTGAGGAGATTCAAAAGGGTTGGGAGGCTCAGCACATTAATGGGCTTTTAACTTACCCCCCCAAAGAAAAGGGGGTGGTAGTGGTCAGGTTGTTGGAGGAGGGGAAAAAGAAAGAATGGAAGAGACTTTTCTTTTTCTTACCCATCTGGCTTTCTGACCAAGCTGCTTATGGTGGTGAGGGGGAAAGGGAAGGTTTCAGAAGTGAATTAGAACCAACACACACACACACACACACACAGTCTCTCATTTTCTCTCACACACACTCTCTGTCACGCACACACTCCCACTCTCTCTGACACACACTCACACTCACACACACACCCCCACTCTCTGGCACACACTCACACCCTCTTACACACATCCCCACTGTCTGAAACACTCTCTCACACACACATACACACTCAGACTCTCTGACACACACTCACACTCTCACCCCCACTCTCTCTGACACACGCTCACACACTCACACACACTCTGACGCACACTCACACACATCCCCACTCTCTCTCACACATACTCTCTCACACACCACACTCTCACACACATCCCCACTCTCTGACACACACTCAACACTCTCTCACACAGATCCCCACTATCTGACACACACACTCACACTCTCTGACACACACACCCTCACTCTCTGATACACTCACACTCTCCCACACACATCCCCACTATCTGACACACTCTCTCGCACACACTCAACACTCTCTCACACACACCCCCACTCTCTCACACACACACCCTCACTCTGACACACTCACACTCTCCCACACACATCCCCACTATCTGACACACTCTCTCACACACACTCACACTCTCTCACACACACCCCCACTCTCTGACACACACACCTCACATGCACACACACTCCCTCTGTCCACTCTGACGGGCCAGGCGTCAACAGTTGTCTTTGCAGGCCTGGGGTATGTTTCTCTTTAGGATGCTCACTCATCCTCATGCCTCAGAATGTTCTCTCTTCCTTTTGAACATTAGTTTTTCTTTTGGAGAATGAGCCCTTCCCCAGGAGATGCTGGAGCATGGAGGGAGAGTGGAAGTGAACTCCTCAGGGTAGAGTCAGGACCCCAGATGGAGAAGCTTTCACCTGTCTCCACCTCCCCACTTTTCAGTGGCCACTGGGATGCTTGGAAACTGCCTGCCACCTCTCCCTCCCATCCCTGAAATAGTGGGAGGAGGACAGGCTGGGATGGGGTTGTGGGACAGTATGTCAGGGGAGGGGGCCTTAACTCCTTCTCCTGTAAACTCCTAGGACCCAAAGCCAAAGGCTATTCTCTTTCCTAGGACTGCAGGCCCCACCCCTGACCCTGTTCCAGCCCCCTAGTCAAACAACATGGAAAGTTTCCTTCACTGGGAGCTTTGCTGTAAGGGGAGTGGAGGAATTGTCCCCAAACTCTGCTTTCATGTCTCAAGAAATAGCCAGCCCACTCTCCCACTCCTTCCTTCCCTCCTGATAGGGAACTCGGAATTGCAATTTTTTCCCCCTTCTCCCTCATCCTGTTTTACACCAGAGTTTATTGTTTGGACTTTGGGGGGCAGGGCAGGAATCTGGAGAAGACCCTATGCATTTCCTCTTGTGATGTAGGGGATTTAGTATAAAGGATTGAAGTGAAGTGGAGAAGGCCCCATGCCAGGGCCACCCAGTCAGTGCTGAAACTCAGCCTTGAACCCAGAAAAACATGCCGGATGGGTTTGGGGGTGTTCACAATGGGCAAGCTAGCCTTTCTCCTTTGTCCTGAGGAGTGCCGATTAAAGCCACCAACACGTCAACCCTCAGCCATTATACAGTAGCCCCAGTGGAGTGGCTCGTGAGAGTGGAATGCTCATCTTGTCTCTGAACTCTATGCCCTAAAAAAACCCCAGGCTCATTTGCCAAGTCCATACCAACTCATAAGGACCTATAAAGTGGAAAGCTAATCTTTACAGAAGCAGACTGCTACATGTTTTCAACCCACACCCCCAAGCCCAGCCCACAGCTACTGGAAGGTTTGAACCTCCAACCTTTGAGCTGGCAGCAGAGCTCTTAACCACTGTGCCACCAGAGCACCTGGTTCTCAGTGCACACCTAGGGATGGACCAGCTTTGGAAGAGTTCTACAAACATCACACAGGCTTACACCTCAGATGCGTGGAGTGGAGACGGGTCAGGAGTTCATTTACTTTCCCTCCCAGCACGACAGCAGCTCTTCTAGCCTTGTGTCCCCAAAGCTCGCACCCAGAACCCCCACTACCTGCCAGTTCTATTATTGACTTGGGGGAGCTGGACACCAGGGAAAGGGGTCTGGCTGCCCCCCAGCCACACTATTGCTGGGAGTGGGCCAAGACTGTGGGAACAGCCTCCGCAGGGGCACAGAAACAGGAGCCTGGGAAGGAGAGGAGTCCAATAGGTTCAAAGGAATGGCTCCCTTGCCACGTAGATGGGTTCATTTGTTAATTCTTTTCTCCTGGAGGCCTCTGCCTCCCGAGACTCTCTTGCGGGAAGCAGGCGTTTTGGAGACTCTTGGCTGGGAAGGAGCCCTGAAAAAGCAGGGCTGTGCACTGAGACGAGTTTCCTCCCCACCGGGGCCTGTCAGCCCGCACGCTCCTGGTTTTCATTTTAATGGTTCTAATTTGAGAATGCGCGATGTCATTTTTACGAGGTTGGTGTAAAAAAAATTTACAGCCTTTTCCAAAAAGCTTTTTTTTTTCCAAGGGAAAAAGGTGTAGAATCACTTCAGGGGGTTTTATCGTTTCTTCTTCCCCGCCCTGCCCTCCTGTGATTTCCTTTTTATGTCTGTGTGCTGGAGGACAAAGCCTGCCTGGTGGAGAACCTGTATCTCCCCAGCTTGTCCATTCAGCAGTGGGACACTGGCCTCTGACCTCTTCTCCCTGTATCCCTGCCCTCTGCTTGGGTTCAAGGATTTGCAAAGGTGGGTGATTCAAATCAACAAGTGCTTTGACACCAATCTACCACCTGATGAACGAGGGGAAGATGAAGCAGTCTGTTCCCATTAAGATTTACAGCCTCTGAAATCGGAGGGTCACTGTGAGTCAACATTGAGTGGGTTTACTAGCAGTAGGTTTGGTGTCTCCTTGTCGGGATTATGTCCCAGGAACCTGTTGTCCCTCATGTAGCCTCTGACCTATAGTAACCCCAAGAGTATCTGTACTCCACAGAGTTTTCGATGGTTTTATTGTTCGTAGATCACCAGGCCTTTCTTCCTAGACACCTCAGAATGAGCCCAAATCTCCAGTCTTTAAGACAGCAGCAAGGAGTGTTAACCACAGACACTCTGGGATTCTTTTCCTTACTGCTTAAAATCTTTCAGTGATTTTTGCAGAAGTTTAGAATTAAATGAAAGGTCTTCCCAGAAAAAGTTGGCTACTTCTTATCTTAAATGTCTCCTCAGAGAGGCCTCTCTTGACCACACAATCTGAGTAATCAGTCAGTCATCCCTGTGTGACCCTTAGGGCTGTCCCCTTGTTTGTGTGTCTGTTAGTGTTTGATGTCTGTCTCATCTCTTGAGAACGTGAGTCTCAATCAAGCAAATACAACGTGGGCCTAGGGCCTGGATCATGCAGCATACTTTATTTTGTTGTTGTTGTTGTTAAGATGCCATCGAGTTGCCTACCACTCCCAGAGACCCCATGAATGACAGATCTGAATTTTGCCTCTCCTGCACCAGCCACATGATTTCTATGATCCCCGAGCCCATGGTGGGGTGGCTGTCACTGTGCCATTCCGTCTGATTGAGAGGGTCTTCTTCTCTGTCATTGACCCTCTCTAACTTCCTCAGCTGATATCCTTTTTCCAGGACTGGTCCTTCCTGACAACACGCCCAGAGGATGTGAAGCTGAGGTGACCCTCTGTGCCTCTGAGGGGCACTCTCGCTGCGCTTCCTCCCTGACTGCCTGTGCTTTGGCAGTCCGTGAGACACTCTCCACCACAGTCCGAGACATCAGTTCCTCTTTTGTCATCCTTGTTCATTGTTCAGCTTTCACATGCACAGGAAGTAATTGAAAAGACCATGGCTTGTATCTCGGGTGCACTTTAGTTTTTAAACTGACATCCTTAGGGTTTAGAAAATGCTTGTTGAATCGTTGTTAAATGAGGAGAAAGTCATGTAAAGTGGGTGTAAAGGGGATGATGGGGTACTTTTCAGGTTTAAACATAGGGGTGAAGTAGAGTAGCACTCTTAATATCATTCCCCCCTTAAATCTAGCTAACCCCCAGTTAGAATTTATTATCATGATAATTTAGGTAAGATCAAACTGCAGTTTTGCTAAAATAAGTCAGGTACTTGCAGATAAAATGAGTTTAGATTTCATTGTGGTTACTTATCACCATAACCCCAATGAGACCAGGCATTATTATTATTTTTAAAATAATTGTGTTTTAGGTTAAAGTCACCATAGCAAATGGGCTTCTCAGTCTCTCCTCTGTCACCTCCATCTCCATCCCTCTGGCTTCCCTGCCTGCTCTTGGGCTGCTCTGCTTTGGGGCAGATGGCACCTGCTTGGTTTCATGAAGTTGATTGTTCAAAGTAGCGTGTTCTTCACAGATGTTACTGTTTATTTCATAGGCGGCCCCTCTATTATTTGACTGAAAGGTGGTCCCTGAGAGTGGCTTCAGTTCTGGACTTGTTGTAGGGCAGTAGAATAGGGGGGTTCTCTAGTCTCTTATCAGTGTTCTGGTCTGTTTTATGGATTTGGGGTTTGGTCTCCTCGTTTCTCCCATTCTAATGGAGACATTCCATTGTGTCCTATGAAACCAGAATTGTTTTAATGAGTCCTCCATCTTGCCTGCCCAACCATGGGTACCTTCCCTTTCCTGCACAGAGCCCTGCTTCTGGCCGTGGGGATTCCCAGTCCACTTCTGCTGCTGTGTGACTGTGAACAAATCACCAGCCCTCTCTGGGCCTCCCGTTGCTTTATCCATAAAGTTAGCTAGATCAGCACATCTCTGACGCCTTTGCTTGAGCCCTGCATTAAGGAATACATTTTACTTGGAGTCTGAGAGTGCGTATACACCTGCAGCACACGTATCCATGCACTTATGGAGTCCTGTAGTGGTGTAAATGGTTGGCATCGTTGGCGGCCCACCACAGGGTTCACGTTTGATGTCCCCCAGAGGTGGCTCAGAAGAAAAAACTTGATGATCTACTTCCAAAACAATCAGCTATTGAGTGAAAATGTTTTACCTTTTGCCTTTGTCAGTTTGTAATGAGAGGATTTCCTTTTACCCTTTGTAGCTCAGAGAGCACCTGATGTATCATCTCAAACACAATAAACATGCTTCTGGGGGTGAAAAATCAGCTACTGAAAACCCTTTGTAGTACCACATACTCTGGGGTCACCTTGAGTTGGAACCCGTTAGATCACAATAGCTTATAATACATGCAGACATATATGTACACTTGCATCTCAGATCTGTTTCTAATCTCTAGTTGCCTCTTTTCCTTCGGCCCTCTAACCACTGTTAGAGGGCCATGACTCTTCTGAAAAGGCTTCATTAGATACTTCCTAGAGTATCACTTGAGCTCAGTACCTGGTGGTGCGGGATTGTGCTACTAACCCAAAGGCAGGAAGCTCAGATCTCCTAGTAGATGGGTGATCCATGTGGCTTATAGCCTCGAGAACTCGCTGGAGGGTCAGCTAGGAGTCTGTTCCGACTTGATGGCACATATCACCAGCAGGCCTCCCCAGTGCTTCCCAGCTTGCCAGGCCTGTGTTTCCCTAAACAGTATGCCCCCTTCCCCAACACAGACTCAGAACCCTCCAGCCTGCAGAAAGGAACAGTCAACAGCCTGGTGGCTGGGTCCTTAAGAGGGCTGCTCCCCGCCCCAGATTCTCATAGGCAGAAACTGAAATGTAGTCCTCCATCTCGGAGGTGAGAGACCCCGCTTGTTTTCCTTAGCTCCCTGCTACCCTCAAAGTGCCAGCTTCCCTCCCCCTCTCCATCCTGCCGCCCGCCCTCCCTCCCTCCTTGCCATCCGTTATAAGCCATTTGTTCCTAATTGTGGAGATCCTGCTAATGACTTCTGAATGGGCGTTGTGGGGAGGGAAGTTCAGCTTCATTAATGGAACTGAGTTCTCAGGCTTGAGGGAAGATGCAGGATGATGCACGAAGAGGGGCTGATTAGCAAGGCATTTCTGGTGCCACCAGGCGAACGACCGGGAGCCTCCTGGGAAGGTGAAAGATTAATCAAAATGCCAATAGAGCTTGCTCATCTGGGACCCACTCGGTGCCAGGCACTGTGTGAACTCCTTCCTGCCCATTGTCCCGTCTGCTCTTCACAACTGTTCCTGCTTTGCAGGGGAAACTTGAGGCTGAGAGAGGTGAAGTGACTTACCCAGAGTCACTCAGTATGTAGCAGAGCCAGGATTTTGATACACATCTGTCTATTCAGAGTCCATGCACTGGATAGGCCAGTCCTGCTTCCCTTGGAGGGTAAATAGACCTGGTCGCCAAAGCACAGAGAGGGGGCTTTTGTTCTCAGTGTAAGATGTGAAAGAAAACAAACCACAACAACTGTAGTCGAGTCAGTTTTGACTCATGGCAATCCCATGTGTTACAGGAGTTGAGGTAGAACTCCTAGGGCTTTCCTCCCAGGCACTTCTGGGTGACCTCACAAACTCCAGGTTGGCAGTGACACACTCAACCACTGGCACCGCTCGTGGACTCCTCTGAGGGATGACAGGAGGAGGAAAGTCTGTCCTGAGCGCCCTTTCCCGGTCCACACCACATTTCCCATCGTATCTTCTCCCTCATGTCAGCCCTGGCCACCAGCACGGAGGGGAATCTGAGCTCACCTTTTTCTCGGAGATCCCTTTCTTGGTCTTTTCCTTTTTCAGAAAGCTTCCACCTTTCCTTCAGAGCCTTAGACCTGAGAGCAGAGATGTGTGTGAGATGGAGACACAGCGGGAGACCGTCAGGCTGACAGGGATGGACAGCCAGAGGTGTCTGGACTCCATCACTCGCTGGCTGTGGGACATGGGGTTTCAAGTCCTTGTCTGTGAACTGGGATGGTGATGCCCATTCTGCCGAGCTCAGGGTTGTGAAGCTCCAGTTAAGTGTACTTTGGTAGCTTTGACAGAGAACTTAAATTCTCAGCTGGCTGGTGTCTGCCTGCACATCCAGCCTAGACAAAAATGAACTTCCCCAGCGGGTATCACAGGACCTCTGGGTACTGGAGGGAAGGTTCTCAGAGATATGTACTCTTGCCACCGTCGAGTTGATTTTAACTGAAGATGACCCTGTGTTTGTATGATTTTCAGTGGCCATTCAGTCTTACTGCCAAATCTTGCTTCCATGGTGGATTCAAACCGCCAACCTTCTGTTAGTAGCTAAGAGCAGACTTCTTTGTGCTCCCAAGGGACCCCTGTCAGGACGTTCGGCTGTCATTTCCTAGCTCTCTTTGAGGTGGGTGGTCTAGTGATTGAGCCGTCCATGGTGTCAGGGTGTCAGCCTGAAGATACTCAGAGTGGTAGATGGGGCATGGGTCAGGCTTCGGGAAGTCTTGAGCATACCCGACACCATGAGTGACCACGTGAGAGCATGCCTCTTGGGCCTAGGACCCTTGGACTTCCTGAGTGCTATCGCTGACTGAGACCCTTGGTGAGAGGGTGGGGACTGGCGAGTGGAGTGGCATTTACAGTGCTCTGACCCTGCAGTGATGTATCTGCCCATCTGGTGCTTCCAGGGTGATCTTTAAGTGGTACCTGGTCCTAAATTGGGCCATAAGCAACTGATACGATATGACCTTGTGTTGACTTTCATCAGCTCCCCATCTCCAAGCACAGGGCCTGTACCTAGTGGAGGCCAAGTGGGTGGCTGGGCGGTTTTCAGACCATGGTGACCTGGAGGCCAAGCAGGCTACTCCCCGCCTCCCCCTACAGAACTCCGTTTCAGGCCCCTAATAATTTCCCTGCCTCAAGTGAGTTCCCTGACACAGTGGGCCATTTCACCCTCCTGGATCATCTGATGCACTCACCTTCAGGACTCACGCAGAACTGTTACCTCCTCTGAGAAGCCCTCCTGGACTTCCTCCTGGACTTCCCACAACAGAAGAGATCTTTCTCTTGTTCCGCCCTAGGGGCAGTGAGTACACATTTCTATTTTGGACTGGCCACCTCCTTGTAGGTCTCCATGTCATCATAGAGTCTGTCAGTATAGCACTCAGACCCCAAACACCTAAGGCAGAGGTCAAGTTCTGCTTCTGTGGGTCTCCAGCACCTCTCGTGGCCCCTAACACAGAAGGTGCTCCGTAGACGTGAATGGACGAAGGAACATGGGGCTGGGGGGGCGGACAGCCTTGGCCATGTCTAGGGCCGTCAATTGAATGGCTATCATAAATCCTGTGAAGCAGTTCTACTCTGACACACATGCGGTCATGTCAAGTTGAGATGAAGTCCACCCAGCTCTTTGATTTGATCTAAAGCGACAGGGAGCCTGGGGCAGAGGGGACAGGAGACCCAAGGTAAGAGAAAGGGCAGAAGCGCGAGTGACGTGTGAGTCACACAGGGAGGCTGGCCCACTTCCCTCCCCCCGCAATAAGTCTTGTCATTTCATGTTCAGGGGACCACAGAGTAAGAGAGTCCTTGGGGAGTGCACTCAGCAATGCTGGCCCCTCCCCGACAACAGGAGACTGAGGAGGCTATCTCACAACTTGCCCAGGAAACTCCTCCCCAGCTGCTTCCCACTGCCCCAGGGATCTGAGGTGCTTCTCCCAGACCAGTGTCCCCCTGGCTTGCCAGCACAACCACCTTTCCCAACCTCGCCTCTAACTCCTGTACCTTTTGTCCAACTCATGTTATCAAACCTTAAGGGGGGTCTTGCTGAGGAAGACAGAGGCAGCAGTCTGCTCCTGATCATCACCTCGTGGACATTCCCTCCTTTCCTTGTCCCCCAGCTCTTTGCCCACAGCTTCTTAGAGCCTCATAAGTAACGAACGGCAGATTCTGCTTTCTCAGCTGAATCTTCACTCACTCACTCACTGCCTTCGAGTCGGAACCAACTCAGAGCTGATCATCCACCGAATTTTCAGAAGCTGTAAATGGCATGGGAGGAGAGTATCTATCTTTTGTCCCAAGGAGCAGCTAGTGGATTCAAACTGCTTGCTTTTGCGGTGGCAGTGCAACTCCTTACACACTGGGCTAACAGACTCTCTTCACTGAATCTTGGAAAGATGGAACCTCCTCCCACTGAGAGTGCAGGACCCTGACCCAGCTGTGGTCCAGCAGAGGAGAGGGTGCAATAGAGACGGCCTTGGGCATGGGGGGCTGGCGAGGAAGCATGCTAATATGAACTCCGAGTTTGTTTGTGGGACAGGTTCTCACAGATCTGCTGGAGTGTATTTAGATACCTGTCTAAATGAAACTCAGTTTAAGCCTCAGGGGAGGTTCAGCTGTTTAGGCCTCAATGTTCAGGCTGCGAAGGTGGCTGTGAAGGTGGATGCGTATGTATGCTGGGTCCCTGTGGGTGCTCTGTGACTGTTTGCTGAGTGTGGAGTGTGTACACATGCATCCATAGTCCCCCAAAGAAGATTTTGCTGTGAGGGTGGTGAGGTAGGGGAGCTAAAGTCTATAGGAGAAGCAACAAGCATGTGTGTGGCCAGGTGTGGGGAGAGAGAGCCCCAAGTGGGTGCATTTCCTTTAGTAAGTGCGCCTGGCACGAGGCTGTGCTGGGGAGAGGCTGGAGGAGGTGAAGGAGAGAATTGTCGAGAGATTAATGACAAGGGAAGGGAGTGAACACTTCCTGAATGCCTGCTGTGTGCCAAGCATTGGTCCTGTAATTCCCCGAGTCACTCGGAGATAGTGTTCTGGTTTTGCAGATTGGGAACTTGAAGCACAGGGACATGGAGTAACTTGCCCAGGGTTGTACAGCTGGTCGGTGGCATAGCTAGTAGCCAAACTCGGCTCTGCCTGAAGCCAAAGCCCCAGGTCAGAGGCTTAAGTCAGGTCCTCATGGGGGCCCTGGAGGAACCCAAGGGCAGACAGGTCATTTCTGGCAAGGCTGTGACCCAGTGTTGGAGGGATGAAGGTCCAGCTGATCCTGCAGAGAACTTTCTGGGCCTCTCTAACTCCTCCTCCCTCTACACTTTTTACTTTCCATTGGCTCACTGACTCCTTCACTCTCACAGTAGCCCACTAACTGACCAGAACTGTTTCTGTTTCTTCTGCAAATGCCACACACCTCCCTTCCCCATGTTCCCTCTGGCCTAGCACCCAGTCATGCCACCTTGACCTCTAAACTCAGATTACCACAGTCCCTGTAACTCTGCTGATAGTTGAGAGACACTGTCCAGGATCTGGCCTAAGTCCCCTAGACCGCAGAGTCCTGTACACCCACTCAGATTCCCCAAGCTCAGAAGACCACACGATGCTCAGAGATAGGCCACTGAGCCCTAAACCCGGCTCTATCACCCCTGGCTGTGGGCTTTGACTCCGCAGTGAATACTATGCCCTAACCTCCCAGACTCAACATCAGTAAAGCAGGTGGCCTGGGACCAGGCTCTGACACTATCCAGCTGTGTGTGATCATGGACACACCACTTAACCCCCTCGAGATGAAGCTTCCCAGCTGCAGCCCAGGCTTGATAATCCCTCCCTCACAGCCCTGTGGAAGGATCTCAGATCTCACTGGTGCAGTGCTTGATACAGTGGCTCCTCAGTAAGTTGTCCCTGTTCTGCTTCATGCTCTGAGCCCTTGCCCTCTGCCTTTCCCTGCAGCCCTTAGTGACCATTGACCCTTTCTTCTGCTGCCCTTATTGTGATCCCAGCAAAACCTCACTCGGTCTGACAGTGGGAGCCCCCATGGGCTCTGATCCCAAACCGCAACAACAACAGAACAAATATGACGCCCTCCAGTTGATGCCGCCCCCTGGCTGCCCTGTGTGTGTACCGAGTAGAGCTGTTGCATGGAGATTTTCTTGGCTGCAGTGTGTACAGCAGAGGATCATCAGTCTTTTCTTTCATGGCATCATTATTGAGTGAATTCCAACCAACAATCTTTAAATTAGTTTTTGCTGTTATGTATCGTTGAGTCGCATCTGACCCATAGCTAATACCCCTCCAGTGGGGTTTTAGAGTCAGAAATTTATACAGGATTTACCCAGGAGAAGACTGACCATCTTCCTCCCAAGGAGCAGCTGGTGGTTTTGAACCATGTGTCTTTGGGTTGGCAGTGCACCTCCTTACCACTAAGCCACCAGAGCTCCCTTATAAATTAGTGGTCATATGCAAATCATTTGCACCGCTCAGGGACTTAGAAACAGTTTCTCTTAGTGGCTTCTATTTCTGTTCTCATCTCAAAGCCCACATAGACCATGGGACAGGAACATTGACTCCATGGATGTCCTGTTTTACCCTAACACTCAGATGCTCCCTGAATCCCAGATCCTGAAGGTCCCCCCAGCTCCAGCCCACACTGACTCAGCTCCTGTCTTGCAGGCTCTCCAGGTGGCCCGGCAGTTCCTGCTGCAGCAGGCCTCAGGCCTCAGCTCCCCTGGGAACAATGACAGCAAACAGTCAGCTTCTGCGGTACAGGTGAGGAGGAGGGCACCCCATGGGCTAGGGCCAGTGGGCGAGGGTGGGCTTGGCCCAGAGGGAAGGGAGGGACCAGTTGGAGAATGGCTCTCGCCAACCCCCAGTACCAAAAACATGGGCAGCTTTCCAGGGGGAAATACAGCCTGTGCAGGGGTGGGGTGAAGAAACTTGCGCTTTCTCTCTGCCCTACCTGATCACCCAGCTTCCTCCGGCCCTGCTTTGTCTCAGCCTTGAGAGTCTGTGTGTGTCGGGTTCTTGGTGTCTCTCTAATTCACTTGTCACTCAAATATTTCCTTGTATTTCTGTTTCTCTGTCCCTGTGGGTCACTCTGTCTGTCCTTTTCTTTTCCCAGGTCTCTAGGTCACCCCACCTGGGCTCTTAGTCACCATGTCCCCCAGGATCTGTCTCCTCTTATCTCTCACCCACTGTCTTTCTGCTGTCTCCCCTCGTTTCCTGTCTCTCTCTGTCTCTGTCTCTTTTGTTTTTCTTTGCACAATCTGCCCTTTTCTCCCCCCTCTCCCTTCCCCCAGCTTGCAGGCCCATCTGGCTGGCTGGGGGAGGGGAGACCTATGGGGCAAGGGGAAGCCAGGCCTTCTGTTTACCTTTTGTGTCACAAAGAACTTGGGAGAATTGTAGTCTGTGTCTGCAGTGGGTCACAACTGGGGCAGCCTGCTCCCCTCCCCCTGGGCCCAGCATCCCAGCCCCCCTCAGCCTTGTCTTTCCGAAGACCCCTCCTCACAGCGGCAGAGGCAGAGGCGGCTTGGGCAGCTTGGAGCTGGGGAGAGGATTAAGTGAGGCTTTGAAAGGAAGTTTATCTAGGGGAGGAAGGGTGAGTGCGATCCTGAACTGGAGGCGCTCTTAGAGTCTGGGGCACGAGGTGGGGGCTGGGCTGGGGTGCCGATGGAGTGGAGAGGAGGTCAGAAGGGGTACAGGATGCATGGAGGAGGACCCAGGCCTGGGCTTTGTTCTGGGGGTAGAATCTGAAGCTCTTGACTATGGATCTGGGGTTTAAATCAGAGTGCTTTGAAAAAGTTCAAGGTGTGAGACAGATGTGGGGTGGCAGCAGGAGCACGCTTTAAAAATCTTTAATGAAACAGCCTTTAAGGGGGAGAAGTTGGGCATAGAAGGAGAGAGTGGCCTCAGGTGGGGGAGGAGTGGGCAAAACCTGGAAAGTGGATTTCCAGATAACAGGCAGAGAAAGTCCTCCCACCCCACTCAGAAGGTTCTCACACCCTCATGGTGTGAACTTGGCCTCCCCTGTACTTCCTGGATCTGAAATGGCTACTGTCCTGAGTCACCGCCACCACCTGCAAGCCTTTGAGTTTAGCAACCTCTTCTTAGTACAGAGGGGAGCTCTGCTGGCCTATGGGATAGGAAGTTGTGCTGCCAACCCAAAGGCAGGTGGTTTGAATCCACCAGCCGATCCATGGGAGAAAGATGGGCAGTCTCCACTTGCGTGATTTACAGCCTCTGAAAACCTGCTGGAGGGTCAGCTACGAATTGGTGGTTCTGACTTGATGGCATGTAGTAACAATAATCTTAGATCAGAGAGGGGGAGATGGAGCAACAGTGTCCCCTTAGAACAGAAAGGAAAGGTGCAAGTGGCAGTGCAGTGACTTGAGTTCAGGCGTCAAGGACTTCAGGGCAGGTGTAAGAAGCAGGAGATAGGAAATAACTGAGCGAAGTGGCCAGGCTACAGAGTCTTCCTCAGGAGAGGAAGAGGCTTTTGGATCAGAGGGACAGATGTAAAAGGCTGCTTTGCTGAGGCTTCTCTCCTTGAATAATTGATTTGTCCATTCATTCAACAAACAAATAAATGTATTCCATACTTCCTAGAGCTAACATTTATAAAATGTTTGCCACAGGACAGATGCTAAGAAATTTACACTTTGCTGTGCTTTCACAGATTTGCTATGAGATTACATCTTATCCTCACAGTCCTGTGTGTGGTGGTGTTGGGGGCTGTGCGAACACCTAGGCACTCATGTGGAGCAGAAAGGAGCATTGCTTCATCCTGTACCATCTTCACAGATGGGAGTGTGCTCGAGCCCTCGATGAAGCCGTCTCATGTCATTGAGGGTCTTCCTCTTTCCCCCCTGTGACCCTCCACTTTGCCTAGCATGATGTCCTTCTCCAGCAGTTAGTCTCTCTCGAGAACATGTTCAAAGGAAGTGAGACTGACTCTTACCGTTCTTGTGTCTAAGGCGCATCCTGACTGTCTCTTGTAGGAGGTGATAGTATTGGCCCCACCTTGCAGATGAGGAAACTAAAGTCCAGGGAGGTTAAGTGACTTGTGCACATTCACCCCGCTAACAAGAGGAAGAGCCAGGATTTGAACTCTGATGGCTGGCTCCAGAACTCACACCTTTAATCCCTGTACTGTGTGATGCTATCTTTGGGCTTAGGACAGTAATGAACACAGACCCCTGATAGACAACGCATAGCTGGATAGTTCTGTGGGCCTCAGGCAGCTGGAAGTTCTGGAGACGCAGGATTAGACCCCTGGGAGCCTGGAGACTCATCTCTTGACCTTTTGTCTTTCTCCTCCAAACCCTGCATCTCTTCCTTGCCTCCTTGCACCTGTCCTCAAACTCACTGTCCACAGAGGGCAAGTGTTTCTGTCCCAGAATGGGGCCCAAGGCCTAGAAGTAGGTTTTCTAGAAGTAGCTCAGGGCTGGTGTGTTGGAGAAGAGGGGAGAAGGGAAGAACAAAGACTAGGTTCCTCACCCAACTGTGAAAGTGTAGTTTGTTGATTTGGAACTAAAGTAAAATTGGTAACAAATGGTCAGTTGCATCCTTTTCAGTGGCCCCGTAGGGTGCTTCTCCACTCCCCTCCAAGGCAGGATTGTCCACACTCCCGGAGTGTGTTGGGAGGAAGTTAACAGAGGAGAGGCTCTTGAGCTCTTCCTACTCCCCATTCTTTGTTTTCTCTGCTTAGTCATCCCAAGATGTCCTTCCCGGGCATTTCTGGAAGTTCTTCTTGGTATCCCACCACCATCTCTCTTGCTGCAGCTCCAAAACAGATCCAGTTTGAGACTTTGCCTCTAGTCATCTTCAGGATCTCTAGCACGGCACAAGATTGCACCTACGTCAATCCACAGCCCCTTGATAAGCTTCCTTGGTGACGGACACCATCCTTGTTACTCCTAGCCAGTTTAAGAAACTGTAGTAGTGGTGGGTGGAGGACTCGGGCCTAAGGGAGAGGCTGGAGGCAGCTGTGGGCATTTAGCCCAGGGCTCACACTGCCAGGGCTTTAGTAAGCATCTCGCTGCCCTGGCCCAGCTCCACATGGTGACTCATAGCTATGCTGAGCTTTCCAGCTGATGGATGCCCATGCTGGCACATCCAGCCTGCTGAGGGGCTAGTGGGGACACCAGGGAACTCCATCTCAGTTCTCAGAACCCCAGAGAGGATGTGAGGAAAGGTGAGTGGAGCCAGCTAGTTCAGGGGATCAGCAGAGGTAGCTACTTCATTGACCTTTCTTGACCCCTTTGGGCCACCTTAGCCTATAAGCACACACAGATAATCTATTCAGATCACTGAGCAGCCTCTCCAGCCAGCTGCTTGAGTATTGGCAGGAATGGCAGGGGCTGTGGAAGTCTTCCCAGGTCATTGCTTCCATGCCCCTGCCTCCAAGCAGGAAAGCCCCAGGGAAGGAAATGCCACATCCGTTGTGGCATGCCACCCTTGGTGACTCACACTTGATGCCTGGAAAGATCCAGGTGTCTGGCCTCAGGTTCTCCTGCCGTGGGGTCACATTCATCTCTTCGTGCTCACTGCCAGCAGGAATGAGTGGCCAGTCTTTTCAGTCCTCAGTGACCCTGTCCATGCAGTGCCCTCTGGGGCCCCTGACATACCTAAGGGACAATAAGAGGGGAAGGAAGAGACTAAAAAAGTGAGAGGAAAGAAACTCCAGATTGATTTTTCTTGTTTTCTACATTGGCATAGAATTTAATAGCATGCAAACCACTTTCACTTACTGCTTTCCCCCTCTCCCACTAGGCATGGAGGACAAATTGTTAAATCTCTCCAGGCCTCAGTGTTCTCCTCTGTAAAGTGGTAACAGTGATGAGACCACACATACACACAGCGTTGCTTTGGAAGTTCAGTGAGATAATGCCTGGAAGGAGCTTAGCACAGTACCTGGCATGTCACGATGATCGTGCACATACATGTGCCATCTTTGAAGTGGGCTGGGCAGGTGTGCTCCAGACCCAGTTAGCAGAGCAGATGGGCAAAGTGAGGCTTGGTGGTTCCAGAGAAAGGTAAATGCCTGGGAGGAGGACCTTGGTCACCCTAGGGTCTGCACCCAGCACTGCCTCTTTGGTGGAACATATGGCTTAAAGGGAGGGAAGGGAGCAAAGTAGAAAGGATAATCTGGGATGTTACCTGGTGTTGGGCATGCCAACTCAGCGTGCAGGTTGAGTCCTTAGACCTCAAACCCTAAGTTTTTGAAGCTATTGCCTCAGCTGCCTATGGCACCTGATACTACACACAAGGGCTGGTTTTGCAAAGAGAGTGAGTGAATGGTATTATCTAACCCCTTGTTTCAGGCCCCAGGCAGGTAGAACACCAGTGTGGTGTCCTCTGGGAGCATAGCTTAAAGGGGGACCCTGTTGACCCCTTGATTGTCGAGTTTTTCCATAGCCTCTCCTTGTCCCTTCTCAAGACTTGCTCTGGGGCAGGCAGGTGGAGATGGGGTGGGACAGGCCCACAGAGTACACAGACCTGGGCTGCAATCCCAGCCCTGCCATTTTGACAAGTTACCTACATCTCCTGATCTCTTGTTTCCTTATTGGTAGAAATTGGGTGAAACATATCCATCCCCCACTCAGAAACCTCAGAGCCGTCAACACAAAGCATCAGGTCACTAACTCCCAGGGATGGTTGGACAGCCATTGATGGGGGTACATGAGAAAGCCCAGCATGGTTAGCCCGGCTCCATCAGTAGTTATGGGGTGGACGAGAAGAGGCAGGGACTGTGACATCTTTGATGTCCCTGGATTGGCTGCCTTTCTGTAGTTACTCCTTCCACCCGGGTGTTTCCGTATGAGTAGCCCGAAGCTTAGTCCGTGTCCCTCCCCGTGTAGGGGGACAGGTAAAGGGGACAGGTAAAGCTGGGAGAGAGGCATCGTGACAGGGCCACAAGTTTCTGGAGCCCCGCTAGGGGTGCCACTCAGGACAGACTCATATAGGACACTCCTCCTAGACTGCATCCCACCCCTCACCTCTCCCTTCCACTTCTGGGCTGTATCAAAGGATCCCAGGGCAGCAGACACTGTGTGCCCGGCTCTGCCAGGTTCAAGTGAGAGGGAGATGAGATAAGGCTCCTGGACCCAGGAGCTCACAGACTGAGGCCCTTCTACCTGCACTGCTGCGAGGGGGTCAGGACACCATAGCAGCTTGGACTGCCCTGGCCAGGACAGCATTAGCTAAGAAAAACCATGCTCTTACTTCTCCTGGGCCTTTGACCTGCAGCTGACTTCTGTGGGCCTGCTGGAGAGGCCCAAGACAGGGACAGAAAGCATTTAGAAGCCTAGAAGGAGACCTCTCTTGGAGGTAATCTCCAGGTGTGCACATAGGAAGCTGGCTCTTCAGAGAGGGCAAGTGGTCTGTGTGAGGTCACATGGTGCATTCAGTGCAGAGCCAGGACAGAAGCCCGCTCTCTTCATCCCTGCCTCTGCTCTTACATCTCAGCTGTAGACACAGCTGCGCACGCGCACACCCTGCACACCACGACAGCTCCAGCAGGTGCCCCCTGTGTGTCCACGCGAGGCCGCTACGTGTGCCACCTAGACAGGTGTGTTAGTGCATGTGCGTGTGAATGGGGGACAGCCCAGGTTCTCATGCCATGTGGGCTGCTTTTCAATCTCTCCGCGGTTGCAGGCAGGCAAAGCTGGGGGAGAGGAGAGGCCTGCCTCTAACACAGTTTCCTAAGAAAGAGCCCGGGGAGAGTTGGCAGTGGATTGCTATTGCCCTTCTCTGACTGTATGAGTGCTTCGTGATTGCCAGGTTCAGATCTGACCCAAGAATCCTCGTGAGGACCTAACAAGATGAGCGCTGTGGCTACTTTCATTTGAGACACAGGGAACAGAGAGGTTAAATTGAGCAAAGACACACAACTGGTACACACAGAAGCAGGACACCAGGACGTGAGCCCAGGCAGCCTGCCTCTGAAGCCCCTCTGCCATACTGATTGTGGGGCCTGGGCCGTGCGCCTCTTCTGCGGGCGCAGTCCAGCGTCCAGGTGAGCTGACTGACGGGCCCCAATCCAGCAGGTACCCGTGTCGGTAGCCATGATGTCGCCGCAGATGCTCACCCCGCAGCAGATGCAGCAGATTCTGTCCCCGCCGCAGCTGCAGGCTTTGCTTCAGCAGCAACAAGCGCTCATGCTCCAGCAGGTAAGTCTGGCCCTGGGGCATCTGGGGGTCAGGGAGAGGGGGGAGTGACAAAGCGGGCTCTGTCCCCCCTTCCACCTGGCCTCCCACCTCCCTCCCTGTTTACTGCCAACATCCCCAAGAGCCAGGGCAGCTGCAGAAACCAGTTTGGAGCCCAGAGAGACAGCTCAGGCTGGACTGATCTGCATTCCTCCAGGGCACCTTGGGGGAGGTCAGAGGTCATGTGTGGTCCCAGAGCAGCCCCCACCCAGCCTTCACCCTCCTCGTGTGCTGGCCTCGCCTCTCTCTAGAGCCCCCGGAAAGAGCAAAGTACAGGAACACCCTGGCACCTTGTCATGACCTGTTCAGGAGCCTTGCCAGGAGGCAGGGAGGGTTCAGAGCTGCAGGATGGGGTCCCCCCTCCCTGCCAACTCCCTCCCCACCCTGGCCCTGCTTAGGATGACACCTGTTTCAGCACTGCGGTGGAACACCCCACCCAGGCAGGACAGGGCTGGGGTTGCTCTGGGGCTTGGCAGCCCCCTGCCCGAGGTGACTACTCCCTCCCCCCCCTCAGCTGCAGGAATATTACAAGAAGCAGCAGGAGCAGCTCCACCTGCAGCTCCTCACCCAACAGCAGGCGGGGAAACAGCAACCCAAAGAGGTAAGAGGCCTCGTTGGCTCTGTCAGAGCCTGCAGTTCCCAGAGTGGGGCAGGCTCCCCAAAAGGCCCCCCCCCAGTCTGTAGCCCCAGTCCCTCCTGTGTCTCGGAGTCAGGTGGTCAGGAGAGAAGGGACTCCCAGGAATAGTGGAAAACTCAGGAAGTAGCTGGGAAAGTGGGGCTAGCAGCTCACTGAAACGTCTTCTTCTACCCTCACCCTGTTCATTCTTTCCTGCCTGACCTTGTGTTGTTGGATTAATTCACACAAGAAGGCTATCTCTGCACACGTGTGTGGACATGTGTGTGCATGTCATCTGTGTGTGAGTCCCTGACGTCCCAGCTCATGTCCAGCTACCTCATTTTCACGCCTACTTGTCAGCACCTCAGTCTTTCATTCTTCAGTCCCTCAGACCACCTCCTCTCCCCAGCTACACTCCCTCCCTCAATTCTGCTGTTTCTGGTACTTTCCTCCCAAGCCAGCCTCCGTCCAGCCACCCCTTCTCCTTCCATACAAGTTTGCCCTCAGAACTCCCCAGCCCACATCCTGAGTGCCCTCCCAGGCCTTGCAGCGAGCGGCCCCCGTCCCCATGTTCTAAGCGTTCTGTTGGCCAAACACCACTAGGTTCCGAACACCTCTCCCCAAAAGGTGGCCCTGATGGAACCCAGTCCTCCTCCACACTCCCTGGGCCACCCCTCCTCACGCTTATAATCATAGCATTATCGGCCCTTAAATCTCTAGGCTGGGGTTTTTCTGTCTTGTCTCCTCTATATTGAATAGCTAGCCCCCTACCCCACCTCACCCCACCCCCAAGCCAGGCAGGCAGAGGCGGCCCCAATTCCCAAGCTCCCAGGAAGAGCTTGGCTCCTGGGCTCAGCAAAGACCTGCTGACAGCCTGGCTTGTCCGCGCCTGTAGGGAGAACTGAATGGGGGCGGGGACAGCAGGAGAGAGTGCCAGAGCATGTGCCCGCCCAACTAGGATTGTTCACCATGTCCGCCTCCGGTGACCAGCGGATCTTTTAAAGTCCCGCCCAGGTCCCCCATTCTCAGTATCTAAAGGCAAGAGAGAAGAGGAGCTAGGGGAGGAGGCCCCCTCCAGATAGCAGGCTGGGGCGCACCGGGCATGTGGGGAAGAATGCCCACCTGGGAGTGGCCCCCGATCCTGACAGGCTCATCGATCATTGTGATGAGCCCCCCACAGACGCTCACACAGCTGTGGTGCGGGTGGAGTGGCTGCGGGAAGGAGGGCGGTGGGCGGGAGGCGGGCTTCGCGCTGCGTGTCTGGGTCTGGCTGTGTGTGTGTGTTTGCGCGCGCCTGCGTGCATGCGTGTGTTTACTGCGAGGCGGCATGCAGCCTTATGGAAGCTGGGCCGGGAGCAGAGAAGCTGCAGCTGCAGACGCCGCAACGGCAGCTCCAGGGGCTGACAGGCCCTGGGAGGGGGTGGCCGCAGGGTGGGGGCCAGATGGCACGCCTGAGGCTGAAGGCACCCCTCTTTGCCCACCCCCTCGGGCCCCCCACCAGGCACTGGGGAACAAGCAGCTGGCCTTCCAGCAGCAGCTCCTACAAATGCAACAGTTGCAGCAGCAACACCTGCTCAACCTGCAAAGACAGGGGCTGGTCAGCTTACAGCCCAACCAGGCCTCGGGGCCCCTCCAGAGCCTCCCACAAGGTGAGCGCCCTCCGCCCCACCCTCCCTGCTCAGCCCCCCAGACCCCCGCCCAGGGGAGGCCTCGCAAATTCCTGGGGCCCTACCAGCCTCCCTCCTTGCCTACAGCAGCCGTGTGCCCGACGGACCTGCCCCAGCTGTGGAAGGGTGAGGGTGCTCCGGGGCAGCCTGCCGAGGACAGCGTCAAGCAGGAGGGGCTGGACCTCACAGGCACAGCCGCCACTGCTACCTCGTTCACAGCCCCTCCCAAGGTGTCCCCTCCCCTTGCCCACCACACCTTGCCCAATGGACAGCCCACTGTGCTCACGCCTCGGAGAGACAGGTGAGGGGCCCTGGCTGGGAGGGGACACTGCAGTATAGACCTGGACCCCAGGGGATGGCACCTAAGATAGGGGCTGACTAGGAGGGGTGGCAGGTAGGGGGCTGGCCACACAAAAGAAACGTGTGTGTATATGGGTGCTAAGTTCTGGGCATCTGGGAAATTCATAGGGCAGTTGAAAGTGTCACCAGCAGGGTACACTAGGGCTGAGCTGGACTCATAACTGGGATCTTCTGAGTCCTTGACCACTGCCTCCCTCCTGTCCTCACAGCTCCTCCCATGAGGAGACCCCCAGTTCCCACCCCCTTTATGGACACGGCGAATGCAAGTGGCCAGGCTGTGAGACGCTGTGTGAAGACCTGGGCCAGTTTATCAAGTAGGTGCCCCTCCCCTTTCCTCTGCACACCATGTCCTTCCCCAGCAGAGGCCTCCCACCCCCCAGCCTGCCTTCCAGCTTGCCCCTTCTGGGGCCTTCAGCCACCATCTGTCTCACTGTTTTCACCCCAGGAGGCCCAGCCCTCCTCCCCCAGCCCACATTCTGGGACCTGCAGCCCCCCCCCCACCTGTCCCCAGGCTGCCAGAGCAGCATTGAGGGGGAGTAGGAGAAGGCCCAGCACTTCTGTCCCTCCCCCTCCCACACACCCCTAGTCCTCCCCAGCATCTCCCCCAGATTCTCCCTAAGAGTGATGGCCTGGTGACAGGGCCCTAGGCTGGCGGACAGGCAGGCGGCCAGCTGCCACAGCCGTGCCAGGCTCTGTCACTGACTGATTAACTCTGCTGTCTCCCAGACCCTTGCAGCATCAGGGTCAAACAAATTGTTTTCACGCTTCGTCAGAGGTTTACTTAATTAGTTCATTTGCAATTAGATCTCTCTGTAGCTGGGATTTTAGCAAAGACATCAAAGGAGGCAGCTTCCTCTGTTGCCCTGTGCTTCCACTTTTCTTCCTCTTTTGTAACTTGTGGTCTGTCTGCTTTTCATTCTGTGGGTGGAGTTAGAGAAGGGGGTGATTGCAGGGTGGGGGGCACGGAGGACAAAAGATGGATGGACCCGGGCCAACTCTGTCCTCTTTCCCCCTTCTTTGCGGGAAGACACCTCAACACGGAGCACGCCCTGGATGACCGGAGCACGGCCCAGTGCCGGGTGCAGATGCAGGTGGTGCAGCAGCTGGAGATCCAGGTGTGGCCCTGGGAGTTGAGGAGTGTGTGTCCTCACTAGTCCCTGTTCCCTCCACCCCCACCAGCACTGACTGACTGGGGGGGGGCGGGGGGAAAATCATGAGAGGATCACATGGTCATAAGGCAAGGGCAGCTGATAGCCAAGATGTGAGGATTCCATGAGACCTCAGCAAAGGCCATAGTCATTGCTGGCAGATCTAGAAGAGACTTGAGCGAAGGGAAACATCAACAACATACTAATTGCTGACATAGGAAGCTCTTACAGAATTGTATTTGATACATTGTTGCTAGATGCAGTCAAATACAACTTGTAGGGACCCAGTGAACTAGAGATTAGATACATATGTAACTCAATTCTCAAAACATCCTGAGGGGATGGATACAGTTCATGAGTCCATTTTGTTGCTGAAGGAAACAGGCACAGAGAGGTTAAGTAATTTGCTTCTGATCATGCAGCTCCTAAATGGCAGAGCTGGGATTCAAACCCATGTTGTGAGTCCAAGTGCTGTAACACAGAGTACAGATACTCGGGAGGTTGCACAGTTAATCCACCTGTCTGTCCGTCAGTCTTCACCCATTTCCCTGTGGCGCAGAGGGGTACATGGGACAAAAGGGTAGTCAGGAAAGGTGGAGGACTCTCCTGAGTGTGAATGTGAGGCAGCCGTGCATCCCTCTGTGCCTTCCGAATGCCACAGGACTAGGCATCTTTGTGGTGTTCAGAGAAATGGTAGCCATAGCCCTGCCCTCGGTGCCAAAGAAAGATCAGTACTATTAGAAGGCTCCTGGTTTTCAGTGGTGCTGAGGGGTCCAAGCCAGGGGTCTCAGGAGAGTGCTGCAGTGGTCCAGGGAGGACAGACCGAAGCCCTCATAGACAGGGTCTTCTTGGACCTGGGCCTCAGAAGCCAGACAGGCCGAGGAGGAGCTGAGGTCTTCCAGGAGCAGGGACCAGAGAGAGCCAGTGGTGAGGTGTGGGGGCTTTCTAAGGAGTGTGATGATGTGGCCCATGGAGGCTGGGTGAGTTGGGAGATGGCGGAGGAAGAGGAGTGAGCCACCACAGGACCTTGGTCCCCTGCTCACCTCTGGCTCTCCCCAGCTCGCCAAGGAGAGCGAGCGGCTGCAGGCAATGATGGCCCATCTGCACATGCGACCCTCGGAGCCCAAGCCCTTCAGCCAGCCGGTGAGTGGCTGCCCCCGCCCGTGCCCTCGCAGAGCCCCTCAGGCCTTCAGGGACCCCCTCCCTGCAGTGCTGGTCCCAGTGCCATCCTTCTACTGCTCACAGCTGAACCCAGGCCCTGGCTCCCCCTCATTCTCCAAGGTGGCCGTCTCTGCGGCAGATTCTTTCCCAGACGGCCTCGTGCATCCCCCCACGTCGGCCGCTGCCCCCGTCACACCCTTGAGGCCCCCTGGCCTTGGCTCTGCCTCCCTGCACAGCGGGGGCCCTACCCGACGGAGGAGTAGCAATGACAAGTTCTGCTCCCCTATCTCCTCAGGTAAGGGCAGGTGGGAGTGGCCGAGGGGGTCTCAGCCCCCTCCCTCTGGGCTTGGTCTTCATGTAGTTCCCTCACCTGTCTGCCTTTCTCCCCCAGAGCTGGCGCAGAATCATGAGTTCTACAAGAACGCAGATGTCAGGCCACCCTTCACCTATGCCTCCCTCATCCGCCAGGTGAGCATGCAAATAGGAGGGCCCCCGGGGAGGAGAGCACACAGCTGCACACTCCAGCCTGCACCCCCTTTGAGATCCCCAGGCGGGCCCCAGGGCGGGGGGCTAGAGCTTCCCCTCACACACTGTCCTCGCCCACACACACAGCTGTAGTCTCTCCCCGTGTCTCTCAGATTTCCTTTCCTCAGCTCAGTCAGCCTCTGGTCATGAGGGTGTGTCTCGGGGGCGACAGGTACACGTGCACGTGCATACTCTGCCTTACTATCCACACCCACTGCTTCATTCACTTTCTCATTTCCATGTACACACTCCCCTTTTTTCTTGTAGACCAGGGTCACTCAGCCTGCTCCTCTCAATCTCTCTCTTACCCTCTCATATTTACACCTACATCTCTTCCCTCCATGTGAGTACAGCCCTCATGTCTTTGACCCTTTTGATATCGTCACACTCAACAAAAGCGTCCGTTTGTCTGCTGTGTCCTCTCTCTCTGATATACCCCCACACAGGTGCACACAGCCTCACACACATTTACGCCACACACATGTTTTAATGTGCCTCTTGCCCAAATCAGGATAAATCCCAAATAACCTCACCTCATGAACACCTCTCTTCAAAGAATGCCTCTGTCCTTCCCTTTTGAGGACAAGGGGGCATTTTAAATTTCTTTCCCTGGGGTGGGGGGTGATCTCATGCTCCTGGAAGGTGGTCAGGCCTTTGGTGGTCTGTGGCCTCTTCAGCCTGTGGCTGGGCTGTCACCAGCCAGCCCCCTTCAGTGGGCCCGTCAGCACCCACATATTTCTGCAGTGGGTTTCCTCTTCTACAGGTGGATGGAACTCCACAAGAGGCCAGGCAGGAGGGAGTGAGCTTAGGGGTCAAAACACAGGAGTGTGACCCTTCTCTCTGGCACTGAGTGTCCCTGTTGCTGCCTCCTTGCCCACAGGCCATCCTGGAGACCCCTGATAGGCAGCTGACACTGAACGAGATCTACAACTGGTTCACCAGGATGTTTGCCTATTTCCGGAGAAACACTGCCACCTGGAAGGTGAGGTGCTCCCCTGCCCTGCAGCTCGCCACTCCTGGGCATCCACATCCTCTGGACACGGGACTGCCTAAGGAGAGGGAGGGGTCCTGGTGGCTTAGAGGTCAGGAGCTCGGCTGCCAGTCGAAAGGAGGGCTCTTCAGACCAGGAACACAGGTGGCAGTCTGCTTCTGTAAATGCACAGCTTTGGGAAGCCTGGAAGGCGGTTCTGCTCTGTCCTGCAGGGTTGCTGTGTGTTGCTGTTGACTTGAAAGCAGTGGGCTTGGGTTTTTTGTTTGAAAGAGGTGGTTCAGCAGGAATGCCACAGACCGCCCCCCCCTCAGCAGAGCTGTGGAATACTCTTGACTTAATGAACCATGACCTCTGGCCTGGTTTGCTTCCTTTCCCTTCACCTCTCCGGGTGCTCACCAGGCTCCAGCCCCTTCACATCAGGCCCCCAGGAGGAGCAGGTACAAGCCAAGCCTGATGAGGGGGCCTGGACTGAGTTCATGGGGACCCTGCTGGCCTAGACAACTTGGCTAAGAGGAGGCCCTGGGAGTGGGAGGGGGTGGGGCAGGCTAGGGAGTGCGGAAGGACCTGCACGCCCTCCACTGGGGCACAAACATGCATTTGCGCACCCTCCCTCACCCCCAACGGTGGCAGGAAGATAATTGTCTCCATCCAATTAGTCATTTCAACACCTTCAGCCATAAGCTTTCCTGGGGGACCAGAAGCAGGGGGGTGGGGTATGTGCTAGAAAAATGGGACACAGAGATATGGGCCAGGGCACTAAGCCATTTGTTTTTCTGTGGCTAAGATGATGTGTGTGCTGGCAGTGAAAGTGTTAGGGTCTGAGCATGGGATGGAAGGAAATACCTAAATTGCAGGGGGGAGGAGAGGGGGCATATTGGGGAAGGTTAGACACTGGGGAAAGCATCCCCATTGCAGAACTTTACTCGGATCCCTGGCTCTTGAGTCCCCCTGCTGGCCATTGAAGGAACCGCAGGCAATCAGGCCACTTCCTGTCATCCCACCAGCTTTCAACAAGTATTAGTTACTGATCCTCCTCCCGCCAGTGCCCCGACCTGGTCGGGGATGCACAGAGCCCAGCCTTTTCTGCCTGGGAGGACAGTGTGCTGGGAACAGCATAAGGGGCCGCTCCCTGACCGTCTTCATCCCAGTGCCTAATACCCGAGGCCTGAGAGAGAGACTGGGAGACTGGGACAGCAGCTCTGATTGGCTGTGAGTGATGTCATTTCCTGCCAACCACAGTCCTGCCCTCTCTCTAAGCCAGCCTAGCTGCCTCTAGGTTACTTGGTTCCAGTTACCCTACCTCCAGACCAGTTTGGAAAGTAGGCTTTGTTAATACTTGAATCTTATACAAATGTAAAGGGTGATGATGGTGATTTCAAGTTGAAGGAATATGTGTTCATACTATATGTTAATGTGGGGCCACCTTTCCATAACATTCTTCTAGGGGCAAAGTCCCACACGTGCTCTGCCTACCTGTCTCCTCTCTTACCTGCACCACCCCCACTGTGGTTTCTGCTTCTCTTTTTCTTCAACTCAGGAAGCACGGGTTTAGGGGATAGCCTTAAACCTTTCAATGATGATTAACTGTGCAGCCCCCCAGCCCTCCTCTCCAGGCCTTCCATGATCCTGTCCATCTCCCTACCATACTTCCTTCGTCTGGTCACCAGGCTTCGCCATTGCAGGGCCATGTTTCTCTGCTCCTAACTCTTAAGCTCTGTCTCCTCTCACCAAGTCTGCATTCCAGAACGGGGCCAGGCGGGCTAGGAGGAAGTGACTGGCCTGGTGTTCCCTGATTGGGGCTTCCAAACTCCTGCAGGCGCCACTGTCTGTGACCTCCTGGTGGCAGAACATAGTCCATTTTGGCATGTGGCCCACTTTGACCCTCAAGCTAATGCAGTGAAGCTTCATTCATGATACTTGGGAAATACTCCCTGTCGACACCCAGCTCTTCTTCCCAGCCCCCACATACAATCCATCTGTTGCCCATGAGGTCCCAGCTGATGCTCCTCACTTAGGGTCCCTCAGGCTGTTTCCAACACACTGCTTCCTGCCCCCCGCTCCCCCCCCAGCCGTTTCTGCCCTCCGTCCTGAAATGCTGTCCACTTCAGACCAGGGCAGAAGGACTGGGAGCAGGCGTGGGTCAGGGACGGAGCTGCCATCTGCTATTCCCTCCCCCCCCACCCCGTGTCAGTCCCCTCCCCAGGCCCGTGTTGTGGGTCTGTCCCTTTGTTTACGCAGCCCCCGCCAGACCCCTTAAATTGCCGTTAATGTTTCAGCGTAACGAATTAGTCTCTCATCACGAATCAGGCTTCGAAATGAGGGAAAAAAGCCCCAGTGAGGCCATCCTCGGAAATTGGGGTCATTCTCATTTGCAAAGCGGAGGATCGGAGCCCCGTAATGCGGGCAAATTTATTCCGAGGCAGGAGCCCCGGCGTGATTAGGCCCTTTGTAATTATCGCTCCAAGAGATTCCACTCCAGCCGCCCGCCTCCCTCGTGGATTAGCAAGCGAGTCAGAAAAATACACAGGATTTAATTAGAGGCAAATTAAAATTGGTAATGAAATCGGGCCAGTTGCAAGTGGCAAGAGTTGGAAGGGAGAGAGGGAGCGGGACTCTCCAGGGGCACGGGCTGCCCGCCCTGTCGGCTTTCTTCCCCGTTTAGAAATGTAAAGAGGAGAAGAGATGGGGCTGAAGGGGGAGGCTGAGGGAGGGCAGGTAACGGGGACGGAACACAGGCAGGCAGCATGGTGAGCAGGCCGGTAATGGGGCCATTGCAGGGTAGGACTGAGGGACATGGTGGGCAGTGAGCGGGCTAGGCCCCAGCCCTTGTTCCCATGGGAGAGTTGGGCCACGCTCTCCTTCCCCCAGCCCAAGTCTGCCCTATAAACCAGCTGACCTCGATTCCCGAGTTACCCTGCAAGGAGGTGGGAACGCCAAGGTGACTTTCCTCGTTTCTCTCCTCTTCCTGCCTCAGCATCCCTCGACCCACACGCTTCCTTTCTGCTGATGTATTTATCTCAGCCACTGTGTGCTGGGCCCAGCCCTGGGCCTTGCCCTCCTCTCGGAGCCATGGGGGCCCCGAGTCTTGTGGGGGGGGGGTGTCTGTGAAATACAGTGAGGGTTAACGAGCTCTTTCCAGGACTTCTAAAAACACAGTGGAAATCTCGTGTGGGCCTGAGGTCAGGTGTCCTGGGCTCACTGAGAGGCCAGGACTCTGCTTTGGGTGGACAGGGTATGTCTGAGCTCCTGATGAACCGCTTCCTGTGTCACTGGTTAATCATGGTGGGAGAAATTAACGAGATGTTTTCCAAGACATGGCAAGGGGAAAGGCAGCAAAACATAGGCCCTCGGGTGAAGAAACTGGCTCGTGGCTCCAGAGGTGAAGAAGGGCCCTCTTTCCAGTGTCCTGTCAGCACCACCCTCTCATGTGCTCAGTCCTGGGCTTGGGGAAGGTGAGCTGATGCTATGTGGCCACAGAAGTCCCCTGTATGCTCACCTGCCCCCCTCTTTGCTGCATCCCTAGAATGCTGTGCGTCACAACCTCAGCCTGCACAAATGCTTCGTCCGCGTGGAGAACGTCAAGGGTGCTGTGTGGACTGTGGACGAGCGGGAGTACCAGAAGCGGAGACCGCCAAAGATGACCGGGTACATGGGCCAGCTCTCACACACACCCATCCTATCCCACGCCTCTTGCCAGGTTGGGAGTGTGGGGTGAGGGAGGAGGGACAGGAGTCCAGCACTGAGGGGCGAGGGGGCTGGGGTCTGGCAGTGATGGAGGACAGGGTTGTCACTTGTGTCTTGTTCTGTCCTCTCCTGCCTGAGGGAGGTGGCCAAGTAACGGACGAGGCACCAGAGGCAGAAAGGCACGGGGTACGCCGGCCAGAGCCAGGAGGCAGCCAGTGGTGAGGGGCTGCCATCTCGCATTTTCAGAGCCGTGTGCCAGCAGTCCCCACAGAAGGACCTCACCTCTGTGTTTAATACGGGAAGGAGGCGCAGAGAGGGCAAGGAGTAGGTGGGAGGCCACTCAGCGGCTCATAGCGGAGCTGGGCGGAGGCCCCGCTGCCTCACCTCATAGTCCTGTGCTTTCAGCTCTGTAACACGGTGTTTTAAATGGGAACTGAAGGAGACGGTAAAAATCTGTTAACTTCCCTTCTCCGCTAGTGCTGCGTTCTTACCCCAGTACTCACAAATTAACCAGTCTGCCCTGTGGGAGGGAGAAAAAGGCCTGAAGCTCGTTAGATACATCTGACCCTAGGAGCCTTGGACTTTCTTCTCCCCAGACAGGAGCCTGTCCACCCTCGGCAGCTGTGGGCACTTGGGGGGATGGCCCTCTGCCCCGGTCACCCCATCATGACTCATTTTAGCCTGTAGTCATCACCGCCAGTTCATGGCTGCTCCACCTGTGTCAGCGTAGGACTGTGCTCCACAGAGTTTTCACAGGCTGAGATTTTTGGGGGAAGTGGGTGGCCAGTTTTTTCTTCAGAGGCACCTCTGGGTGGACTCCACCCTTCTGTTAATAGCTAGATGTGTTTACTGTTTGCACCACCCACAGGCTCCTTGTGTCTCCTTACCCATGCGGGTTTAAATTGGTTCTCTGTGTCTCACTAGCTGTGGAACCTTGGACCAAGCCCTTCTCATCCTAGGCCCTGTAAATTGGGGTCATCCCTGTGGAAGTGGGAAAGACCTGGGCCATTGCTCCTCCTGACCCAGCTCTGTAACATGCTCCAGACAAAATCCTTTCACGGGGAATGGGTGAGAGCAGGCTGGGCACAGAATAGTAGGAAGTGTGGCTTGTGTGACTCAGGTCTTGCCGAGCCTGGGAGATAGTGTCAGAAGATGTGCTGGGTGTGCAGACAGCCCTGACGGGGTCCCGGTGCTCTGCCTGACCACAGGAGATGCTGGGTGTGCAGACAGCCCTGACGGGGTCCTGGTGCTCCACCTGATCATTTCTCTAGATGTGGACATGGTACTGGGGACCCTCAGTGCTTTCATCTTGAGCAGACAAGCCCATCTGCGTCTCCCCATTAGCGTGAGAGTAAGATAGAGCACGTGGCACGTGTCAGGCTGGCCCCTCTTAAGACTTTGAAGGCAGTGGCCAGAGCAGCTCTGGCTCCAGGGATTACTGGGGGACACGAGGGTAATTCATGGAACAGTCCCGAGTGCAGTGTGAACTCTTCATTAGGGCTCAGAGTCAGAAGGAGGTGTCAGCACCTGATTGAACCAACGCCTGCTTCTTTCCTCACAGGAGTCCCACCCTGGTAAAGAACATGATCTCGGGCCTCAGTTATGGAGCACTTAATGCCAGCTACCAGGTGACGGAACCCCTCAGAGCCCGCATACCTCTCTGCTTTCCCTCCAGCACACCCTGGCCTTCTAGAATAGGCTTTGCCCCGCCTCCTTGCAGAGGAAAATTGGAGGAGGGTAAAGACAGACACTCCAGTCCTCTGTCCACCCCAGCTCACTCAGGCACCATCTGTGTCTGCTTTCTAGTCTCTAGGTTGGGGTGGAGGGGTGAGGCAGAGAGGCAGGGAGGGTTGGTGTGGAGAGGTGAGGCAGGAGGAGGGGGTTTAACCAATGGATTCCCCTTCTATGGTTTGGCAGTCGAGCTCCCATGCCTTCTAGGAGGGGCTAGGTCAGGCCCAGTGTCCCAGGGAAGGCAGCGGATGGAATGACATTTCTGGACTCGAGGGGGCCGCTATGTTTGAAAGGCTGAGTTGACTTGAGGGCAGAGGGGGATTTGCCACCATGGAGCTCCCATTGGGGCTTGCAGACACACCAGAGGGGGTAAAGAAGGAATGGGGATGTGACTGGGGTGGTGTGTAACCTCCCCATAAGGCCCACTGACTGACCCCCTCATACCCCTCCCTCCAGGCTGCCCTGGCCGAGAGCAGCTTCCCCCTCCTCAACAGTCCCGGCATGCTGAACCCTGGCTCCACTAGCAGTCTGCTGCCCCTCAGCCACGAGGATGTGGGTGCCCCCGTGGAGCTGCTGCCCAGCAATGGCAGCAGCAGCCCCCCTCGCCTCTCCCCACCCCAGTACAGGTGAGCACACAACTCTGAACCCCACAGCACCCCTGAACACAGGGAGGTGGAGAATCTAGTCACACTGCAGGTGGATGTCCTGGATTGTCACTCACCTGACGAGGGGCCTCTCCCCGTCTCTCCTGCCTCTCAAGAGCTCTCCCCAGCTCGCCTCCCTCAGCCCCCTCCCTCAGCTGGCCTCCTGGCTTTACCTCCGCTCCCTGCTTGCTCTGTCCTCTCTTGTTCTCTTCTCATTTCTCTCCCCTCTTACTCGGCTGCTCCTTTTTCTTTTTATTTCCCCTCTGTCTTTTTTATTTCCTCCTGTCTTTTCTTTCTCCTCTCCCATTCTGCCACCTCCTCACTCCCACTTCTCTGCTATCCTCACCCCTTCTCCACCACAGGTGTGGGTCTCCGGCCCTCTCCCCCTTTCCTGGAGAGCAGACCCCAGTGGCTCAGGGAGGTTGGGGGATCATGGAGGTGGGTTGGGGGTTCTGGGCTGTGATCACACACACCGTTGTCTTCCGGGCACCTTCAATACCTACATTGTCCTTCTACAGCCACCAGGTACAGGTGAAAGAGGAGCCGGCTGAGACGGAGGAGGATGGGCGGCCTGGGCCCCCACTGGGCCCACCCAATGCCAGCACCATGGGGCCCCCTGAAGACCGGGACCTGGAGGAGGAGCTGCCTGGAGAGGAGCTGTCCTAAGGGCCTGGGGGCAGACAGGGCAGGGGTGAGGCCCTCCCTCCCAGAGCCCAGGCTCCACCTAACCCCACTCCACAGCCCCTCCCAAACCTCGAGGCACTTCCAGGACTCAGAAGCGGGGTGTGGGGGCACCCCTGGACCAGCAATTTCCAACGTGACCTGCCTATTCCAGGTCTAATGCTCCTGGGCAGGGGTGGCCCTGGCCCCAGGAGACACACAACCCCTGGTCTAGGACCGGTAGAGGACAAGGAGGGACCAGACCCCTCCTGAGAACCTCCCCACATCTGAATACCCCAACCACCAGCAGCAGCAGGACCCCTGCCCCCACCAGCTCTTCCCTTCAAGGCCCCTTAGCACCATGGAGACCCGCAGGCAGGGCCAAGCCACCCCCAGGCCCAAAGCTCCCACCCCGCCCCTGGCTCTGGCAGTGTTTTCTAGTCAGAAGCTTCCCGGTTCCCTAATCATGGTCCCTTCTGCCATCTTTTCTGTACTGTGAAGAAATAACAACCCCCGTGTTACCTGTCGTGGCCAGGGTGGGAGACAGGCGTTTCTAACCATCACCAGAAGGACCTGGCTTCCTTGGCTGGCAGACGCCATGGCTGGGGCAGGGACAACCCATGTGGCCCGCGTGCTACATTGAAGCAGTGTTCCCTACTCCAGCCTTCCCTGAGGCAAGGACCTAGCCAGAATTGGGCCCATCCTATTTTTTGGGTGCTCTCTGGCCACCTCGCCTATACAAGGGACCTTTATGGAGAAGCCCAGTGCCTGCCTCCCCAAGAGGCCTGTGTGTCCCTGGGCCTCTGGAGCTGAGAGCCTGAGGCTGAGACCAGGGTCAGGGCCGGAGGTGATGGCAAGGTGGCAGGCAACTCCCAATCTCGGCATGTCCCCGTCATGGGGGGGACAGACAGGCCGGGCTGAAACAAGGCTTGAGGGGCAGGTGGGATTAAGATGGTGGCTCCTGTGACCAACCGGTCACCCTGCCCCCAGCCTGCAGGTCTCCCCATTGCAGTCCTCCCCTTGCCCCTCCTCAGCACCCCTTCCCTGCCCTGTTCTGTGCCCCACCCCCCAGTTAAACGGATGACCAAAGACCTTTCTTAAGCCGGAAGCAAAAACCAAAACTTTTTGTTGGCTTTTTCCTTTGTCGCCTCCCAGCATCCCTGCTCCCCTGTTCCCACCCCGGCTGGAAGCCTTCCCTCTACTTAAGTTATTGTTTTAAACCAAAGTTTACAGTGTCTCTTGGTGGCCAAGACCCTCACCCCCCATCCCTTCTGCCCCCACCCTGAGGACCTGGGGACTCAGCAGAGACTCGGGACCCTGCCCCCCTTGGCTCTTGCCCAGCGGGGGGAAGGGAAACTGTAGGAGCCCTCAGCACCCCATGGGGCTGACATCCCTGGGTCAGATGGCACCTGAGCCCTAGTCCTCACCCTGGGCTGCTTCCTGGGGGCCCACCAGACCCTCTCTAGGACCAAGTCCCCCGAGCACGCTGGAAGTGTGGATTCCAGCCCTGGAGCTGGAAACAAAGTGAGACCCTCCACAGACCCCCTATGGGGGACCCCAACTTAAGGCCAAGGACTGGGTGTACTCATGCCCATAACACCCCAGGCCAGGCCCCTTCACAGAGAAGACTCCTTGGATATGTCCCAAGCTCCCCCACATACACCCCTTCACAAGCCACCCCTCCTGAGTGGCAGGGGGCCTGCCGCCCCCCTCCCCATGTATTCCCCACCTGTGTTCCGTTTGACCAGCACAGAAATATTAAACGTCCTCTATTCACCAGGCCCTGCGTGTGTCAGCAGGTGTAGGTGGGGAGGGCACTAATGCTGGAAAGGGCCTCTGCCTGGGGAGCCTGGGGTTAGGATGTGGGCACCAGCTGGACCATGGGGGCTGGTGTCTGCAGGGCAGGGCGGGCAGCGCAAGGGCACCAGCAGCCCCAGTGTCACAGAACAGGCCCTTCACCCATCTCCCCCTCCTGCCCCCACTGCTCAGCTCATGTTCTTTATTCCTTTCAAACCTGGTTGGTCTGTCATTCTGTTACACTCACCTCCAGCCCTGAACCACAGTTCTTGCCTTAGTTCATCCGTGAGTTTGAACTCCAGGTTCTTGTTACCAGGCTGGTGTCAGCAGGACATGCTTTGAGGGTCCCATTACCTTGCCCACCACCCTTGAAGGTATCCCCACCCCCAGGTACCCCCACGGAAGACACCCAAGCCTGTCTTTGTTGTCTTGGGGTATATGCCCAAGAGAGGGTGGCACTGTGACAGTACATGGGTGCACATGTGCACCTGTGGGGGGCGGTGTAGTAACTATAGTACTAGTGGGTTTGGAGTGGGAGAAGAGGCTGTTTACACCATGAAAAGGGGCCCTGGGCAGGAAAGGCGGCTTCTGATGCCTCCCTCAGCCACACCGAGCTGCCCACAGGCCTCACTTTAGTCCTGTGTCTGCTGCCCACCACACCTTACATCAAGAAAGCCTCTCCACAGATTCCAGTACCTCCACTCTCCCCAGCCTCTTCTGCTGACTCTCATCTTTCAGTCCCAGTAACTTTCCCAGCTCCCCCTCTTGGGCAGGGGCTCCCAGGCTTCAGTTCTCAAGGGCAGCTCCAGAAAGGAGTGCACATGGAGGGTGGTAAGGGGTTGAGGGTACTGATAAAAATGCCAGAATCAATCACCTCTCTCACAAATCTACACCAAACATCTAGAACTTTCTAAATTCAGGGGAGAGCATGGGGCAGGAAAGAGGATGGGATCTGAGATGAGTCTTGGCTGAGTTCTCTGTGCTCAGGCCTGGCTTCTGTCTTCTCCACTTGCCCACATCCGCCCCTCCCCTTACCACTCTGCCCTATTCCTCTGCACACTTGGGTAAAGGCTGGGACAAATCCTCTGTCCCCTCTTAGAGCACCTCGGGTGAGGCCAGGGAGCCCCCACCTTGCAGGGCTCACCCCTCGACACTGTATAAAGACTAGCACTTCTGTGTATTGTAATCCACCTTTCCCTGCCCTCAGCAGAGGCTGTCAGGGCCTGGAACACTAGAACTAGCTGCATGGAATCTGTATGGATGACGTTCTCGACAATGCAATAAAATAATAACCCACGATTTTGCTGCGGCCTTTCCCGCCCCCCTTCCCCTCTGGGGACCCACCACCCCCTGGGAAGCTTGGAAAGTCCAGTGGTGTAGGTCCCCAGCTTCTTACTTCACTCCTGGAAGGAGGTTGGCCCCAGGGGAATCCTTCCCACACCAATGACTGAAGGACAAGATCATGCCCAACCCAACAGGACAGTCCTTCCAGTGCTCTAACTTTAATATCTCGAACTGGATTTCTCCTTCCCCCTTTAGTCCCCAGGAATAGAAAACGGGCAGTCAACTTGGAAGTGGGGCAAAGTTCTGCCTGTGGTATGGTGGAGATCTGGCAACATAAGGAATGGGGGGGTTGCTGTGTGGATGACGTGGGCAGCTAACATTCGTTTATCTGGCCTGACAGCACTTGGGTTGCCTTCCCCCTGTTACTACTTTCTAAATAAGAATCCACTCTTCCTCAATCACTCCAGCCATGCTTTGCTGTCAGGAAGTTCTACATGCTGTCTAGCTTTTCTTCTGCCTGCTGCTGTTGCAGTTATTAGGGCCAAGTTGGCAGCTCTGCCTGTAGATTTTCCTTAGAGTCTTGGCATTTCAACCCTGATGGGGAAAGGGAAATTCTCTTTGGAACCTTGGGCTGGTAGAGGAACTCCCAGCTGGATACTGAAGGTGAACTGTGTAGCACTCTGGGATCTTTATCAACGAGTTCGGTGGTGCAGTCAAGCACTTAGCTGCTTATCAAAAGGAGGTGATTTAAATTCACCAAGAGGTGCCTTGGAAGAAAGGCCTGGCAATCTTCCTCTCGAATCTACAGCCATTGGAAGCCCTAGAGAGGACAGTTCCACTCGGACTTCCATGTGGTCACTGTGAGTTGGAATTGATTAATCAGTTTGTTTGGTTCTTGGATTTGGGGCTCTGCATCCCACTGATGCCCCCGTTTTCCTTTCCTTCAAAAAGCACTGTTTCTGACAGGAATGACTCACTCTTGACCAAGGCTTTTCACCATTTGCCAGCAGAGGGAGCTTTAAACAAAAAGACAAACTTGCCTGCCAGCGTGGAGGGAGGGGTTTGTGGTGCAGGGAATGTAGGGGGTGCAAGACTTCACCTTCATGTGAGAGCTACAGCAACTAGGTCACCCAGAGAGCAACCTCAGGCTTAGGTCTGCAGAGGGGTCAGCTGTTTATGACGTCTCAACTTTCCAACACCCGAGCTAGAAAGCATTTTAAATTATTTAGGCAAGAAAGATGAATGAGCTTAAGGGGATGGTATCTTTGGAAACACGCACACACCAGGCACATGCAGTTCAATAAGTATTTCAGTAGTAATGTGGTGGCCTAGTGGTTAGAAGCTGCTCTGCAATCCCAAAGGCACATGGTTCAAGACCACCAGCTGCTCCGCGGAGACGTATGGGCAATCTCCTCCCGTGCGATGAACTGCGTCTGAAAACCTGCCAGAAGGTCAGCTATGTGTCAGTTCTAACTTGATGGTAGACAACAACAACAATGCTAACATTTAATGAGCTCTGTAGGCCAGACACTGCTCTAAAATCTTTGTTTTATTTAATTAGGGCAGCAATTCTGGATATTTAATTATTTATCCCCATTTTACAGATTGGGAGAGTGAGGTACAGAGGATGAAAGATGTTCACTGAGAGCATTAAGAATGAGAAGTTTGTGGTTGAAAGCGAGGAAGGTAGGAGAGGCTCTAATTTTGTCCCGACTTCCTAGTGACGGGATCTTTTTTTGGCTTTCCGTTTCTACCCATGTATTGGAGGCTCCTGAAAGGGAAACTGAGGCACAGAATACCTCTGAATTTGACACTGGCTTAATGTTCTTCAGCCCTTCTTCTCTAAGTATAATCAGACTGAGGTTTGAAACAATCCCTTAGGGACAGAAAGGATGGAGAAAGAAGGCTGGAACTCCATTAAAATAATCAAAGGGACGGTGCTGTTCTGGTGGACCAGGGAGTCGGCATGAAACAAAGGGGGCTTTGTTGGAGGTGAGGAATTCACAATGACCACACGCACGTGTGCACGTGTGCAAACAGCGATACTAAGCTATGCTCACGTACAGAGGCCCTTTCCATCTCCGAATCCTGCACGCGGTCAGGGGCACACAGACACACAAGAGCCCCAGTGTCATCCTGTCACACAGGCTTCCCCCTCACCCCCAAGCCTGGGACCCCTCCACTGGCCTGCAGTCATCTTGTGCCTCAGGATGAAAAGTTTAGAAAAACACTACCTTCCTGAGAAGGTGGTCATGGGAGCAGCCAGGGCTGAAAGGCCCTCTTGTGCTAGCCAGGAGGGGCTGTGAGGGGCTGGACACCTTCTGAAGGTGGGCAGATTAACAGGGGCAGGGTGGAGTGGCCTGGGAAAGCCACAGCAGCAGGATTCCAGACCCTCAAACCCCTGAGCCCCGAGGGACTTCGAGCCTAGACCTGCCTGACCAGCACCAGTGCTCTTCCTGGCCTTTGGCCTGGAGGAATCAGCCACATGTCTGAGTGAGGCTCTGGAGTGTAGTCTGCAGCAAGCTGTGCTGTTAACCCAAAAGGTGGCGCCACCAGCGGCTCTGAGATAGAAAGATGGGGATCTCCTCCCATACATTCTGTTGTTGTTAGGGGCCATTAGGTTGATTAAGCCTCATAGTGCCCCCGTGATCAACAGATCTGAACCCCCTGCTATCTCACATCGTCCTTATCATCCCCAACACTCCTGAACCCATTGCTGTAGTCACTGTACTCACTGAGGGTCTGCCTCTCTTGCGCTGTCCCTCCATCTTTCCAAGCTTGATGATATCCCTTTTCAAGCAATTGTTGCTTATTATTGTGTCCGAATAGACTCATAGCTGACCCCCTGGTGGGTTTGCCGAGGCAGTTAATCAATCGCAAGGAGATTGCCCGTCTCTATATGTCTCCCGCGGAGCAGCTGGTGGCCTGGAACAGCATGCTTTCAGGATTGCAGTGCAGCTTCTTGCCACTGGGCCACTGGAGCTCCCTTTCCAAAGAACAGCTAGCCCCTCCTAACAACATACCGAAGTATGTGAAACGAAGCTTTGTCATCTTTGCCTCTGAGAAGCACTCTGGCTGCTCTTTTTCCAGGACGTACCTGTTTGTTCTTCTGGCAGTCCATGGGGTATTTGGTACTCTTTTCCAACATCACAGTTCAAAGGCCTCAATTCTTCTATCATCCTGCTTATTTTCCAGCTCTCAAAGCATAGTCAGTGATTTAAAAGACCATGGCCCCAAGCAATCTACAACCTCAGAAACCCACTAGAGGGTCAGCTGTAAGTTGGTTCTGACTTGAGGGCAGTAAGTTTTTAAGTTCACACTTGGCTTCTGCTACTGGGCTCAGGAATCTGTCAAATACAAGGTGTTACCAGGGGAGTCCAGGATGTGTTTCTGCTCCCAGCAGGTGGTTCTCTAGCTGGGAAGCAGAGTGGAATCCTTTGGAGTGAGGATTCAAATGCTGACACTGCCGTTAGCTGGCTCTATTCTCTTAGGCCAGCTGCTTGGCCTGTCTGGGTCTCAGTTTGTTCTTCTATAGAATGGGATGGGGAGCAATCTCAACATCAGTAGGTTATTGAAAAGATGACTCATATGCAGTTGATTCTATGATGTGTAATAATTATGGTCTATAAAATCACCACAACACGTGGTGCTATGTCCTGTCAACTGGAACCAGTCTATAGCTGACCCTTCAGCAGGCAGAAAATCAAATGAGAGGCTATTGACCGTCTTTCTCCTGTGGAGCACCTGGTGGATTCGAACTGTGTGCCTTTCAGTTGGTGGCACAACTCCTTACCACTAAGCCACCAGAGCTCCCTAACTGGATATTTAATCAGTATTCCTCAGGGAAATGCAGGGTTGGGCTCCTTCAAGTCTCTAGTAGAAATATTTCTATCAATTAATCAATGCATAACCTTGTTCTATGTGTGTTTCTGTTTAAAGACACCTTATGTGATATATAGCTGACCCATTAATAGGGAACTAAATAAAGGCTCACAACTCCTGATATCATGCTAAGTGAAGCTTATCTAACATGCACGTTTTCTCTGTAAGGCACATCATTATTGTCTTTAGACATACTAAGCCTCACTTTGGGGGCGCGGGGAGTCCTAGCCAGAGCAATAGGGCATGAAAGAGAATTAGAAGACATCCAAATGATGTGGAGGAAGCAAAGCTATCACTGTTTACAGATGATCTGGTCCTCTGTACAGAAAATCCCAGCAATGCTACAAGAAAGCTCCTAAAACTAATCAACGGATTCAGTTAGGATACAAGGCTAACATGCAAAAAAAAAAGTATCTAATTCTTCTATTGTGTCATCTGCATAACACAGATTGTTGATAAATCGTCCACCAATCTTGACTCCACATTTCTCATAGAGCCCAGCCTCCCGGATAATCTGTTCTGCATATAGGTTGAAAAGGTACGGAGATAGGATGCATCCCTGGCATACGCCCTTCCCAATTTTGAACCATGCAGTGTTCCCTTGCTCTGTTCTGACGACTGCCTCCTGGTCCAAGT
>NW_006399767.1:16248012-16251764 GCF_000299155.1 Elephantulus edwardii | reverse complement strand
CAAGTCCATGTTTTCCAACTACTGAATCTTCTTCTCTGTTCCCAACTTTTGCATTCCTGTCACCCATTATTATCAATGCATCTTGATTGCATGTTCGATTGATCTCCAATTGTAAAAGTTGGTAAAAATCTTCTATATCCTCTTCCTTGGCTCTGGTTGTTGTTGCATATATCTGAATGATAGTGGTATTCACTGGACTTCCTTGTATGCATATGGATATTATCCTGTCACTGACAATATTGTACTTCTATACCAGAGAGCTCTGGGGGCCTAGTGACAAGGAGTTGCATTGTCAAGCCAAAGGCTTACAGTTTGAATCCAACTAGTGCCTCCATGCAGGAGAAAGACTGGCAGCCTCCTCTTGTGTCGTTTACTGCCTCTGAAAACCTGCTGGCAGGTCAGCTATCAGCCAGTTCTGACTCAATGGTATACAACAAGGGCCTCAACTGCTTGCTGTGCACTTGAAAGTTAGACTATGACTAAGGATGGCAGAAGAAGAATCAATGCCTTTGAGTGGTGGTGTTGGAGGGAAGCACTGACTATCCCATGGATTGCCAAAAGATCAAACAGGCCTGTCCTGGAGACGTTGAAAGCAAGTTGCTCCTTGGAGGTAAGGACGGTGAAACTCTGTCTCTCATACTTTGGGCATGTTGCCAGGAGGGACAAGTCCTTGAAGAAGGATCTCTTACTTGGAAAGATGGAGTGTCGGTGTAAAGGAGGAAGACCCTCAGCAAGATGGATTGACGAAATTACTGTAACAATAGGCTCAAGTGTGTGTGGTAAGGACGGAACAGGACAGGTGCTCTGTGTTCATAGGGCTGCCACGAGTCTTAACCTACACAACAGCACGTAACAGCAATAACAACAGCAAACAGCATCCAGGTCAACTGGCAGAACTTGATTCATACAATGTTCTGCGTCCAATCTGCTGAGCAGTGACTTGGGTCTGGAGAGCTTTTGGGCAGCCATTGAAGATGCAACTATTGATCTCTCCCTCTGGAGCAAAGAAGAGTCAAGAAAATCAGAGACTCAAGGGAGCAAAATTTGTCCACAGGACTAATCAACCTGATCCTCCACCTAGCCTGAGGCCAGAAGGGTCGGCTGGTACCCAGCAACCACCACCAGTCACTTCTGATTGGGATCCCTGAAGATCTGGGTGGGGACGGGGGGTGGAGAACAAAATTCACAGTCATAAGAAACCCACCGCATTAACTGGGCTGATGGAGACAGACCCTTGAGACTATGGTCCTTAGTCACCCTTCAAACCTGGAGCCGAACCCACTCCTGGGGATCAGAGACCACCTTGCAGCCAAATCATAGATCGATAAGGGGAACAATTATGCCAGTGAGAGCCCACCCCTCAGAACAAGGCACCGTAGGTGACCCAAAGAACAGCATTTCTTTTTTAATTTATTTTTTTGTGTGTACCATAAAAACAGATCTGGCTGGTACAGGAGGAGATTGCCCCTCCTTCTTCAGCAGAGCAACTGGTGGATTCAAACTACATGCCTTTGGTATTGCAGCGCAGCTTCTCACCACTAGGCCACCAGAGCTCCCTAAAAGGACAACATTTTTTAAAAAGCCACAAAATAAGCAAAGTTCAGAGGTAGCAGGAGGCAGGAAAGAAGAGTGGAAATGGGGAACCCAGAGGGGAAATGGGAAGAGGTCAGTCACCTAATGAGAATGCCATTAATGTCACAGTAGAAAATGGATCAGCCGGATGAGAAGCTAGTTTGTTCTCTAAACTTCCACTCAAAGCACAGTAATCTATTTGGGTGGTGTTCGTTTTCTTTTTCTTTAAACACATTTTAATTTTTTTACTGGCTTGTATATAGACACTCTTATAGATGGTGTTTTATACGAGTACTTTGTGTTTTATACAAACATTCATATACATTATATTTTATATCTTTAATTACCATTACTCTATGCCTATTATCACCCATCTTTTCAAGGACCCTCACTGAACTTTTACAAAAGTGGAAAATATTACACAGACTAGGAAAAGACACTGGTTTGTGCAACAGTGAATGAATATTTTTTTGTTTTTAAAGCGAACTGAATAAGGAGGAGGGAGGAAAATGTGCAAGAATGAATGAATGAAAGAAAATCCAACTTTTCAGTAAATAGTTAAAATCACGATAAAAAAAGAAAAGACACTTGTTTACAGTGTAAGTTTAAACAAGAAAGTGAGCATCTTGCTCAACCTTAATCGGGAACATAAACATCAGGAAACTCAATTTTTTTTTTCTTGTGCCACTCTAAGAATGTCCATGAATGCTAGCAAAAAAATGTTAAGAGTATTAATTTGGAGGTTAGAGGTAAATATTAGTAAGTGAAGTCGGAAATACAGACAGTAAGTCATGAAGATGAATGAATTGTGTATAAAAAGGTGTCTGGCTCACAGGACGCCCTCAACACATAATCACTCATTAACTGCCATTAAGTCGAACCAACTCACAGCTGACCCTCCAGGGAGTTTCCAAGGCTGTAAATCACACAGGAGGAGACTGCCCAGCTTTGTCCTGTGGTGGATTTGAACCACCAGAGAAGAGCGGCTTTGGGTTAGCTGCATAGCTCTCCAAAGCCTTTGCAGCCACCAGAGCTCCCTCAACATGTAACCAAACTCAAACTCATTGCTCTCAATTTGAAACTGACTCATAGCCGCCCCTCCTGTGGATGTCCTGATGCTGTACATGGCATGGGGAGAGAGGGTCCCTGTTTCTCCATCGAATTGCTGGATTTGAACCATCAGAGAGACACCCCCCTTTGGGTTAACAGCACCTCTCCCTACAGAAAATCCACCAGAGCTCCTGCCACACATAACAGCTACTGATAAAATGCAGTCTTGGAAGTGGATCATTGAACGGGATCCCAATCCAGGATACTCATTGGAAACCTGTGTGTCCTGGAGGACACCCTGAAAGAGAGGCTGGAGCTGGGGAGAGGGGAATTTGAGTAGGAAATAGGGAGATCAGAGAACTTTCTAGACCTAAAGAGGGGCTGAGGAACTTGAGGAATGTCAGTGTGGAGAAAAGGGTAAAAAGGCACGGAGAGAGGCAGAAGCAAGATGGCCAATGGGGCCAGGCCTACCACAGGCAAGCGACCTTGATGTCCTCCGACACTGGGCTAGTCCTTGGGCAAGCGAACCACCGGGCGGTGTCCCCATCTACAGAGCAGTGATGAGCACCCGTTCAATCTGTGTGCTGAACAAATCATTTGAGAAGCTGGACCTTATGAAGAAGAATATGGCAACAGGTTCAGAGGAAGACTCATCAACAACCTGCATTAGAAAGAGGGCACAAACTTAACTTACTGAAAGTGAAGAGGACGTGCAATACTTGCTGCAGAAGATCAAGGACTGCAGCCTTCAATATAGATTACATCTCAACATCAAGAAAATAAGATATTGGCCTCACCACTGGGCCAACAGGCAACATCATGATAGATGGAGAAAAGACTGAAGTCGTCAATGATTTCATCTTACTTTAACTTATATTTAATATTCTTGGCACCAGAAAACGATAAATTAAAAGATGTATTTTACTTTCCGGCGCTGGCTGAAAATCGCCTGTGACTTCATCCATAGCCACTGGTGAGAGTCAGTGCCCAGAACCATCAGGGACTTTAAGCTTGTTGCCCACTGCTGTGGGTGGACAGCTGAAACCCAGGCCCCGACAGGCACCTGGGGGGAAAAAAAGACCCAGACTCTACTTCATGCTCTGCTGGAGAAGGAGGGGCAGTCTCCTGTA
>NW_006399767.1:16240614-16246951 GCF_000299155.1 Elephantulus edwardii | reverse complement strand
AGGTGGAGGGTCAGTGAGAGGAAATAAAGGTGGAGGGTCAGTGAGAGGAAATACTACACACACACACACACACACACACACACACACACACACACACAGGATGGATTGACACAGTGACTGTAGCAATGGGCTCCGGTATGTCAGAGATGATGAGGATGGCACAGGGCAGGACAGGGTTCAGACTGCTGTTCATAATCACAAGTTCTCCTTGATAGCACCTAATGATAACAACAACAAAAGATGAAATCATGTCTATGAAGTACATAATCTAGGTCCAGACCGGTTGATTCCCAGCAGGCCATAATGATGGTGAAACTGTTAGCAAAAATGAAAAGATATAGTCCTTGGCATCAAATGAGGGCAGAGGTGGTTAAGTGGTAGAATTCTTGCCTTCCATGCAGGAGACCAGAGTTCAACACCTGGCTGAGGCACCTCATGCACAATCACCATGCGTCTGTTGGTGGATGCTGGGGTGTTGCTGTGAGATTGAACAAGTAACAGTGCATCTTCTAGACTACGACTAGTAAGAAGAAGTTCAGTGATCCACTTTAAGAAGTTAACCAGAGAAAGCTTGGGATCGCGACCCAGTGGCGGGGATGGTGCGGGAGTAGACAATATTCCCTTCCCCATTCTGGATGCCTGGGGTCCTCCAAGGAAGGGACTCACTTGCCAGCAGCTAGCAACATGTCATTAAGGAGCTTACCTCCCACTCTGGCATCTTTTTTCTTTTTTTTTGGTTTATATTTTTACTATTGTTGTTGTTGTTGTTGATTGCCGTTGAGTTGAGCACGACTCATAGCAACCCTATGAGCAAAAGGCCTGAAGCCTTTCTGTAACTATCATCATTTCTCCAAGTGCATAGAGTTTCCAGGGGCATGTGGGTTAGGAAGTGGATGCCATTCCTGCTTCCAAACCTGTCTTAAACTAGTTGCTCCACAAAACTGTTACAGTATTTTACACCCCAGTTGCACAGGGTTCAGCATCACAACAAACCCACATTAACTCTGTACAGCAAATTGACAGAAGAGTGCTGTAGGCCTTAGAAGAATGTCACCCAGTCATCAACATGGAGACGAGGGATTCGCCTTAAATCAAGCACCATCCAGGATGTCTTGTTGACACTAAACAAGAGACTTGAATCACTAAACAGCCAGATTTTCCACCCGACCCTCAACCAGAAAACTTTTTTGATGGTTTTTAAAAAGAAAATTTTTAATTTAATTATGATTTTAATGAAAGTTTACAGAAAAGTTGGATTTTCATTCATTCTCCCTTCTGGCACCTCGTAGTTAAATATATATGCGGTGATTTGGCCAGGGCCAGATCAAAGGATCAAACACTAAGTGTTATAGTATTCAAAGAGGGTCAGAGCAGACTTCCTGGAAGAGATAAGATGTATGAGGAACCTTGAGGGCAAGTTCAGGTTTTAGTAAGAAAACTTCCCAGAGGAGAACTGACTGAAGGAAGGCAGGGGTGGGACTGGTGAAGGTATCTGAGAGAGCTTAGAAGGCCAGAGAGATGGAGTCAGGGAGACAACACTGGACGATGCTGGGAAGGGAGGGACAGGCTGTGCATTGTCCAAAGGCCACGCTGGGGAACCATAACTCAGTTAAGGCTGGGAGCAGTGGACCCCACAGAAGAGCAAAAGGACCAACATGGAGTGTGGGAAGAAAGAAATTGTGGGGACACCAGACAGGGAGGAGAACCAGAGAGGGGGCTAGGTAGTAGAATACCGGGATAATCCATGTGAGAGAAGACGACATGCTGAATAGGTAGACTTCTTTGGAAAATGACATTATGAAGTTTTGTGTGAGATGCGCACTTCTCAGGTGCACGGGGACCTGACTGCTGCTCTGCTGCAAGACGCCAAATATGTGTGGCCTGGCCTGCTCAGGAGCGTCTTCTAGCCACTGCTGCCCCAGCGGCTGCCCAGGCACACTCACACCCTGGCTGGCGAGAGAATCACTGCCTGACAGGTTCAGTGGCCTCAGTTTCAGTGTACCCCAAACTACAATCCCACCCAGAGCACTAGACCACTGCCTCCTGCCACTTGGAGACCACTCAGCTGCCACGCCCACTGTCCAGCTCCAGGGGCATCAATACCACAGGTACTTGGGGTGAAACACTGCTTTCTAGCTACACTACGTGGGATCCCTTAAGCTTAAGCAGAAGGGGCCAGGCCAGGCTGAGCCCGGCCGAAACTCTATTTCTGGAAGGGAACCAACTTCCTGCTTTTGCCTGTCAGGTACTTTGTGTGAAACACTGCTGCCGGGCCCGCTGTCAGGCCTCAGGCCAAGAAGGGAGCACAAACATTCTGAGTCACCATATAGTTACAACAACCTAACATCTATTAAGAAAAAAGTCACATACTGTCAAGAAAGTAGCAGTCTGCCCAGTCATCAAGAAAAAAACTAAAATAACCCTTCTCCTAAAAAATTAGATGCAGTGAATACCCCAGATAGAGAAAACCAGAAGAAATACATTGATGTGGAGTTATTTGAACAACTACTGAAGAAGATGCAAATGATGGAATAAACAATGGAAGCCATTAAGAGAGCAAATACCCCAGAGACAACAGTCCAGAAGAAATATATTGATGAGGAACAATTTTAACAGCTATGGGAGAAAATGCAAAAGATCGAAGAAAGAATTGATAGTATAGATAAAGAGGTACAAGAATTTTAAAAAATCATCATAAGATAGATAGGGTACAGCCAACATAGTACTAGAAATAACAAAAAGGCATGAAAATGCAATCCAGAATATTAAGACCAAATTGGCAGAAGTGTCCAACATGCTTGTAGGACAAAAAAGTATAACTGAAGAGATAGTACAGAGAGTCAGTGAGCTGGAAGACAAGAGCCTCACTGGAAACATACTAGAAGAAAAATCAGAGATGTAGAGAAAAAGAACATTAGAATCATGCAGAATGACATCAAAAGGAGCAATACGTGTATGATTGGAATTACAGGACATGGGAGTGACAGAGAAATCACTGAGAAAACTGTGGAAGAAGTAATAGAAGAAAATGTCCCAGGTATTTTGAAAAACGGGGAGATAGACGTTCAAGAAGCACAGTGAACAAAAAATAGACTAGACCCTAAAATAAAAACATCAAGAAATATCATAATAAAATTCTCCAAATTAAAAGATAAGTATAGAATACCAAAAGCAGCACAAGAAGAACAAAGAATCACCTACAAAGAGGAAACAATTAGATTAAGTTCTGACTTCTCAGCAGAAACCATGTGAGCTAGAAGGCAAATGGGATGGCATATACACAAAATCGAAAGAAAATAATTGTCAGCCAAAGATTTTTTATCCACCAAAGCTCTCCATTAAATATGAAGGAGAAATGACATCCTTTGCAGAAATGAAGGAATTTTTAAAATAAAACAGTTTTTTATAAAAAGAAATTTCAAGTGAAGTCCTTTACATGGAGACGCCAAAGAAAAGTGCATGGACTATATTAACCAGAAACAACTGAAAAAGAAACATGGCAAAATGGCACAAGTAAAACCTGATCTGATAATAATCTCATTTAATGTGACTGGACTAAATATGCCAAACAAGATAAAAAGAGTAGCAGAAAGATAAAAAAATAAAGCCCATCAATATGTTTCCTACAAGAGATACATCTAAAAAAAGAAGAGAAAGATAGACTCAAAATCAAAGCCTGGGAAAAATATACCAAACAAATGGCAATATAAAAACTAGCAGTAATGGCAATATTAATCTCTGATAAAAGAGACTTCAGAATGAAAACCATGATAAAAGATAAGGAAGGGCACTACATACTGATTAAAGGCACAATAGACCAAGAAGACATAACCTTGGTCAACATTTATGTACCAAATGATAGACCTGCAAAATACATAAAATAATGGTTAACAGAATTGAAGAAAGAAATAGCACCACAATAGTAGTAGGATATTTCAACACACTACTATCAACAAAGGATAGGTCAACTCAAAAGAAACTCAGCAAAGATGCAGAAGATCTAAACTATACAATCAGTACTGCATCCAACTAAAACTCAATTCACTTTCTTCTCAAGTGCACATAGTACATTCTCCAGAATTGATCATATATTAGGACATAAAGAAAGCCTCGACAAACTCAAAAACACTGAAATAATACAAAGTGTCTTCTCAGACCATAATGCCATAAAACTAGAAATTAACCACAGGAGGGTAAAGCTTACAAAACTACCCATGTGGAAACTAAATAACTCCCAGCTAGAAAACAATTGGGTTATAAAAGAAATAAAGAATAAAATAAAAAAGTTTCTTGAAACAAATGAAAATATAACATACCAAAACCTCTGAGATACAGCTAAGGCACTCCTCAGGGGGCAGTTCACAGCAATAGGCACACACATATGAATGGAAGTAGGAAGAAAAATCAATGATCTAACTCAACACCTTGATCAAATAGAAAAAGCACAACAATCTAATCTTACAGCCTCTGGAAGAAAAGAAATTATAAGGACAAGAGTTGAAATCAATGAGACAGAAAACACAAAAACAATTGAAACCATCAATAAGACCAGGACCTGGTTTTCTGAAAGGATCGATAAAATTGACAAACCACTGGCAAACTTAACAAAAGAAAAAAAAAAAGACACAGATAACTCGATTAAGAAATGATAGAGATGACATCAAAACAGGAACAGATGAAATTAAATTGATAGTATCAGGATACTATGAAAAGCTATACTCTGATAAATTAAAAAGTCTAGAGAAAATGGACAAATTCCTTGAAACTCATGCCCTTCCCAGATTGACAAGGACAGATAGAGAACACTTGAACAGACTCATCACAAAAGAGAAATTGAACAGGTCATAAAAATACTTCCCCAAAAGAAAAGTCCTGGACCAGATGGCTTCACAGCTGAATTCTACCAAACATTCAGAGAGGATCTATCACCAATTCTACTTATTTAAAAAAATATAAAAAGAAGGAACACTCCCACAGTCATTCTATGAAGTAAGCATAACCCTTATACCAAAACCAGGCAAAGATATTACCAAGAAAGAAAACTGCAGACCAATATCGATCATGATTATAGGTGCAAAAATCCTTAATAAAAATCCTAGTCATTAGAATCCAAAAGCACATTAAAAAAATTCATTATGACCAAGTGGGATTTGTAAGAGGTATGCAAGAATGGTTCAACATAAGAAAAACAATCAATGTAATTCACCATATTAACAAAGCAAGTAACAAGAACCATATGATCTTAGCAATTGATGCAGAAAAAGCATTTGACACAATCCAACACCCCTTCCTGATTAAGACACTTAACGAAATTGGAATAGAAGGTAATTTCCTCAACATAGTGAAAAGAATATATGCAAAACCAAGCCCCAGTATCATTCCCAATGGAAAAAAAACTAAGGCATTTTCCTTGCAAACAGGGACCAGAGAAGGATGCCCACTGTCACCACTTTTATTCAATATTGTATTGAAAGTGCTTGTTAGGGCAACACGACAAGTGAAGGAAATAAAAGGCATCCCAATCAGCAAAGTTAAACTATCACAATATGCAGATGATATGATAGTGTACACAGAAAACACCAAGGACTCAACAAAAAACCTGTTAGTAGTTAGTAGGCCAATTTAGTAGAGTGGCAGGATAGAAGATCAATATCCAAAAATCGCTGGGATTCCTCTACAACAACAAAGAGATCTCAAAGAAGGAAACCAAGAAAGCAATACTATTTATAGTAGCTAACCACAAATTGAGATACTTGGGAGTGAACCTAACTAGAGACACAAAAGATTTATACGAAGAAAACTACAGATTAGGTAGAGGAAATACACAAAGAGACTGTTGCCCTTTATGTAATTTTTTGAGGCGAAGCATAATGATACTTTATTGTGTAAAGGCACATACACATGTAGAACACATTTAAAGGATTTCTGGAAATGGTAACAAATTCAGGATCTCTGAGGAAAGAGAGGGTGTTATGAGAAAGGTCTCTTTTGGTAGAAGTGCAATCAGTGTGCTCCTTAGAGGCGAAGGCGATAAAACTTGGTCTTACATACTTTGGCCATGTATTCAAAAGGGGCCTGTCCTTGGAAAAAGACATCAATGCTGGGAAACTGGAGGGTTGGAGAAAGAGAGACTGACACAATGACTATAACAATGGACTTGAGCATATTAGAGACTGTGAGAATGGGGGAGGATGTGGCAGGGTTCAGATCTGTTGTTCACAGGGTGCCAATTGTCGACTCGATGGTACCTAACAACAAAAGCTTTCAAGCCAACTTCAAGACATTGGCAACTGCACATCCATGTTTATGGCAGCTTTGTTCACAATAGCAAAGAGTT
>NW_006399767.1:16175265-16240504 GCF_000299155.1 Elephantulus edwardii | reverse complement strand
CATTATGCTGAGTGAAATATCTCAGCAAAAAAGGACAAATACTGCATAGTGCCACTGTTGTAAAATGGGACTGATATCAGGGTTGTGGGGGAGACTGAGAAAGATGGGATAAATATTGTATACTGCATCGAAACAGATGAGGGAGAAAACTGTTTAAAAGGGATATATGATTAGGTATTATTGTCATGACAGGAGTCCAGAACAAAGGCTGCATAGTGGAGTGGATTTAGGGAGAGAAATTATAAAACAATGAAAGAATTTTTCTTTTACTTTTCAAAGAGAAGAGCGAACTAGGGGGCATGGGTGGGCAGGGGGGAAAAGTGCAACAGTGAATGAATGGAAATTCAAAGTCTCTGTAAACTTTCATTAAAATTAATAATAAAAAAGAAGAAAAAAGACATTGGCAATGTTTATTTCTGCTGTGATCACAGAAGTGCTTTTCTGTGGTTAGAATATTTTATTTAAAAATAGAAGAATGAGTCTTAGCTTTGGATTTGGGGCCACAGAGAGAATTCCCATCTTTTTAGTTCTCTAAGGCTCAAGACAGGACCAAAGTGGAAAGAAAAGAGGTGCTAGGACTCATGTGTGTCACAGAGGATAAAGACAGCACAGGCTAGGACAGGAGAGAGAGTCACTGAGTTTTACTCAACCACCTAACAACAACAAAAGCAAAAGGACATCAAGCTGTCCTCACAGAGAAGTGGCAAGATGGACATTGGTGATGCACATCTGGGTCCACTCCTGGTCACCTAAGAGGGGGCGTGGGCATGCTCTGTGAGCATGGAGGCAGGAGAGAGCAGAGAGAGAGTGGTCCTGAGGCCAAAGGAAGGTGTTAGCAGGGCCAGACATAGCAGGTCCACGAGACTGAAGCCTTCAAGACAAGCTTAGCAACTGGAGGTTTCTGGCACCACAGGGCAGAAGGACAGGTAATCTCCTCCTGTGCGATTACTCCCTCTGAGAGCCCGCTGGAGGGTCAGCTATGGGTCGGTCCCAACTCGATGGTACACAACACCAACAACAACAGGGCAGAAGAGTTTCCAAGAGGAGGGAGGGCGCAGGTTAAGGAGTATGTTTGGAGAGGGTGAGAAGGTGCTGGCAAAGACCCCCTTTTAATTGTTATGTGACATCGAGTCAGTATGATTCATAGCAACCCTATGAATCACAGATCTGAACCCTGCCCTATCCTGTGCCATCCCCATCATCTCTGAAACACTTGAACCTATTGCTGCAGTCACTGTGTCAATCCATCTCGTTGAAAGTCTCCCTCTCTTTCATTGAATTAATAGTAAAGGCAGAAGATGACCCAGGAGTAGAGAAGGGGAACACAGTCAAGGAATGGCCACGAAAAAATTTCTTGTTCATTTTCTCTGCTGTAATGATTTTGTGTATTTTAAAGGAAGTGAGAAGAGGACAGAATTGGATCCCGTTGTAAGCTACACACACACACATACACACACACACACACCCCGAGTGCAGGCGCGTACACACACTCCAGGCCCTCCCTGCTCTGTCAGCCTAGGTGTTTCTCACCTGTCTCCTTCCTCACCTCCCCCAGGACTTGGATCAGCGAGCAGTTAAAGTGCTTTACAGGAAGAGGGATGGCAGGATGGCAGCTCCCCAGGGAGGGGGCTCTGGAAGCAGTTTTGATCTGTGATGGGGCAGGGGGAGCAGGATTGGGAGTCACACCCACAAACAGACTGACCCCTGATGACAGTCAAGATGGCACCAGCTAGGGTGACATTGACACAAGAGTCACAGTGTGTTCACACAATGGAATACTATGCTGCATTGAAAAAACAAGGAACTCATGAAATATTATTCAAAATGGGTGAGCATGGAGGACATTAGGCTGAGTGGAATATCTCAGTCATAAAAGGACAAATATTGCATGATGCCACTGCTGTAAAATGTGACTGATATCAGCGTTGGGGTAAGACTGAGAAAAACTGGATAAATTGTGTATACTGCACTGAAACAGATGAGGGACTGAAAATTTAAAAGCGATGTATGATAGGGTATTATGGTTATCACAAGAGTCCACAATTAAGGTTTCATATTGGAATGTACTTGGGGCGGTGGGAGGGGTGCGGGGGGATTGTGTACCAGGGAGGGAGTCTTTCTTTTACTTTTGAAAGAGAGGAGCGAACTGGGGGATGGGGGGAGAGGGCTGGGAGGGTAGAGAAGTGCAGCAATGAATTAATGGAAATCCAAATTATCTGTAAATGTTCATTAAAATTATTAAAAAAAAAAGAGTCACAGTGTGGAAGGCCAGGAGGTGGTGAGCAGAAAGAAGCCAAGCGAGAGCAGAAAGAAGGGGAAATGGGAGGGGAGAGACCGCAGCTCCATGATTTGTCCTTGAAGGACAAGGATCCTGAGGTCTTAACCCTGGAAGGCCTGCTCACCCACCCTGCTCCTCCCTCATCACGCCACTCCACCTCTGTTGGCGCTCCTTTCTCTTCTACTCTCTCCACCCAGCTCCTTCTTACTCCTCTCGCTTCGGTTCCCATGCCATATTTGACTGTGATTGGCTGCTCCGAGATCCCCCTCCCACAATCCACTCTGTTCCTCAGCTGTTCCACTTCACCACCACCTCCCAGGTCTAAGCCCAGCTGGTGGGTCTCATGATTTTGCTTCCTTTCCAAGCCTGGCTCACTTCACCACCACCACCACCCCTCCCCACCACCCACCGCCAGGAGCACATGCTCCACTCTACTGCTCAAGTGGGTTCTAGCTTTTAATGCTTCTCCTCTGGGTTCCGGAAGCTGGAAATCTTTATGCAGTGAGCTCTAGAGGTGCAGTCACCTCTCTGGTGGTTCTAATCCACCAGTGGCTCAAAAGGAGAAAGATGAGCAAATTTTCTCCCAAAAAATTGAGTTGCAGCCTTGAAAATCCAATGGAGGCTGTGAGTTGGTTAAAAAACACGAGTTGAGAGTTAAATCTTTATGAGGGAAGAGACTTCTCGTCTTTCACTGGCAGAGGGGCTTGTAGATTTGAATTTCCAACCTTTCAGTCAGTAGCCCAACATGTTATGCACTAGGCCACCAGGGCTTCTTGGACCACACCCGTTGTTGTGTTTTTATGTGTCACTGTGTTGGCATCTAACATCAGTTTCAATATCCATAACGTGCTTCTATGTTCCCCCACTTCCTCCTATAATCCACATAACTACACTGAGCATCTCTATCTTTCATCCAGACTGGTACTGGGTATGCAGGCGCTATGGAAAGCTGTTACTAGACACAGCTGTTACTAGGCCCTATCCTCATGGGGTGTAAAGGACACTTGGAGAAAGTTGTTGTTGTTGTTGTTGTTGTTGTTGTTGTTGTTGTTGTTGTTATGTGCTGTCAAGTCACCTGCGACTCATAGTGACCTTATGTACAACAGCTTTGAAGCCTGCTCTGTCCTGAGCCAGTCTCACTGACTCCCACATACTTACCCCCATTGCCCTACTTATTATCTCAATCCATCTCATCCAGGGTCTTCCTCTCTTGTGCTTTCCCTCCACCCTTCCGAGCATGATGTCCTTCTCCAAGGATTGGTCCCTCCTGCCACATGCTCAAAGTATGTGAGACGGAGCTTCAAAATCCTAGCCTCCAAGGAGAAACTTGGCTTCACCCTCTAAGACAGACTTGTTTTCTTGATGGTCCATGGTATATGTTCAAGACTCTTCTCCAGCACCACAACTCGAAGGCATTAATTCTTCTATGCTTGGCTCCACAGCCAACGTTTTTGGTACCAGCAGCCAGGAAATCAATAGATGAATTGCATTGGGAAAGTCAGCTGTCAGGGACCTCTCCAGAATACTGAAGGGCTACAATGTCAGGCTGGAGACTAAGGTGCACCTGATCCAGGCTATAGTCTTCACAATTGTGTGCTATGCATCGGAAAGCTGGACAGTGACTAGGGATGGTAGAAAGAGAATTGATGCCTTTGAGCTGTGGTGCTGGAGAAGAGTGTTGAATATACCATGGACTGCTAGGAAAACAAACAGGTTTGTCCTGGAGAGGGTGAAGCCAGACTACTCCTTGGAGGCAAGGATTCTGAAGCTTTGTCTGACATATTTTGGGCATGGTGTAAGGAGGGACCAGTCATTGGAGAGGGACATCACGTTTGAGAGAGTGGAGGGACGGTGCAGGAAAGGAAGATGCTCAATGAGATGGATCAATTCAGTGACTGGGGTAGTGTGAGTGTGTCAGAGACAATGAGGTTGGTACAGGATAGAGCAGGATTTAGGGCTCATGTACACAGGGTTGCTATGAGTTGCAAGTGACTCGACTGCACATAACAACAACATCCTTAGTCATTGTCCAGATCTCTGCTGCATAGCAAGTAATTGAAGACCATGGCCTGGATCAGGCGCACCTTAGTCTTTTTAGTCTATAGATGGAAGTAGACTGACATATGAGGAAGTACAAAAATAAGTCAAGATAAAGAAACTTGCAAAAAAGAACATTCTTTATTACTTTTTTGCTGCAAGCAACTCTTGATATAGGGAAAGTCCTTCCCATGACACTACTAAAAAGCTAAATTCTTTAAAAAGTCTCACTACAAAAATCTGTTATTAATATTATGGCACCAAAGGCCACAGCATAGAAAAAAATAGAAATAGACAAGTAGTGAAGTGTTATGTTAAGGTTGATTACTCATTGATTCAAAATGAATTAAGGACTTACTGTCTACAAAGCATCAGCACTATATGTTAGCCCAGAAAGCACAGAATGAGTAAGACATGGTCCCTTCCATCAAGGAGACCTACAGACAGGAGCTAATAAACACAAAAGTGACAAGAGAATGTGCAGTATGAGATGGGAACTCAGAAGAGGGCGTGTGCAATTTCATCATCGTACTTGAGACGTTTCATATCAGATGCAGGACGCCAGCTGAGTCGTAAAAGGTGAATGGGTAGGGAGATTGGAAAGGGGCCAGTGTGTTCCCAAGGAACCAGCTGGGAGTTGTGGTAGGAGGGCGAGGCCTGGAAATGTAGACTGGTGTCATCCTGTAGAAACGTGCCTACCCTACATTGTACATTTCCCCTTTTCATGCTTCAGGAATTGGTGACTGACACTGGTTACCTGTGTTGTTGCTGTTGTTAAAGGTGTCGAGTCAGTAACGACTCAAACTGAGCCTATAAACAACAGATCCGAATCCTGCCCTGTCCTGCGCCATCCTCACCACCTCTGACACCTGCGAGCTCCTTGTTTTATTTACTGTGACAGTCCACCTAGTTGAGGGTCTTCCTCTCCTTCACTGTCCCTCCACCTTTCCAAGAATGAATGTCCCTCTCCAAGGAATAGCCAGCCTCTCCTAGCCACATGCCTGAAGTATGTGAGACAAAGATTTATCCCTTTGGCCTCCAAGGACAGCTCTGGCTGCACCTTCTCCAAGACATCTGTTTGTTACTCAGTACTTTATCCAACATCACGGTTCAATAGCATCAACTCTTCGGTCATCCTTATTCATTGTCCAGCCTCAGCAGCATAGCAAGTGATTGAAAAGATCATGGCCTGAATCAGGTGTGCCTTAGTCCTCTAACATCATGGCTCCTCAATAATTTGGAAAGATCCCTGACTATGGACTTTCCCAGTGAAATACATCTCCTCGTCTCCTTACTACTGGTACCAAGTATATTGATTTTAGAGTCAATGTTTTCCTCATCTAGTGTTATGTTGCCTATTGATCCAATGGTGAGAATTTTTGTTTTCTTGATCTTAAAGGGTGGGGGGAAAGGCAAATTGTTGGAACTTAGGTGGGGTTTTTTTTGTTTGTTTTATACTAGTTTATTTACAAAATTCAAATACATTGTTTTCACGAACAGATTGTTCCAATTTCCCTCACCCTCGCCCATCAAATTATACACCTCCATGATTAATCCCCTCCACACACACACATCCACATCCCTCTGCTTCCACCCTCCCCCCACCCCATTTGGATCCTTATATTCATTCTACAATAATGGTTGTATACAGTATTTGTCCTTGTGGGACTGAGTTAGTTCACTCAGCATAATGCTCTCCAGTCCCTCCCAAGTTAGGTAATATTTACAAAATCATTGCTCCTGCATGTTGCATAGTGTTCCATTGTGCGAATGTACCATAATTTCTCAGTCAATTTTTTTGTGGTTGGACATTTGGTCTATTTCCATGTTCCTGTGATGGTGAATAATGCCTCTATGAACATTGGTGTACAAGTCTCTGTTGTGCCTCAGTTGTCATTTTCTCAGGGTATATTCCAAACAGTGGAATAGCTGGATCTTATGGAATTTCTATGTTCAGCTTTTTGAGGAAACACCAAACTACCTTCCAGAATGGTTGTACCATTTTACAATTCCACCAACAATGTATAAGAGTTTCTTTCTCACCACATCCTCTCCAATATTTATTACTTTCAGCCTTGTTAAACTTTGCCACTATTGCCGGAGTGAGATGGTACCTAGGTCAAGGTAGAAAGACACTGCCAAATACAGCCAGAAATGCATAATCTGAAGAGGTTAAAATTCATGAATGGGACCTTCTAAAGATTAAATCCATGTGTGGGTCAAAAACTTTCCCAACAGGGTGAAAAGAAAACCTACCAACTGGGAAGAAACATTTGGTAATATCCTCTCAGACAAGAGTCTTTTTAAAATTTTTTTTAAATTATTTTTTGTGTGTGTACCGTCAAATCGGATCTGACTGGTACAGGAGGAGATTGTCCCTCTTTCTCCAGCAGAGCATCTGGTGGATTAAAACCACGAACCTATGGGATTGCAGTATAGCCTCTTGCCACTAGGCAACTAGAGCTCACCTCAGACAAGTCTTATAACAAAAGTTTACAGAATACTCCTGGGCCTCCACAACAAAAAGACTGATAACCCAATTACAAAATGGGCAAAAGACATGAAAAGAATTTTCACAGAGGAAGATATTTGAATGGCAAACAGACACATGAAGAAATGCTCAAAATCACTGGCAATAAGAGAGATGCAAATCGGAACTCACTTTTTCAGATCCCTTCTCCCATTCTGTACAGGTAGACAACTTCCCATCACTATACCACTGCAGATGATATTGTACTGTCATTGTCAGATGTCCTCAACTATGCTTCATAACTCTATAAACAACAGATTGAAACTCTGCCCTACTCTGAACCACCCTCACAGTCTCCTCTATGCTCCAGCCCACAGCTGCAATCACCGTGTCAATTATATCATACAGGATCTCACCTTCCACCTTTCCCAGCATGATATCTTCTTCCAACGGCTGATCCTGCTTGATAACATGCCCACAGTATGTGAGACCAAGTCATCATCCTTGCCTTTAAAGAGTAACACCTGGTTGCACTTCCAGCCAGGTTTGTGTGTTCTTTTGGCATGCAGTATTCAATATTCTTGGCAACACCACAGCTTAGTGGGAACTGCGTCATCTAGAGTAAAACCAAGGGTCTCTAGACAGAGGGCACTGATGAAACTGAAGCAGGTGCACTCAGAGGGATTAAGTAAAAAGACATTGACATCTAAGTTCCCCAAAGGCCAGAGTTAGCAAGGCCCACCCACAGGCAATGTGATTCCACAAACATTCTAGAGTCCAGTGGAAAACAAAGAATCACCAGACATATTAAGAAAGCTTTTAATATTAATAAAGCAAAGATCAAAATAAACAAAAAGCAATTTTAAGGGCACTTCAATGCAAATAGAGAAGAACATTAAGAAAATAATTTATTCCAAGAAAACGAGAACTGAGGCTCAAATGGAGACTTGTACACCAATGTTCATAGCAACGTTATTCACCATTGCAAGAATATGGAAACAGCCTAAATGTCCAACCACAAAAGAATGGAATGAGAAATTATGGTACATTCATACAATGGAACACTATGCAGCATGCAGGAGCAATAATTTTGCAAATTATTACCTAACTTGGGAGGGACTGGAGAGCATTATGCTGAGTGAGTGAATTAACTCAGTCTCACAAGGACAAATACTGTATAAAACCATTATTGTAGAATGAGTATGAGGATCCAAGGCGAGGGGGAAGGTAGAAATAGAGGGATGAGGTTAAGGGTGTATGGTGTTAATCATAGGGTTGCACAATTTGACAGGTGGGTGGAGTGAAGGAAATGGGAAGCATCTTTGTGAAAAACAATGTATTCAAACTTTGTAAATAAATCAAAGTAATAAGAAAAAAAGGAGAGCCATTTATTCTCAGAGATGTACTCTACAGCATCCATGAAATAAATATATCGTCTGCTGTCAAGGAACCAACTCATAGCTGACCCTGCTGGCAGTTTTCTGAGACAATAAGACACTTGGGAGATTATCTATCTTCCTCCCATGGACTAGCTGGCAAATTCAAATGAAGTGCCTTTGAACTGGTGGTACAACTCCTTACCATTTAGTCACCAGAGCCTTGAAATAAAAAGAAGATGCTATAAAGATAAATAGTCAAAGAAAAGAATGAGCTCTTAAAAATTAAAAATACGATAGGAAAAATTAAAACTAAGATATGAAGCTTCAAAGTCAAAGAAATACCTCTCAAAAGTAAAGCAAATGAAACAACGAACAAAAATGGAAAACAGAAGAAAAAATTAGAGGACCTGCCACCATGAAAATAACAGGAGATTTAGAAGCAAAGAAAACATCACCAAAGAAGCAATTAAAAAAAATTTTCTCATAATTGGTGACATGAGTTTCCCAAAATAAGTAACCCAATGACTGTACGAAAAAGTACCCTCACAGAGCACATCACCAAGAAATTTCAAGAGAGAAAACAGATCTTCCTGCAAACATCTAGAGAGAAGAATAAGTCACACAAAAGGATTGAGACTTGAAATGGCATTTCAAAATTGTCTTGAAAGTTCTACAAGGAAAGAATTCCCAACCTGGAGTTCTATACATTTCTAAACTATCAAGTATAAAAGTCAGATAAGCACATCAAGAGACCCTGAAAATCTTAAAAAAAAATCCATCAAGCATTTCTTACATACAAGGATGAAGAATCTATTACACCAACAGCTAGAAAGAGAAAACAGAAGATACAGTGTAAGAGGTTTTTCCAAGGGTAGAAGCAAATCGTATCAGACTGCAGCAGTCAAAAGGGCTCTGAGAGACATTTCTTCAGGAAGATAAAAAATGTACAATACTTAAAACTTTATATTGTTGTATCTATGCTAACAGCAGTCAAAAGAATAAAAAAGCATGTTGCCTTGGGAAAGTGTTGTCAAGGATCTCTCCAAAGCACTAAGGAATAATGTCAGTTTAAAGACTAAAATACATCTGGTCTGAACCATGGTCTTTTCAATTATTTCCTACGTGTGAAAAAGTTGGACAGTGAATAAAGATGGCAGAAGAAGAATCGATGCCTTTGAGGTGTGAGTTGGATATGCTGTTATATGTCGGCTGAACCTGTGCCAATCTTATTGTCTCTGACACACCCACCCCCATTACTCCAGTGACTGAATCAATCCACCTCATAGAGGGTCCTCCTATCCTGCACTGTCCCTCCACCCTCCCAAGCATGATGTCCCTCTCCAAGGACCAATCCCTCCTTGCAACATGCACAAAGTATTTCAGACGAAGATTCCAAAAGAAAAGGCAGAGAAATATGACTTAGAGGAAGTACAATCAGGACGCTCTTTAGAGACAAGGACGCTGAGGAGGGGCCAGTCCTTGGAAAAGGACTTGAAGGTTTGAACTGACTGACTGCTCTGCAAGAGAAAGATGGATGGGCAATCTCTTCCTGTAACATTTACAAACTGATGGAGGGTTGCTATGAGTCAGAATTTACTGCTCATACCTTTTAAGAAGAGACTACAGACAGAGGATGAGGCCCTGTGGACACAACTTTTCATTTCCTGGAATGAGCCCACTTGATTACAAGACATTAGCTTTTACCTTTGTTATTGGACTTGGTTGCTAACCGTTTCTTCCCCCCCCCTTATTATTATTCATTTTAATGAAAATTTACAGAGACTTTGGATTTCCATTACACCAGCTGAGGCTGGAGTTCTTGCTGGCAAAGCCTGGTCAAGTTTTTCCGTGAATGGGCTGACACTTGGGGGCCAGAAATGTTCTGTGATTCGGCACTCAAGGCTAGTGAATAGTGAATAGACCATGGATCTTTGCACCAAGAGTACTGGCGGAGCACCTACCTTCAACCTTACTGTTGGCATGACTGCCAAGACGCTCGTCCTGCTGATGGGCAAAGAGGGTGTCCCCCGTGATTTGATCAACAAGAAATGTTATGAAATGGCCTCTCACGTGCTGCGTCTGCCCCTTTCCCCACCTCTCCCCACTGCTTTTGCACCCCTATCCTTACCATACACATACACCTTCCCCCCCCCATTACCCCACATCCTTTATTGCTGCCAAAACCATATGAGGCAGGGAACAGGGCTGGATGGACAGATACCTCCCCCTACCCATACCCCTCCTGTGTGTGGTTCGAAACTTTCTGTGTTTTGGGTGGGCTTTTTTCTTTCTAAATAATAATAATACAGGCCATGGTCTTTGCAATCACTTGTTATGCATCAGAGAGTTGGACAATGACCAAGGAGGATAAAAGGAGAATTGACGCCTTTGAGCTGTGGTGGTGGAGAAAAGTATTGAATGTACCCTAGACTGCCAAGAAAAACAGATTCATCCTAGAGAGGGTTAAACCAGGCTAATCCTTGGAGGCAAAGGTTCTGGGGCTTCATCTGACATACTTTGGACATGTTGTAAGGAGAGACAGGTCCTTGGAGAGGGACATCATGCTGGGTAGAGTAGAGGGACAGCGCAGGAGGGGAAGACCCTCTATGAGATGGATTGATTCAGTGACTGGGGTAATCGGGATGGGTGTGTCAGAGGCAATGCAATTGGCACAGGATAGAGCAAGGTTTAGGGCTGTTGTACATAGGATTGCTATGAGTCGCAAACGACTTGACGGCACATAACAACAACAACAATAATAATAATAAAGATTCTACTAAAAACAAAAACAAAACAACAACAAACAAAACTAACCCTAAGGGCAGTTTTATTTTGTCTTTCAGGGTAATTACAAATCAGAATTGGCTCAATGGTGGTAAATTTTAAGACCTCTTAGTACTGATGCCTGCCACCCATCAGTCAGTTTGTCATATTGTGGTGCCTTAATGTTGCCACGTGCCTAGATAATGAATAAGGAAGATGGAAGAATGACTGTCTTTGAGTCGTGGTGCTGGCAAAGTATTGGATACATCATGGACTGTCAAAAGAACAAGGAAACCTGTGTAAGAGGAAGTAAAACCAGAATACTTGTTAGAGGCAGGGAGAGTAAAACCTCATCTCACCTGTTTAGGGCATGTTATCAGGAAGGGCCAATTCTCGGAAAAAGATATCACGCTGGGAAAGATGGAGGACCAGAGAAAAGGAGGAAGACCCTGAGTGAGACGGACTGACCCTGGGACTACATCACAGTGGGCTCCGGCACATCAGAGATTGTGAGGATGATTAAAGATAGGGCAAAGTTCCGGTCTGTTCTTCAGACGGTGACTGTGAGTCATAGACTTCATGTCACCCGACAACAAACAACAACAGCAACATGCTACTGGTGGTTGTGTCACTGTATTCCAAGTACCAGGGTTAACTATCGTGGACAGGTTTCAGCAGAACTTCCAGACTTTGACAAACTAGGAAGCCCTGACACTGTACGGCCTGAAATTTGGCAATGAAAACCTTACAGATCACAGAATATTCTCTGACTGACTTGTTCTGGGACTGTCATCAGGAGGGGTCAACTACTGGAGGAGGACATGATGTTTGGTGAAGTACAGTGAGGGCCAGTGGTGATGAGGGAGACCCTCAATGAGATGGACTGACACGGCGACCCACAACAATGGGCTCAGAAAACAACGGGCAGCGGTAAGGCCGAGGCGGGAGGACCACAGGATGGGGTAGTGTTTTGTATGTGGATGACGATGAGTCAGAATCCATTTGAGGGCACAGTCAATAACAGGATAGATCCAGAGTAGCTACAAGTTTAAGGCTAATAATTTAGATTTCTGTTAAGGCAATAATACCATTCTGAGAACTGCACTGAATACCCACATATGTCATGATGTCTTTCCACACAGGCTGATGGAAACAAGAATTAACCCCAGCGCTGTGTGAGCCCTAGGCATTTGCTCTGCTGTTGGCTTTGGTGTTTCTTTACCAAGGACTTGAGGAGATACCTCTGCACATTTCTGGGGATATGTGCAACTCCTTCCTCTCAGGTGGCCAGTCCTGAGAATTCCAGCTGTGTGGGACTCTCTGAACTCGAAATCTGTCCCTTCAGTCAACACGGTAGCCAAGCTTGGGGTTCCTCCTCCCTGCACTGAAATCAGGAAACTGCCTCAACAACAATCCAGCTAATCATGGACTTGCTTCATTTATTTTACACATACTATCTGAAGTCTTGGATTTTTATTTGTAAATAAAATTTTAATTGTGACTTTAACAAATGTTTACAGAGAAGTTAAATTTGCATTCATTCATTGTTGCATATTTAACCCCCTCTTTTTCCCTTCCCCCTCCCCTAGTTGACTTCTTAAAAAATATTTATTCATCATTGCACAATTACCTCCCTCCCTCCATCATCTTTGCAGTGATATATCTCTTATTCTAAGCTGTTGTCATGTGTATATGACTAATCATACCTTTCAGATAGTTCTTTCTTTCCTCTATTCCAATACAATAGTAATTTTCTATACACTCTTATCCTATTCTCCTCCTGATTTCTCATGTCAGACCTGCTTTATAACAGTGGTACTATGCAATATTATCCCACTATGGAAGGCAGTTTGGGCTTTCTCAAAAAGTTGGAAATAGAAATACCATTTGACTCAGCAAAGCCACTACTGGGAATATACCCTAAAGAAAATATAACCACCATCCAAATAGATATATGCATACCCATGTTTATTGCAGCTTTGTTCACAATAGCAAAGAGTTGGAAGCAACCCAAGTTCCCATCAACAAATGAATGGATAGAAATACTATTATATATGTATACAATGGAATACTACACAGCACTGAAAGACAATGAACTCGTAAAACATTACACAGCATAGGGGACCCTGGAGCACATCATGCTGAGTGAAATATCTCAGTCACAAAAGGATTTTTTTTTAAACACAGGAAGTTAGAAGAAGAAGTCTTTGGTGTTTTTAAAATAAGTTTACTTTTTGTGTGGCTGTGACGTGCAGCTCTTCTAAAGTATGGTTTAAACATTCCTTCTGTATAAACTGAAGAGCAAAACTAGGCAAATGTGGGCAAGTTTTCTGTTTGGTTTTCATTATCTTCTGAAAGAGGTATGTCATATAATCAAACCTGCCAAAGTCAGACACGTGTAAGGCAGAAACCTGTCAGGAAAGGAAAATGCAAATCTTTTCCGTGGAAAGGAGCTATGTTGTTGTCATGTGCTGTCAAGTTGGAACTGACCCAGAGCTGACCCTCCAGCAGATTTTTGGAGGCTATAAGTCATGCTGGAGGAGGCTGCCCATCTTTCTCCCTCAGAGAGGCTGGTGGATAGAACCTTTGGGTTGGAAGCACAATTCTTTACCACTTAGCCTCCAGAGAAGAGTGCTAAGATTGCACCCTGTCACAGGCAGAAAACTGGGGGGAAAAACCCAAAACCACTCCAAGGCAGTCATACAGAGTTCCAGAACTCACAGGTTCCTCTGCAGTATTGATTAAGCACTGCTTACGTTCTTCACAGGGTGTTCACCCTTCATGCCCTCAGCCAAATGGGCTCACTGCCCCTAGACTTCTCATCTGCATGGTAGAGTGACTGCTGGCGACTTGAGCTCTAAGGTTGACTCGTTAAAGCAGTGCTGTGCTCACGGTAAACACAAACAGATCCTTGGCGATTGCCTTTTCTCTTCACTCCCTTCTTTTTCTTAACTTTTTAACTTCTCTCTGTCTCTAGTCTCTGTATCCCCAGTCTAAAACATGCTCCTGTCTACTGCCTTCTAAATACAAACAAAAATACTCCTGCTTGCCTACCTCCCCCTCAAGCTCCATCCCTCCTGCTTTACACGTTTTCATTGCCAGGTTTCTTGAAAGAGTGCTCTGTGCTCTCTGACTTCCACTCCTCACCTCACACTCACCCGCCATTTTTCCACACCCTCCGGCACACACATGTGCTGTTCTCTCACAAAGCCTTCTCACTGCCCTGGCCTCTTTCTAATCTTTCTTCCACTCAACCTCCCTGTAGAATTTGACACAGGATGACACCTCTTCTCAGGGCTTCCATGATCCTATTCTAAGCTGGACACCCAAGGCCTCTGACTGAGCTAGGAGTCCACAGGGCTAGAGGAACAAGCCTTCCTAACTCATCTTCTAGGCTATGCTCCAGGTACCCAGTGCTCTGGAATTCTTTGCCCAAACAGATCTAATCCTGCCTCCAGAGCCTACACGCTGCCTTCACCGAGGCTGACCTCCTGAGGGTGCTTCTGGTTTATGCCTGTGGAGTGATGCCGGACAGCTGTTCGTGGAGCCTCAGTGTGCAGCTGGGATGTTCACGCACGAAGCCTCTCACTCTGCAGGCTGAGCTGAGAGCGACAAAATGAGAGCCGACTGCAAGCCAGGGCCCCCCAACTATGCATTTCCCCAGACCCTGCAAGTGATAACTGAGGACTTCATTCTGTCATCTCCACCTCCCTTTTTCTTTAAATTCTGTCATCTCTTGAGTCTCTCCTCAGCTTTCTGACCATTATCCCCTTCAGTGATTTCACTTTTGCTTCCATCCTCCTAAAATATCTTCTCCAGGAGTCATCCTTTGACCCCCACACTCTCCCTTCTCTGTCCTTCTCTCTCAGGTCACTCACTGTGCAACAGGGCAGTTCATCCCCTCCACATCTGCCTTCTTCTCCCACGGGTGGCTGGCACCCAGGAGGAGCTAAATTGATATTTGCTAAATGAGAAAGAGACAAAGGAATCTCACGCATCTTCTCCTGTGGTTTAAATCTTTCAGGCAGATGGGGTGAAAAGATTCAGAGCTCTGGAATTCAACTGCAAATTCCAACTTAGCACTTAGAAGCTGGGTACAGCTGAGGGCAAGTCATTCAACTGTGATGCCTCACTTTATTCTTCTGCAAAATGGGAAAAAGATGACAGGTGGTCTTATATCTCTGCCTTAAGTCAGTGCTATCCTAAGTCAATGGCTGGTTTTGTTTATACTTTCATTATCATTGCCTTTTAATATCATCAGGAGCCCTGGTGATGTGGTTGGTTATGTGTTTTGCTGCTAAATGGAAGATCAATGGTTCAAATCCACCAACCACTCCATAGGAGAAAAATAGATTGTCTTCTCCTGTAGATATTGACAGCCTCACAAAACCAACAGATACCTGTCAGAATCAGCCCCAATAGCAGTGGATAGGATTTTTATTATAAGTATCAATTGCTTGCTATGCATCACAATGACTAAGGATGACAGAAAAATTGATGCCTTTGTGCTGTGGTGCTGGAGCAGAGTCTTGAACAGACCATGGACCACCAAGAAAACAAATAGGTCTGTCTTGGAGAGGGTGAAGCTAAGTTTCTCTTGGAGGCGAGGATTTTGAAGCTCTGTCTCACATACTTTGAGCACGTGGCCCGGAGGGACCTATTCTTGGAGAAGGATATCATGCTTAGAAGGGTGGAGTGACAGCTCAGGCGAGGAAGACCCCAGATGAGATTGATACAGTAACTGGGGTAATGGGGATAGATGTATTGGAATCAGTGAGACAGGCTCAGGGACAGGGCAGGCTTCAGAGCTGTTGTACTTAGGGTCACTGTGAGTTGTAGGCGACTCAACAACACATAACAACAACATCTTTATATACCCAATCTTTATTTGTATTTGGGATTGCCATGAGGATGGTAGCATCAGTAAATGAAGTGCTTCAACATTTTATGTCATACATATACCATACCATAATACCTTAAAAAATATTGAAATAAGTAGACTCATCATAAGTGAGTCTGTCCTAACTCAAACCCATCATACGTCAGGAACTACCTGTAGGGGGCATTCACTAAGGTGGCGTGCATATTGCTATGATACTGGGAGCCATGTCACCAATGGTTCACTAACAATGAGGTCATCGTGGGGGGCAGGTTTCAGCGGAGCTTCCAGACTAAGATCCACTAGGTTTACTCCTGAAAATGATCATGTGAGAATTCTGTGGGTCACAAGAGAATACTGTCGAATATAATGCTAAACAAGGAGTCCATAAAGTGAACTCCAAAAACTAAAAATGTACCTGGGGCCACAACAGTGACTTGGGCACAACAAAATTTGCAAAAGTGGCCCAAGACTGAGTGATGCCTCTTCATTCTGTTGTACATGGGGTAGACATGGGCTGGAGCCAGTGACACCTAACAACAGCAAACCCTCAATAAAGCTGTCATCAAGACTGAAAGCACTAGTCCACAGGCCTGCACTCCACAGGCCTGCACTTCCCTGCCTCTACTGTCGCCTGCCTGATGCCGTGTCTGCTTAATGAAAGCTACCTATTCTTCTAGGTCCAGCTTTAATGAAAAGGCTCATGGTTCAATCCCACCAGCTGCTCCATGGAAGAAGATGGGCAATCTCCTCCCATGAGATTCACTGCCTTTAAAAACCTAGAGGAGGGTCAGCTATGAGTCACTTCTGACTGGACAGCACACACCAACAACAGCAACAGTGGACACTTAAGGAGCCTTGGTGGCACACTCATTAAGTGCTTGTCTGCTAACCAAAAGGTCAGTTGTTTGAACCAACTAGCTACTCCACAGGAGAAAGAGGTGACAGTCTGCCTCCCTAGAAGTTCGTTCACTGCCAACAAGTGGATTCTGACTCAGAATGATCTCCTATTGGGTTTTTGAGGTGGAAAGTGTTCAAGGAAGGAGACTGTCTTTCTCTTGTGGAGCAACTGGTGGATTCAAACCACCAACGATAAACAGCCTTTAGGCTAGCAGTGCAATGCCCCTGGGAGCCCCCTGGGAGAGTTCTGTGCCCTACAGGAACATTGTGAGTTGACATTGATGTGACAGCCATGGATGGTGGACATGTATTGGGTGAATGAAAGAATGGCTACAGAATCCACCAGATGCTCCAACAACATCCTGGAATGTCTCTCAGGCCATTCGAGCAGTCTTGAGCTGAGGCCCCTAAGACATCACACTTCTTCAATAACCCTTTAGACTTAAAGGGACTTTGTCTCCTCAGAGGGATGCCTCCAATCTGTTGAGAATTAATTATTATCAGGGAGCTGTCCTGGGAAGAAAGAACGGGGAAAGGGCTCTCTGTCTGTCTGTGCTATAAATATGAGATGAGTGTGCTCTGAAGGCTAACACAGTGCTTCAAAAGGTCCAGCTGAGTGTCTGGCATGAAATTGGCCCTCAATAAATGGTGGATTTATCACCACCAATGTTCTATATAGATTTTATTATTGTTAGGAAGACCTGAGATCACAGACACAGAGGACTGACAATGTGACTCATTTGAAATTGTTGTTGTTGTTGTTAAGTGCCATTGAGTCATAGATGACTCATAGCGACCTTATGAACGAAAGACATGAACATTTGTATAACTTTGGTCGTTTCTCCATGTTCATAGAGTTTCTGGAGGCAAGCCATTTCAGAAGTGAATGCCACTTCTGTTTCCAAGCTTGTTTTAATCGGGAAGCTCCACCAAATGCTGTCCACTGTGGGTAACCATTATCGCATTTGGTACATCAGTGTCACAGTGTTTAGCATCACAGCAACCAAGAGTTACCTCCCATTTGAAATTAGTAAATGGTAACTTGTTTTTGGTCAGTGGTAATTTTTGCATGAGGATTATATTTCTACTTCACATCCTATATTTATGATTTCATGTATTAGTTTCCTATTACTACTGTAACAGCAGCAGCTTAAGACAACATGAATTTATTCTTTCATAGTCTGCAGGTGAAAGGCTCAATTTGAGTCTCACTGAGCTCAATTCATGGTGTTGGCAGAAATGTGTTCCTTTAGGGTTCAAGGCCACCTGCTTCCATCTTCAAGGTAAGCAACGATAGGCCTAATCCTTTTAACACTGTCATCTCTCCAATCTTTCAGCCATCATCGTCTCTCTCTTTGATCATAGTTAGGAAAGGTTTTCTGGTTTAAAACCTATGTAGTTAGATTGATCAAATCTGAATAATACAGGATAATCTATCTCAAGGTCCCTGTGGTCATATTTATAAATTGCATTTTCTACATAAGGTAGGGAGAGGCATGCAGTTCGAATCCACCAGCTGCTCCGCAGGAGAAAGATGAGCAATTAACTACTGGGTGATTTACTGAAAACCCAGTGAAGGGTCAGCTATGGATCTGTCCCATCTTGACAGTACTCAATAACAACAATAATAAAGTAACATAGACTGCTGGGATTAGGATGTGGACATCACTGGGAGCCCATTTTTCTGCCTAGTTGATTTTCCTAGAGGTTTGAATCCAGGCATTCTCACTCGAGTCCATGCTCTTAGCCACCAAGTTGTTAACGCCTCTGTAAGGACTGTCCACAATCAACATCCTTGGCACCATAGTCAAGAAATCAAAAGACTTATTGCACTGGGTAAATCTTCTGTCAAGGATCTCTCTAAGGTGTTAAGAAGCAATGATGTCAGCTTCAAGACTAAGGTGCATCTGATTCAAGCTATAGCCTTTTTAATTACTTGTTATGCATCTGAAACTTGGACAACTGAGGATGACAGCAGAAGAATCAATGCTTTTTAAGTTGTAGTGTTGGAGGAGAGTGCTGAATATCCATGACCTGCCAAAAGAACAAATACATCTTGGAAAAAGCACAACCAGGGTACTCCTTGGAGATATAGTGAAGCCTTGTCTCACATATTTTGGGTACTAGAAGGAACTAGTCCCTGGAAAGATATAGCGTGCTTGGAAAGGCAGAAGGTCAGTAATAGAGAGGAAGACCCTCAACAAGATGGATTGACACAGTAACTGTAGCAATGGCTCAAGTATGTCAGAGATGATGAGGATGGCACAGGATAAGGCAAGGCTCAACTCTCTTGTCCACAAGGTCATTATGAATTGAAATGACTTGATGGCACCTACCTGTGCTTCTCTGACTATACAAAGGCATTTGTCTGTGTAGATTACAACAAATCGTGGCTAACCTTGAGAAGAAGGGGAATCCCAGAACACCTGATTGTCTTTATGTGAAATCTATACTTGGACGAGGAAGCAGTTATCAGAACAGAGCAAGGAAACACTGCATGATTCAAAATCAGGAAAGGAGTGCGTCAGGGATGTGTCTTGTCTCCATATATTTTCAATCTATATGTGGAACAGATCTTTCAGGAGGCTGGACTTTATGAGCAGGAATGTGACATCAGGATTGGAGGAAGATTCATCAACAAACTCTGTTAAACAGATGATATAACCTTGCTTGCTGAAACTGAGAAGGACCTGAAGTGTTTACTACAGAAAGTCAAGGACTGAAGTCTTCACTATAGACTGAAGCTCATCATCTAGGAAACAGCATGTCACCACTGGGCCAATTATCAACATCATGACAGATGGAGTTTGAGATTGTTCACAATTTCAGCTTACTCAGTTCCACAATCAACACTCTTAGTATCAGCAGTTGGTAAATGAGAAGATGAATTGGATTAGGAAAATCTGCTGTCAGGGACCTCTCCAGGGTGCTAAAGAGAACAATGTCAGTCTAGGACTAAGGTATGCCTGATCCAGGCCATGGTCTCCACAATAACTTTGTATCAGAGAGCTGAACAATGATTAAGGATGACAGAAGAAAAATCAATGCCTTTGAGTTGTGGTGTTGGAGAAGAGTATTGAACAAACCATGAAATGCCAAGAGAATAAACAGATTTGTTGTAGAGAGAGTGAAACCAAGTTGCTCCTTAGAGGCTAGGATTTTGAAGCTCCATCCACATACTTTGGACAAGAGGGATCAGTCCTTGGAGGAAGACATCATGCTTAGAAGGGCAGAGAAGGACATCGTACTCAGAAGGGTGGAGGGACAGCCCAGGAGAGGAAGACTCCAGACAAAATGGATTGACACAGTGTTGGTGGTGTTGGAGGGTGTGTCAGAGACAATGAGGCTGGCTCAGGACAGAGCAGATTTCGGAGCTACTGTGCATAGGGTCACTAGGAGTTGCAGGCAATTCAACAGTACATGACAACAACAACAGGGACTGTCCAACTTCTCCCATTTGCCTTTCAGTTCCCCAAGGACAGTGCTCTCTTCCCCTCTCAGATTATAGCCATAACTATGCTTCTCCCCTTTTAGGAGAGAACCCTTCCTTGAGGGCTGAGACTGTGTTTCCCTGTCTGCCTTGGCCCTATCTCCTGTCCACCTGACCTCTGTGAATGTTCAGTGCATGGATACTGTTTTTGGGGATGAACTCAACTCATTGCCATCAAATCAGAACCAACTCACATAGCTGATCCTCCAGTGGGCTTTCTGCGTCTGTAAAACACACAAGAAGAGATTGCCCATCTTTCACCGTCAGAGCCACTGGCGGATCTGAACTGCCAAAGAGGTGCTCGGTCTTTTGGCTAGCAGAGCAGTTCCCTCTGCACTCCACCAGAACAAGTCCCTGCAGAAGGTGATGTCTCTCATGGTCCTTCTGACAGTGCTTCTCAACCAAGATGACTGCCCCTCAGAAGATATTGAACAGTGACCGGAGACATTTTCAATTGTCACAACTGAGGTAAATGTTACTGGCATCTAGTGGGCAAAGACCAGTGATGCTGCTAAACACTCTACAATGGTCAGGAAAACCTTCACAACAAAGAATTATGTGGTCTAAAATAGCAACAGTGCTGAGTTTGAGAAACTCTAGTACAGAACTTAATTGTAATTCTTCCCTCCACTCTCCTCAGAAAGATCATCAGAAGTGCCTAACCACATGGACTAACTTTTGGTTTGGGAAATATGGTCAAATTAGTCCGATGGTGGCTCTGTGGTGAGAGCTCCACCCCCCCTGGGGGACAGAGGAGGAAGGGCTGGTCCCTGCCTCAGTTGCTCAGCCCATCTGACCTCTCTCTGTCGGGTAGAGCCACAGGATGGCCCATTTCCTGGGACAACAGGAAGTTAGCAGCCCTGAAGGTCACAGCTGAGTCAGCCTTTGCTGGCCTCAGCTCCACAAGCACATGGAGACATGAAAGCAGCGTCTACGTCATGCCCATCCACTTGCTCCAGGCAACCAGACGGGGAGGCGTGGCAGGAACGGGCAGCTGCCTGAGCCAGCCCCGTTCTTGCCCAAAGCCTTCCTGCGGCCTGCCAGGCAGGGCAAGTTATGCCAGCTTGTCCCTTTGGGCAAATCACATTCCTTTTAGGGCCTCAGTTTCTTTGCACATTAAAAGCGGGTTAGAAAAAAAAAGTTAAAGATAGTCACACAACCCAGCAATTTCCCTCTGGGATATATAACCAAAATAAGTGAAAGCAGAAGCTCTAACAGATTCCTGTACACCAGTGTTCACTGCAGCATTGTTCTCAATAGGAAAAAGATGGGACCACCCAAATGTCCATCAGTAGACAACCGGGTAAACAAAATGTGGTGTGTGCTACATGTGTACAATGGTGTGTTATTCAGCCACAGAGAGAAATGATGCTCTGGTACATGATCCAACATGCATGAACTCTGAAAACATCATGCCTAGTGAAATAAGTTAGACACCATGTGACAAATATTGTAATCCCATTTATAAGGAATATCTACAATAGTAAAAGACATATCGTAGGTGGTGGTGTTAGATACATCAAGTTGGAACTGTCTCGTAGTTGACACTGCTCGTGGGGTTTTGTTGTTGTTAGGTGCCGTTGAGTCAAGCACAACTCATAGCAACCTTAGGAACAAAAGATGTGGACCCTGTTCTATCCTGTGTCATCCACACACTTCCTGACACACAAGAGCCCATTGCAGCAGTGACTGTGTCAATCCACCTGGTTGAGGGTCTTCCTCTCCTTCACTGATTCTCCACCCTTCCCAGCATCATGTCCTTCTCCAAGGAACAGCACCTCCTAGCAACATGTCCAAAGTATGTGAGGTGAAGCCTCATCATTTTTACCTCCAAAGAGCACTCCAGCTGCACCATCTCTAAGACATACCTGTTCATTCTCTTGGCCGTCCATGGAATGTCCAGGGCTCTTCTCCAACACCACAGCTCTCTGGTGTCAATTCTATTTCTGTTATCCTTATTCCTTTTCCATGTCTCAGATGTGTACCTAGTAATCGAAAAGACTATGTCCTGACTCATGCACCTTAGTCCTCAAACTGACATTACTACTCCTCACTAACTTGGACCTGTCCCTAACAGCAGATTTAGAGGCTGTAAATTGCATGGGGAAAACAGTGACCATCTTTCTGCTATGGAGTAGTGGGGGGGTTTGAACACCTGCCTTTGAGTTGGCAGGGTAACTCCCTCATGAAATACAGAGACAAAAATATATTAATGACTATCTGGGGCTGGGAGAGGGAAGAGAACGAAGAGTTATTGCTTAAACAGTACTGAGTTTTTGTACTCAGTTGGAAAGTTCTGGAAACAAAGAGTGATGGTGGTTGCATGACATTTATGAACATAATTTTGCTGACTTGTACACTTAAAATGGAAAAACTTTTGTTGTATGCATTTCACTATAATAAAACTTCTGAAAACAAGACCAAAAATAGCTCCCTGATGTTACATTGGAACCAGCTCATAGCTGACCCTCCAGCAGGTTCTCTGAGGCAGGAATAGAGACTGCCCGGCTTTCTCCCTCAAAGCGGCTGAGAGATCTGAACCATCAAAGAGGTTCTGTCTTTGGATTAGCAGCTCAGCTTCCTTCAGCGTATGCTACCAAAGCTTCCTAACACAATTAGCTCAACCAAAAGTGACACTCATTCTGAACCACAGAATCCCTGATATAATGACATTTTTATATGCTTATAGAGGCCATATTCCCCAAATAAAAATGTAATACTCATGATTAAACAGATAACAGACCATATCTAGAGAGGACAAAGTAGCTAACAGGATCATTTTCATGGGGTACTGACTTGGGCACCATTCTAGACACTGGATGAAGCTGGACAGAACAGCACCCTGCACTCAAGGAACTCTAGTTCTAATTCTAGTGAAGAGAGACAGAAAATACACTCACAAACTAGACATCTGCTTCTTAAGTAAAGGCTCTGAAAGGGTTACGTTAAAGCAGGGTGAAGTGGGAGAGTACTGAACAGACAGTGAGAGTCAGGAGAGCAAAGAAGCCATTGTTGGAGGAAGCACATGCAGAGTGCTCCTTAGAGGCAGGGATGGGTGGGGGGCATGACGATTTGTCCTTGATTTCTTCAGAAGCATCATCAAGGGAAATAAATTCCTAGTAGAGACCGTCATGTTCAATACAGAGTCTGCAAAAACGGGGGAAACCTTCCATGAGATCCATCGTCACGACTGCTACAACACTGGACTCCAATCATCTTGAAGATGGTGCTCAGGGAAATGAGCAGTGTTTCCTTTTGTTTCAAGTAAAGTTGCTGGTTGAGTTGACAGCAACTAACAAAAGCAAAGGCAACAATGTTTTTGAACAATGTCAAGAATGACAGAGAAATTTGATGGGAGTCAGGGGTGAGGGAAATGGAAAGAATTTGTTCTTGAAAACAATGTATTCAAATTTTGTAAATAAACTAGCAGAATTTTTTTTTTTACGTTTCAGTCTTTTGATAATTAAGCACATAAAACTGTACTACTTAATATATTTCTCCACGAACTTTTTGTGAAATTCAGATTGCAGTGTATCATTTACAAAGCTTTTGTCTTTCTTCTGATCATCTACACCTTTTGCACAATTCTTAAAGACAACATCATCATCCCATCTTCTTTTTACTTTAAAGTTAGCCTGAGGCTGGGATGGACCAGTGAGATTAAGAAGTGGGTTTCCACTCAAAATGTTTTCCATGCGGATTCTTTCTTCTTCAGCTTTTTGTTCTTGTTCCTTCCTGGCTTGCTCTTCAGCTCTTTCTTTTTTAATTTTTTCTAGTTCCGCAAGAAGAGCTGCAGTGTCATCATCATCACTCTCCTCTTCATAATCTTCATCTTCATCCTCCTCGTCTGTTAAAGGATCATCTGCGTCAAGGTTAGCAGCAGGCATCTGGTCTAGCCTAGGCTTCTTTGACACTGAAGAAGAAGTTGTATGTTCTCGTGTGGGACGATCTCTATTTTTTTCTCTTGCAGCAGCTCTTTCTCTCTCTTCCAACTCTCTTCTGAAGTCCCGATTGCAAACTTCTTCAGGGGCATCCTGGGTTGTTTGTCTATATTTTATCTTTGTATGAGAGGGTAGGTCTCTGCTTGAATACTGCTTGGAAAGCTGGCTCAAATCACCTTCTCCTTTTCCTCTTCCACCTCTTGCAGGCTCAAAAGTTGGTCTGGCTGCTGTTGTCATTTTGGCCAACATCTGAAGCAGCAGCCTCTACCGATCACACAGACTCCATTATGCCCACCATCTCCCCAGAATTTTTTTTTAAAGAGAGAGAAGGAGCCTGGGAATCGTAATAAGCTACTAAGGTCTGTTGTCTCTCAGCTCCTGTGTTTTGTGGGAGCTGGAAGCCTATAAACCACATTCCCCAGACGCCTATTAAATTCTGCCAATGGGACGGCCAAGTGAGAGATGGGACGGGATGAAGGAGGGTGAAGCTGGCCCAACCTGCTGCTGCAGGTGACCTGTGAGGTGGCAGTGGCAGCAGTGGACATGTGAGCACTCCCACCGCTTCAACAGGAGCAAACAGCAAAACTGGAAACAGTGGCAGATGCATAGTTGCAATTCATGCCTTGGATTGGACTACATCCTCCCAAATATCTAACTAACTCCTTGGCTAAACCTGAGTTCTCCATATTCTTCATAAGAAAATCTTATCCTCTATAATGTTAATAAGACAGGATTAGAGGAATTAGGCAATGATGCAATCACCCCGAAGCTATGCTCTGAGAGGTGATCAGCCAATCAGTGGTAAGGGGATTAGGATGGGATGTCACACCTTTCCAGAGATCACAGTGTACCTGGGATGTGGGATCATCACCTTTTTTTTTTTACTAGAATTAAAAGAGAAGCAATTAGTAGGCACTTTGTCAGTATCACCAAGACAGAAGAGCTAGAAGTGAACCAAGCCCTTTGGACTCATGGCCCCCATGTGGTCAACCTCCTACATCCTGGAAAGAATTGATGCCAGAACACATGGAAATCTCCAAGGAACACCAAGTCCAAGGACAGTGAAAAGAGACAAGAACCATCCTCAACAACAGATGCAGTAAAAAGCACCAAGAATTCAAGCCTCTGACTTCTTCAGCTGTAAAAGAAGACATTTCTACTTGTTAAAGTCGTGTGCACTTGTGGTATCTCTGTGACAGCAGCCTGTTACGTAGCTAAGATGGCAACACTTTCAGCTGCCCCACAGTGAGTGGGGGCTTGTGGACCCCAGCGAGGGACCGTAGCACCTCCCTAGCCTCTACGCATCACAGTCTTCTCCCTTTTGTCCAGGTGCACTTCCATTTTGTCCATTTACACATTTGTAAATAATTCCCTGTATTAAATCTTCCTCTACTAATAAGAAGCTCTTGTGGCCTAGTAGGTGAGGAGTTGTGCTGCCAACCTGAAGTCAGGAAGTTTGAATGCACCAGCTGCTGCTCCAAGGGAAAAGATGGGTTGTATACGGCCTCTGAAAACCCACTTGAAGGGTGAGAAACGAGCTGGCTCCGACTGGACAGAAGTGAGGGCCTACTAAGAAAGTGCCATAGTGAAGCCCTTGACTGTTAACTGAAGGTTAGCCTTCTGAATCTACCCAGAAGCTCTAGGGGAAGAAAATCTTGTTTTTGTAAAGATTGTAGTGGAGGAAGAGACCCTAGGGAGCAAATCTGTTCTGACACATGGGGTCACTGAGTTAGAATCCATCATCAGCACCCAACAACAATGATTTGGAATGTTTTCTGGTTTCCTAATTGGAAGGTAACTGACATGCAGGGCAATAAATGTGAAAGTGTTTCGATTCTTATTACTGCAAGGATCAAAAAAGAAAAGAAACACCAAAACAAACTTGGTGGTTTCTCCTTAGATCAATCATGACATAGTCCCAGTCGTCACCTTGACTTGCCTCCGTCACCCAATGGGTGTCCATGAACATCCTCAGGGACCAGAATATGCAAGACCCCTCTCCTGCCACCTGTGCCAGCTCCCTCAAAGTGATGCTTCTGTCGTATTTCCTTGTCTGTTGGAAATGACCATCACAGTTTCTATATGTCTATTTTGTTCAGCAATGTCGGGCTGTTTACAGAGACCTATACACTCAAAACACAGTCACAGAGGGGATACAATTCTCTCTTCTCAAACCCAAATGCCAACACATGCAGACACCTGAAACTCAACCTGGAGCAGTCCTTCAGATCAAGCCAATAGCCTTAACTGGAGCGTCCAGAGAGTCTGTAAGCCTCACAAACTTACCTTGAAAGTACAGTGGTTGGCTTAGGGAAGGAACTTTTGGGGAGAGTATGTCTATAGTTTTTATCAAATTGAGATATATATCTATATCTATATATATCTTGAAATCCTGCTAGATCCTGCATCATCCTCTCTGCTGTGGTTAAGCCCATTGCTGGCAATCACTGTGTCAATACATCTTATTATGGTTCTTCCTCTTTTTTTTCTATAATTATATTTTATTAATTTTCATAAACATTTACAGAGATTTTGGGTTTCCATTCATTCATTGTTGCACTATTTTCTCTACCCTCCTCCCAGTTTGTTCTTGTCCAATTGCCACAGTGCTTGTCAAAGCCAGTTCTGATTAATCTTCTTTGTCAGCGTGTCCTTTGCCATTCCCTATCACTCCTCCCTGAGAGAGACTTCACCTGGGTCATAAGGAAAAGGGGATGGCATATTCTCTTAGCTACTTCCTGCTGAAAAGGGACGCTGTGGGTTTCAGGGTGAAGATCTTCTCTCACTACTCTAAAGGGCCCCTTTGGCAGGAGGAAACACAGAGACTATTATGGAGATTGATTTTGGAATTTAGATGCACTCTTATTGATTGTGCTTGGCCGTACATGTTCATATCCTTGAAGATGTATCATGGGGGTGTTGCAACCTAGAAGACACAAATTTGACTAACAAGTTATAAGTACATGAGTCCAAAAATTATGGAAAAGTAAAAGAAAAGATTCTTTCATTGTTTTACAAACCCTCCCCCAGGTCCCCTCCACCATGTAGCCCTCGCTCTAGTCTCCTGTGATGACAGAAATACCTAGTTATATATCTCTTTTAAACAGTTTTCTCCCTCCTCTGTTTCAGTGCAGTATACATTATTGAACCCATCTTACTCAGTCTCTCCCCAACCCCAAGGACAGTCCCATTCTACAACAGTGGCATCATGTAATATTTGTCCTTTTGTGACTGGGATATTTCACTCGGCATAATGTTCTCCAGAGTCAACCATTTTGAATAATATTGCATGAGTTCCTTGTTTTTTAATGCAGCATAGTATTCCATTGTGCGAATATACCACAGCTTCTCTAGCCATTCGTTTGTTGATGGGCACTTAGGTTGTTTCCAACTCCTTGCTATTGTGAACAAAGCTGCAATAAACATAGGTGTGCATATATCTGCTTGGATGTCAGCTATGGTCTCTTCAGGGTATATTCCCAGTAGTGGAATTGCTGGGTCAAATGGTATCTCTATTTGCAACTTTTTGAGAAAGCGCCATACTGCTTTCCACAGGGGTTGCACCATTTTACACTCCCACCAACAGTGAATCAGGGTTCCAGTTTCTCCACAACCTCGCCAGCATTTGTTGCTTGCTGTTCTGTTAAATTTTGCTATTTTGACTGGGGTGAAATGATATCTCATAGTTGTTTTTGGTTCTTCCTCTTCTCCTCTGATCCCCTTTTCCAAGCATGGTGACCTTCTCCAGATTGGCCTCTCCTTGACTTCATGCCCATCGTGTGCAAGAGAAAGTTTCACCATCCTAGCTTCGAAGAAGCATTCTGGCTGTATGTGTTCCAAGATAGATTTGTTCTTTTGGCAGGCCATGGGATAGTCAATACACCTCACCAACACCATAATTCAAAGGCTCAATCCATCTTACATTTATTCCCAAAGCAAGGCTCTTTGTAAACATCATGTCTTAAGTCTACCTCAGGAAAAGAAGTACATCTCACTCAGTATCTCCGAAGTGGGACGCAGGAAGAACTATCTATTCGTGTTTACTTCTATTTAGATCCGATCCATTTATGTTTACTTTGTTTTCTTTTAAGGAGACTTCTCCCCAAACATTGATTAAGCAAACTGTTGTTGTTAGTTGTCATCACATCTGTCTGACTCATGATGACTCCTTGTACCATGGAACACAGTACTGTCTGGTCTGGCTCCATCCCTGTGGCCTGCTGGGGTCAGACTGTTATGCTCTGTAAAGTTATCATTGCTGATTTTCAGAAGTAGACCACCAGACCTTTCTTCTTAGTTGAGAAGCTCCTGAAATCTGTTCAGCTCCATGGCAGTGATCACACCTCCAGTGTCAGGCTCCAGTCGACCAGTGGGGGCCTTACCTGACATGCGTTGGCAGGGACTCTGGTCGTCTGCATGCACAGTGAGACGTCTCCCACGGAACTCTCAGTCCTGGATCCATATTTTTGTCTCCCCTTTACACTCTTCTCCTTTGATGAATATCTATTATTTACAACAGATATTAATGTAATATTGTTGCTGTTGCCATCTACTCAGCTCCAAGTCATGGCGACCTTATGTAGAATAGAATGAAATGCTGTTATACTTGGCACCGTCTTCATAATCTTTGCTACACTTAAGCACATTGCTGCAGCCACCGGGCCAATCCAGCAGAATGCTTCCCTCGATTTCACTGCCTTGCACATTACCAAACATAACGTCCTTCAAATTCTTCTAGTGATGAATACAATATCACAAATGAAACTTACAAGTAAATGGGCATATGTTGAGGTTGATGTTCAATTATTTTTTAAAATTTTTTATTATTTTTGTGTGTATGTGTACCATCAAATAGAATCTGACTGGTACAGGAGCAGATTGCCCCTCCTTCTCCAGCAGAGCATCTGGTGGATTCAAACTACGCACCTCTGGGATTGCAGTGCAGCTTCTTGCCACTTGGCCACCAGAGCTCCCTGATGCTCAATTAAAAAAAAAATTATATAGGTGCCCTGTCAAAATAGTTTTAGAGGTCCCTGCACGAGCACATTACATAAGGGAGAACTCTGAGCTAATTAAGTGATCACTGAGATGAAGGGAAAGATCCTAATATGATAGTGGAGATCAGGGATGACCTGAACAGGGAGGAAGGCTCGGAAGGGAAGCGTGGGTGCGAGGGGCAGCAGGTAGGAGCAGAGGACTGAGGGCTTAAGCAAATTGTGTAACTTCTCTGTGCTATAAAATGAGAGAAATACTGGTATCAAATATTAGGTGAAAGTTTTCACTGTGGATATCAAATTGGTTAATCTGCATAAAATGCTGTGCACTGTGTCTATTAGGTGGTAGGTTCTCTTGTTGTAGTGCTGTTGACTCAAGTCCAACTCAGCAAACCTGCAGGATGGGGCAGAACATCCCCACAGAATTTCCACAGCTGTAATCGTCACAGGAAGAGACCATCACATCTTTCCTCTATTGATCTGCTAGTAGACTAGAACCAATGACCTTGCAGTCAGCAGCCACGGTCTTAATCATTGTGCCATCAGGACTCCTGAAGCACACCTGAGATATTTTTGAGTGTTTGTCAATAAAACCCAATACAATAAAAATGTTGCCTTCTGGAGCTTCTCTCCCTTGCTACTGGGCAAGTACTGGGAAGGGATATATAGGATAAGAGTTAACAAATTAGATATTCCCTTCACTATCTCCACAACTGCGACATGAGGACTCATTGTGAGAAGAAATGAAGCTTCCAGTGAGCTTAAGGGAGCTCTGGTGGCCTAGGGGGTAAAGAGTTTTGTTTCCAACTCAAAGGCAGGTGGTTCAAGTCCAACAGTTGTTCTGCAGGGGAAAACTCTCCTCCTGTGTGATTTACAACCTCTGAAAGCAGTTGATTGACCTCTCGAGGGTCAGCTATGAGTTGCTTCCAACTTGATGGCAGAGAGAGAGAAGAACGAACTTGAGTAACCTGTCCAAGATCACAACCTGAGTTAAAGTGACTGTGATAGTATGCTCGTGAAACTAAGCCCAACTCTCTACTGTCCACTGACAAGCCTTGGTTCCTCCAAGTATCAGTGTGACAGAGGAGGGATACCGAGGGCCATGTTCCCATTTTCAGTTTGAGGCAATATCTGAGAGTCATAGCTTTCTGTCATGGGGTGAGCTTTGTCCTTGGCCTCTGTGAACACGCCAAAGGATGCACTGGTACAGCAGTTGGAAAAGTTGTACATTTGGGACATCTTTGACCTCTGCCTCATAGGAACTGCCCTGTTCTGACTCTTACAAAAGAAATCATTTGTTAAGAACTTAATCATGAAAGTCTGTGGACCAGCCTCTTGCCAGGGCTTCAAAACTGTTGATATAGCATTTAAGGGAGAGGGGGCGGGGGAAAGAAAATGTGGTATAAGTCCCAGTTTCTCTCATTCCTTACCTGTAAATAGGGATAAAAGTTATTAAGACTGTTGTGAGCATTAAAGGAAGCAGTGAATCAATCTCAAAGTATGCAGCAGGGCACTGGATACAGAACACTTTCAACTCATGTTTTCTGAATTTGACAAACCACTGTGCCATCATCCCCCATCATCTGGAGTCAAAGAGACAGAGACAGAGCTCCCACACCCCTCAACCACCTGCTCCTCTTGGAACGAAGAGAGTTAAACTTCCATTCCCAACTCATTGCCCATCCTGGAAAGAGTAGGGGAGGAGAACAGGAGGTTCATAAATGCTGTCAATCAGTCAGCCCCCACCCAGCACACACAAACACACCTCCTTCTACATGGCCCTCTTCTGGGAGGCTGAGCCCCTCCTCTGGCCCCTTCTAAAGCCAGAGAGTCCTGCCCCCCATTCTCCAGCACACTGAGGCCACAGCTGTGGTCCAGCTGCAAAGCCCAGCCAGCCACCCACTGGCCCTTTGCCAGAGACAGGAAGCCAGGAAGAACTGCACGCCTGCTGGACGGACGCTGGGGAGGGGTGGGTGCCCAGGACTGGCGCTAGGCCAGGGGGTGTGAGTACAGTTATGTGGAGAAGACATTGAGAGGAGAGTGCAGCAGGGCTGGCCAGCTCTTCTTTGGAATGGCAGGGTGGGAGGCACAGCTCATGTAGGGGACAGCGTCACCCTTCATTGCTTAGACTGGGGCCTGAGTGAAGAGGATGAGTCCTGAAGGCAGGAGCGGTCACCGGCCTAGGAGTCTGAGAACCAGGGGTTTGGTAAGGTTTTGCCACAACTTCACTGTGGCACTTGGGTTAGTCCCTTTCCCTCTCTAGCCTCTGCTGTCCCGACTGTGAAACTGGAAATGGTTATTGAGCGCTCTGTGGAAAATACAATTACAGGGGAAACACTCATTAGTGGACAAGGCAGAGGCCCTGCTTTCTTCATTCTACCAACCAACAATCAAATACATAATAAATCAAGTGGTGAAGGGTCTACAAGGAAGATAATAAAACAATGCACAGGGACAGACACTGAGGGACATCTCTAACAAGGCAACATAGCAGAGAACTAAGGAAAATAAAAAAGGGGTCATGTAGCTACCTGGCTATAGCACTTCTTGGCAGAGGACAGAGCAAGTGCAAAGGCCCTGAGGCAGGAGCCTGGCGGGGAGGAAACCAAACAGAATGCCACTGAGTCATAGTAATCCTGGAGGACTATCTACAGACCAGCCTCATCTTTCTCTAAGGATCAGCCAGGGGGTTCTAACTGCTGACCTTAGGGTGTGCAGCCAAATTCTTTAACCATTACACCACAGGGCTCCTTAGAAAACATCTGGAAAGTTAAAAAACATTTTAAAAGAATGAATAAATAGTTTGGGCTGAGGGGAAATGAATGAATGAGGAGAAGATGGAGATCAAGTCAGGTAAGATCCAGGTTATGGCACCTGAAGGCCTTCAGGAGGACTTTTCATTTTACTCTAGTAATCAACGGAGGGAGCTCTGGTGGCCTAGTGGTAAAGAGCTACATTGCCAACATGAAGGCACATGGTTCGAATCCACCAGCTGCTCCATAAAAGGAAAGATGGGCAGTCTTCTCCTGTACGATGTATTGCCTCTGAAAACCTACTGGAGGCTCAGCTAAGAGTTGGTTCCAACTCGATGGTACACAACAACAACAATCAAGCCAATCCTGGTACTGAGGAGGGGGAGAAGTGAAATTGTTACCAATTTCCAATCATGGCCAGGGATATGGGCGTTCAGGAGGAGATAGTAACAGGCCAGGTCCAGAACAAAGCATGTGAGTTCTGGAGAAGGTGAGGTACTTGGTTCAGGGGCAAATCTTAAGTTGTTGTTGTTGTGGTTAAGTGCCGTCGAGTTGTAGGCAACTCATAGTGAGCCTATGAACGAAAGTCCTCAACACTTGCGTGATTTTCATCCTTTCTCCAGGTTCATAGGTTTTCCAGAGGCAAGCTATTTACGGAAGTGGATGCCACTCCTGCTTCCAAGCTTGTTTTAGTTGGGAAGCTCCACCCAACACTGTCCACCATGGATACCCTTTATCACATTTAACAGAGCACTAAAAAAATCATAGTAATTAAGATAAGCTATGTTTCACTGTTCTTTTCATTTTTTAATTTTTATTTTATTTTCTTATTTTTTGTGCATGTACCATCAAATCTAACTGGTACAGGAGGTGATTGTCCCTCCTTATCCAGCAAGAACATCTGGTAGATTAGAACTGCGCACCTCTGGGATTGCAGTGCAGCTTCTTGCCACTAGGCCACCAGAGCTCCCTTCACTGTATTTTTAAAAAAATTAAAATGAATGCAAAAAGAAAAACAACAAAATTATTCTGAGCCAAAAGGAGGTCTCGTGTCCTAGTGGTAAAGATGTGTGCTGCCACCCCAGAGGCATGTAGTTCAACTCCACCAGTTGCTCTGTAAGAGAAAGACAGGCAATCTCCTCTGTGAAATTTAGATTTACTGACTCTAAAAAGTCGCTGGAGGAGTTCACAACAACAACAAGAAGTACAATAAACTTAAGCCAATATAGCAACATTTTAACTAAAGGCAGCACCCAAGCCTGAACTTGCATGGTTGTGTTTTATTTGATTCACCCTAATCCAGCCCTTGTTCTGATATAAATTGATTTACAAAAACAGGCCACTTTGGGGGGGGGGGTTCTAAAAAAAAAGAACAAACACCAACAAACCAAAACCCAAAATGTTCTTTTTCTTTTGTTGCTGCTGTTGGGTGCCCTGGGGTGGATTTTTGACTTGTGATGGCTTCATGTGACAGCGGTTCTCAGGCTGCAACCTTGACAGGCCTAGATGGACAGATATTTCTATTAGCACCTCCTTAAATTTTGTCCCTCAGGCAAGTGCCTCACTCACCTCACCCTAGTCACAGCCTTGGATAATAATCAAACGATTGGTTACACATGGAGGGCCCCAGTGCTCATTTCTCCTGCGGCTTAGAGAGGTGGAGGGACTTCCCCAAGGAAAGACAGGATATGGACTTGGAATCTGTCTGGAGTCTCCTCACAAGGGCAGCTGGCTGGTCATAGGGGTGTTGATTGAGAAAAAATAAACCCCACAACCAACAACAACAACAACAACAACAAAAACCAACCTTCTTTATTCAAGTGTAATAGTAACACAATAAAGTACCATAGCTATTCAATCTTGTGTAACCAAGGTGCTGGTGTTAAACTTACAATATATTTTCACTCAGAGGGCTCTGAAATCCAGCAGGAGACTTTGGACTGTAAGACTGGGGAGTAGGCTGATGTGGAGTTTAGAAACCCCTGGATAGAAACTGAGGTGCTCAAGAGAGCTCACACCCTAGTCTGGTTGGGGGTAGGCCTTATATGAAAAGCGACAGAAGGAGCTGGCAGGGGCTGTCCCAGAGACAATTCCCACACCCAGCTTGACCCATGGAGGCGGTGACGGCCAGCCTGCGGGCCCAGGTAAGCTGGTAAGAATGCAGCAGCCGCCAAGGCCCGGTGCGGGCGCGTCCTGGTGACTCAGCTGGTGCCAGGAAAGAGGAGCCCGCCCCGCTCCCCAGAACTCCCAGATAGCACCCTGCTTGGGGCTGGCTCTCGGGGCGCCAGGCCAGGCCCCCGCAGCACGCAGCCCGGCCCCGGGGGCGGGACCCCTCCTCTGGTCCAGCCCCCTCTCTCTGCTGCAGCCACCCGAGCCCAACACGGGGACGCGGCCGCTGGTAGCGAGAGCGCGGCCAGCATTGTAGGGGCCAAGCTGGTCCTGGCCTCGAGGGCGCCCCAGGACCTGCAAGTAACGTAAGTAGCGCCTGAAGGGGGTCTGGAGAAGACCAAGGAGACGGACGCTCTGCGTCCCTCGCTCGGCACCCAGCGTCCCAACTCTTTTTCAAGCCCGAGCCTGGCCAGGCACGCTGCCGCCACCCTAATTGCTCTCCGGCCCCAGCGGTGTGGAGTTCAGACGCGACTCGCGACTCGAGGCGGCCCAGGTCAAGTGTGGCTTAGAGCGCAGCCGCTCCAGTGGCTCGCCCCACCTGAAGATCAGCTCAGGGACTGTCCAGTCCTGCCTGGAGGAGCCCCTGCCTCCTTGCTCTCTCCCATTCTCGGGATGTTGGGGACAGGCCAGGTCCCACTGAGGGACCCTAACCACCCTGAACAGCCTGGCCACACTGATTCCCCACCTCCACAGCCCAGAGCAGGGATCCAGCTCACAATTCCAGATGTGTGGCTTGGCTGGCGCGAAGGGAGGGTCCCTTCCCTCCCCTTTCTCCACGCACCCCTACCATAGAGGGCCTCAAATTCCAGTCTGGAGCTAAAAGAAGGACTGAACTCGGGGAATTGCTCTAGATTCGCCAAAGCTGATTTTCAGACCCAAATTCCCACGCACAGCTGATGGGGGTGGGGCACTAGGGATGCTCTGGGCTGCCACCGGGCAGGGGAGAGAAACATGGAAGGAGAGTTCCCAACCGGATTTTCCGGAGGGTCAACTTCTGGCCGCGTGGATAGTGGTCTCTAAGCCCCAGATTCCAGGCGCCGGGCTTGGAAACCTCGCGCTGGAGCCGAGGGTCTGAGTGAAGGGTGCCTGCGGAGTTTGCTCACCTCTTCTTCCCCCTTTGGGACGGCAGAATTTGGGGACTACAGTTACTCAGACAATCGGTCCGAGGTGATGTAGTTGCAGTAGTTTTTCTACCTTTCTCTAGATTTGTCACAAACTTTTGCAGAGTCTGGGAGGGGCTCAGGACCGCGCGGCCCCTGCCCCTCCGCAGCGGGGCTCTGGGTCCTGCGCAGGGGCGAGTTTGGGGAGGCTGGGGCCTCACTCAGAGAGCGCAGAGGAAGCGGCTGGGCCGGCTTCCTGTGGGGGCTCGGGCCGTGGCGCCCCGCGGACAGACGTGTCCGGCCCGGCCGAGTGGAGCTCGGCTCAGGGGAGGGGACTTGGGGGGGGCGCCGGGAAGGCGAGGAGGGGGCGGGGATGAGGTAGGCGGGAGGGGAGAGGAGAAGCGATCAGGGGAGGAGCAAGGGGGCTGGAAGGGGAGAAGGAGGAAGGAAGGGGGCGAGCGGCGAGAGTTTGGCGCCGACATGGGAGAAAGGAGCGAGTGAGGAGAGGGGGCACCGGCCAGGCACCGAGTGGCCCTCGGGGGAGCGCTGGCTGCAGGCGCGCATGGAGGGCCCTGTGCCGTGACCCAGGCTGGGCGACAGAGTAGCGCCAGCTCGCGTGAGTAAGTTAGTCGGTAGCTGAGCTGGAAAGGGGGAGGCGCGCATCCACTGGAAGCCCCCCAGCCACACTAGTGCCCCTTTCTCCTCCTGCACGTTCTGGGTTCCAGGGGAAGTTTGGCCCTGCCTGCTAAGCCCTGTTTTCCGCAGGTCTCGAGCCGATGTCCCAGGTGAGTGGTCCACGCTCTCCTGAAAACGACGCGCCCCATGGAGCCCCCAGTGCAGCCGCAGACCCAGGTAGGATCGCGAGTGGAGAGCAAAGTGGGACAGGAACCCGGGTGACGGCTGGGGGACGAGAAGGGTTCTCTCGCTCCTCCCTGAAGCAATGGGTTCCCGAAGTTAACGTGGGTTTGGGGGTGCAGAGGCCTAGCTTAGTGTGGGGGTGGGGGAAGGGGGCTGAAGGGAGGGAGGCTGGGCCTGAATAGAAGCTGTGGCTGCGCCAAGTTGGCTCCAATTCTTCTACACCAGGCGCGCGCGCGCACACACACACACACACACACACACACACACACACATCTGTCTGTCCGTCTGGGATCTGTGTCCCAGCTGGTACTGCCCAGTGTGTAAATATTTGTGGGGGCCTCAGGCGGGAGGTGGGGGTGTCTGAGTCCCTCCCTCCCTTTCTCCAGCCTAACCCAAGCCAAATGCTTCCCGAAAACTTTTGTCCGCTGTGAGCCTCTGCAGAACCCGGCCCCTCCCCTCCCTGTTGCCCTCTTTTCTCCCTGGCCATCCTCCCCTCCCAGACCATCCCAACTCTGCTAACACATACTTCACCCAGCCCCCTAACTTGGGTGAAACTCCCCCACTCACCAATCCCCACCCTGGGTCTGTACTCTGTTCTGGATTCCTGCAGGAGCCACCCAACAAGACTGTGGCTCTCAGTCCGTTCTTCTCACAGGACACATTTGTAAAGCGAGGCCCTGGTGGAGGACTAGGTCAGGCTGAAGTCTGGAGCATCTGGGATATGTTAAGAGAGGGAATAAGTGGAGGTGTAAACCTGGATTTAAGGATGCTAATCCCACAATTGTTGTGTATCGAGTCGGAACCTACCCATACCTGATCCTCCAGCAAGTTTTCAGAATCATTTACTTTCAGGAGAGGAGATTGCCCATTTTTCTCCCTCAGAGCAGCCTGTGGATTCGAACCAAGTGCCTTCAGGATTGTTGTAAAGCTTCTTGACACTAATTTACCCTCAATCTCATTGTTTTGGTATCCATTCCTCCTTCTCTCCTGACACGTCCCATCTCTCTATCTCTCACTTCAGTCTCCACACTGGTATGTTTTGCATGCTGGTCTCAAAATGGGCAGGTCTCTGTATCCTGGTGTGGACACTGTCCCTGTGGGCCCCAGGTCCATGGGTGTATGGGTGAGTGTGTGTTTGTGTAGCCTGAACTGGAGAAAGGGCAAGTGGGAGAGTCAGCTGTGACTAAAGATTTGCTCACTCATTGCTCTTGAGTCAAAACTAACTCATAGCTGACCCTCCAGTGGGTTTTCAGAGGTTGTAAATTGCATGGGAGGAGAATGTCCATCTTCCTCCTTTGGAGAGGCTGGTAGGTTTGGATCCACCCGTTTTGAGTTGGCAGTGTAACTCCTTACCCACTAGACCACCAGAACTCCCTACATGTCTTTGCTTATCTTCAGCTCTTTCTGCTCCCTCTCTCTGGGGGCCCCTGGAGCTGGGACCTTGTGGGAACTAAGCCCCACCAGCCCTTAGGGAGACAGAAAAGGGCACAGGGCTGAGAAGGGCCTTCCATTGTGTCCAGTATCCTCTCCTCCTGTCAACCTCTCTTCCCTAGCCTCCAGTTTCTCTTCCTTCCTCCCATCTTCCCCTCCTTTCTTCCTCCCCTTATCCATTTTCTCGGCTCTTTCCTCCACCCTCTTCCTTCCACAGCCCTCTCCCCTGCCTGACCCATTCTTAGTTCCATCTGCAAGAGAAAGAGGCCCAGGTCAGGGTCCAGCTTGGGGCACTGGGAGGGTTAAACCCTGGACTGTAACCTGAAGCTCCCCAGCCCCTCAGCGAGCCCCCTCCCCAGCCTGGGCTGGGCCAGACAATGCTGCTTTTATAACACAAGAGGCCTTGCTTTGCTGCTGCCGCCTTGGGAGAAAGAGCCTGCTGCCCAGGAAGCCCAAACCGCAGGAGACCCAGCCAAAACCCCACAGACGCCTGAATCCCAGACCAGAATCCCCCACGCTCCCTCCTGAGCGCTGAGAGAAGAGCAGGGCTGCACTGTCTGCTGCCCTCGGAGGCCCTGTGGCAGGACAACCAGCAGAGTGCGTGGGCCCCTCCCTCAGCTGCCCAAGATGCAGATGGGGCACAAGGGGACTCAGGGCACCTCTGCCTGGGGCAGGTGGCCAAGCCCTCACACCCTTGGCTCCCCCAGTGGCCTCCTTCCCACCCACCCCCTGAGAGCCCCAGGAGCCTGGCTCCCTAACCCACAGCAGATTTCTGCCCAGTCCTGGGCGTCGCATTCCTGCTCTTGGTTCTAAATTGAATTTCCTGGGGAATTGGAGCCTTTAGACCTAAAATAAAACTAACCCGATCCAGCACAGCTGGCCAACTCAGGCTGTCCCCAGTCCTCAGCCTGGTGGCCTGCGAGAGTCTGACCAGTGGGCTCACATTAACCATGCGTGTATCGAGGGAGTCTACCTTCTTCAGCTTTCTTGGGGTTCAGAACCAGATGCTACCCTAATGCTTAACTCTTTCTCTATCTTCTTCCTTTTGCCTGGACATTCCAAACTCCAAAATTCACCAGCAGGTGTTTGGTGAGTGTCCCTTGGAGATGCAGAGATGAAGACACCTCCCGCATCTATCAGCCCAGGCGAGTAGGGCTGTAGATGAGGGTTAGAGTCTGGTTGAGGAGCCAGGACTTCACTACCAAGTTTTCATGAACTGCAGGGGACCGTAGGCACTAAGTCCTCAGAAGTGGGCCTCTTGGAGGGGGGAATAGAGGGAGTCAGAGAAGACTTCTGCAGGAAGAAGTGGAGCCCATGCTAGGTCATGAAGATGGGTTCAATTTGGGGAGTAGGAGAGAAGGAAGTCAGACTTTCCTTATCAGAGAAGCAATGTAAGCATGCGTTGACTAATCAGAAGGTCTTGTAGTAGCCCAGGTTTTTGGAGAGGTCAGTTTGCCTGGGATGCAGGATCCTTTACACTGATTAGATTAAAGACGTACACAGACCCCTTGAATGTCAGACCAAGACAAGATTGAAATGTGGGGTTCCAGTCACTACTTGTGGACCAGATCAAGTCTTGCTCCTCACTGTCCAAAGGTGATCAGAGCTTCAAGGAGGAAGCCTGGATCTCCCGTCTGCAAGGACAGTGAAGAGGATTGGACTTGAAGGACCAAGCATTGGAGGTCCATTTCAGCCAACGGCATGAACCTTGTGGGCACTGTGCAAGCTTAGGGTGAACCCAGATCATGTGAAGGAAGTTTTCCGTCTAAGGCCCAGAACTACCTCCCAACTTGGCAGTAAGTAGCAGGAGCTCCGAGGGTTCCTGCTGAGGCCATGGATCTCATTACCTCTCCTCTTGGACTTAGAGATTTAAACATGGTTCTTCTATTCCCTCCAGAACTGTCTTTCCAGAACGCTGGACATTGGCAAGAACTTTAGCTTGTGTTGGGACAGGAACATTTCATGGCACAGGGGTGACTGCCTTTCTGCATGGCCCACTGGACAAGGGCTCTCCAGAGGAGGGGTACAGGGCTCCGGGCTTTGGCTCAAAGATGCCACCAACATGTAGGAATGAGAAAAAGGTGTTCCGTCTACCTCTCCCCCACCCCGGGTCAGATGGAGTAGATGAACAACTGTGTAAGCAGATGGCGTTTCCCAGAAGAAAGGAGCCTCAGTCGGGGCTTCAGACCTCTTGTCTCATCCTGAAGCAGGAGTCTTTATGTAGGACGTGAATTGCACAACCACATGGGGCCTTTCTATTTGCTACCCTCTTGGACGCTTCTGTCAGAGCTTCTCTGTAGATGGTCTCCCCACTGTGTCTGGTCTGGGCAGCAGTATGTCTTGGTCACTAAGAAGAGAGCTGGGCTCCTTTGGCCTCTTGATGTGTGAGCACTAGGACTTCACCTCCTGCCTACCTTTCCTGCCCTGTCCACTCCAAGCCCCTGCTGCCTCTTGGGCAGGCATCTTGGGATCTGGCCCTTGGCAGTGTTCCCATTTGTATGCAGGCTGAGTCTTCCTGTGGTTTCTCCTTCCCTCTCACTCTGCCTCTGTGCCTCATTTGTTTCCTCATCTGTCCCTCTGCTGGTATCACCTGCTGGCACCTTCGCTGGTCCTCTAGGCGCTGCCAGCTCAAGAGGGTGGGCTTGGTTTTCTTCCCTGCCTGGTTTCCCTAGAAAGGCTGATGTTCACCCTGAAGTGGAGGCTTCTTTCAGAAGGGACCTGGGTCTTAGCTCGCTCTACTGTCCTGCTCTCAGATTCAAGACCAACAGTCTCGTGGGTGAGGCTCCCAAGACAGCAGACACACTTTGCGTGAAGACCGAGACAGAATTCTCTCCAAGCCCCCTTCTTTACCTTCGTCTCTCCCATCATGGGAGGCCAAGAAGGGAGAATTCCTGGCTCCACTCCTGAGAAGACTGATGGCGTCCCCCCTGAGCACCCTGCTTACCTCAGCGGAAAGCCTAGAAAACGCCTTGAAGGTCCCCCAGGCCACGACCTGTGTTCTAGGCTTGCCTGCCTCAACCCCAACAAAGGCCTGTGGTTTCTCTGATTGGCTCTGCAGCTGCACGTTGCTGTTCTCTCTGGGGTCTTGGTTCCTGCTGCTGCGATTTTCAGCATGCCTTTCCCCCCTTCTCTGCTAATTCTTTTTTAAAAATTAATTTTCATGAAAGTTTACAGAGACTTAGGGTTTCCATTCATTCATTGTTGCACTTTTCTCCCTGCCCACTCCTCCCCCCAATTCGCTCTTCTCTTTGAAAAGTAAAAGAAAAATTTTTTCATTGTTTTACAATCCCTTCCCCCTCCCCGCCCCCACCAGATCCATTCCACTATGCAGCCTTCGTTCTGGACTCCTGTCATGACAATTATACCTAATCACATATCCCTTTTAAACAGTTTTCTCTCTCATCTGTTTCAATGCAGTATACATTACTTATTCCATCTTTCTCAGTCTCCCCCCAACCCCGAGGTCAGTCCTGTTTTACAACAGTGGCACTATGCAATATTTGTCTTTTTGTGACTGAGATATTTCACTCAGCATAATGTCTTCCAGGGTCAGCCATTTTGTATAATATTTTATGAGTTCCTCGCTTCTCAATGCAGCATAGTATTCCATTGTGTGAATATACCAGAACTTCTCTATCCATTCGTTTGTGGATGGGCTCTTGGGTTGTTTCAGTTCTTTGCTATTGTGAACAAAGCCACAATAAACAAAGGTGTGCATATTTCTGCTTGGGTGGCAGTTATGGTTTCTTTAGGGTATATTCCCAGTAGTGGAATTGCTGGGTCAAATGGTATTTCTATTTGCAACTTTTTGAGAAAGTGCCATACAGCCTTCCATAGTGGTTGCACCCTTCTCTGCTAATTCTTCACGACTCATTGTCATTCTCCTGGAAGCCTGGTCTCACTCCTGCCCTTCTCATCTAGCTAAGGACCCATCTTCAGTGCCTTCACAATTCTAGACAATCAGTTGGATCAAGTCAACGCTGACCTATGTGTCAGAGGAGGATTGGGCTCCATGAGGTTTTGAATGGCTGATGCTCCAGAAACAGAAGCCTGGAACTTTCTTCAATCATGGCGAGTCAACTGTGACTCCACCCAGGGTCTCTGTGACTCTTGCCAGTCGGTGTGTGTGATTGTCCCATCTCCTACCCTATCAGAGAGCTCCTTAGAGATGACTCGATCTTTTGAACTTATTGTCATCAGTGGTTGGCATATTGTTAAGTTCATCATAGGTGCTTAATAAATGTTGGACCAAACAGTGTGGGAGGCTGCGAGGGTGATTGAACCGGCTCACAGATGACTTCTATATGCTAGGGGGTCCTCTGAGCAGTTAGTTCATTTACACCTTGAGACCTTGGAAGAGAAATGTTAGTATCCATCTTTACACACAACCCTTGGTGACTTGCCCACACTGGTAACGAGCAAAAAAACCAAGGCTTAGGTTTCCCAATTCCTCAACCAGCCAGGCTGGGCTAATTTTCATTATCCCTCGGGAGATTTTGGGATGCCTTGTTCAGGGCCTGAGGCTTTGGCAAGATGCTTCTTGGGAGTCAGAACGTAAGACCGGGAAACCACCTCTTCCTGCGACTTCAGACTGAAGCAAGAGTTTCCTGGCCTCTTGGTGCAACCTGGGTTTAGCTCCCAAGATTCACCCGTGAGCTGGTGTGGACCAGCAAACACCACATTCACACTTGGGGGTCGTCTCTACCTGCATGAAAAGGCCTGGTAGTCTGCTCCCCATGGGGCAGTTCTCTGTCCTGTAGGATCACTGCCGGTTGGAATGGACAGGAAGGCACACAAACTTTCACCTGAGTGGTGAAGGGACAGCACTATTTTCCAAGGTAGAGAGAGTCAGCAAAAGAGAGGAAGACTTTCAATAAGATGGCCCGACACCGCAACTGTAATGACGGGCTTGAGGACGGCAGAGATGGTGATGGCGGCGCAGGATGGGGCCAGGTGCACATCTGTTGTTGGTAGGGTTGCTATAAGCTGTCCACTCAACAGTACGCAGCAACTTGCTTGCTTTGATTGTGCTGGCCACCTCCTCTGGTACTTCTAGGAGCCCTCCCTGAGACCCAGCCCATCCTCATCACATTCCTGGGGTTAGACTGACACCGTTTGAGTTGGCAGGGGGCCAGCCTAGAAGTCTCAGGGGCCAGCTCTGCCTCCCTCGCTCCCCAACTGTGTTATGGTCTGGCCTTCCCCAGCTGTCTTCCTCTTCCCCCCTTTCCCTGCACTTGTCCCTGCTGCACCTGCATCCTCTCCATGTCTTCCCAGGCTCCCACCCTTTAGTTTCTCAGTTGCTTTCACACATAGGGAGCCATTTTGCCCAATGATTCCCAGGATCACCCGCTCTTTTAACCCAGTGGCCTCTCTCAGCCAAACTAGCGTTAAGCCTGCTCTCAAACACATCCTGAGAATGAAGGACGGCAGATGGGTCCTGCAGAACCTCAGACAGGCCAGAGTCAGCCACCCCTTCCAGAAGACCACCTGCTGATGGGGCAGGCCCATGCTTCCTCTCTCTGTTGCCCTTTCCCCACCTCTCATGCGGTACCCAGACTAGCCTCTTCCCCTTTCCAGCTCTCAGGATAAGCCAGACATTCCCAGATATGCTCACTCCCTTCCCAGAACTCAGTAGTCCATTTCCTCCACTTTGACACCCTGTGGGCCATGTTAATCCCAAAGGGCAGGAGGAGCTGAGGGAACCCGCCTCCATGCCTTCTTGGTGCAAGGTAGGCACCAGGAGAGGTTCCCAACAGGTAGCTCTGCTGTCCACCAGCCATCCTAGGAGCCCGCCCCACCCTCTTCCCTGCCACAGCTCCTGTTTCCAGGCAAGGCCTGTGGCTTTCGCTGGGCAGGTGTGAGCATATCTGCCTGGGCTTGCCTCCCTCTGTACCATTCACCTGGGGCCCTGCGCCCACATTTCCCCCAGTCAGTGGAGGGAGGGGTGCACTGGATTCTCTGGCAGGAGGATCCCTCTAGGGTCCCTAAGGGTGGAGGTCACTAAGGAGTGCTGAGGGCCTGTGGAGGAGGCAGACCAGTGGACTGTCCCTAACAGAACACAAAGATTCCCATCCTCTTGTGGGCCCCAGGCTTTCTGATGCCTCTAATTTTCTCCCTCCTCATATCTCTCTCATTTGGAGAGAGCTCAGAGAAGGCTCTGTGATCCTCTCTGTTGTTGCCCATGGTGGATTGTGTTTTTATCTCTGTATCTGAGGGGACCTCTATTGCTCTCCCTGTGTGTGCGGGTGGGTATTGTCTTGCACCCTCTGGGTTGCTCCGCTTCTGCGTCTCCCCAGTTGCTTTCTCCCCATATTGTGTGTGTTTGGGTGATGCCTTCCCGAGGCACCTGTCTTTCTGACTTCACAACCTGGGGTGCTGTAATACACCTGCCCCTCACCCCACCCCCCAGCCCTCTGACTCCTGGCCTCACCCTTCATTCTCTCAGTGCCCCTACATTGACCGGGGGGGTCAAGTGCACACCTCTCCTGCTCCCACCCCCACCTCCCATCTCCCACGACCTACTTCCCTTCGGCCCAGGGGGCCCTCACCCTGCTGCTGCCCTAGGAGTTGTGGGTTTGAAGCTGGCTCCATTTCTGCCGTCCGCCTACCCTGGACAGAGGGGCCGAGTTAGGCACTGTAATTACGTGTGGCTGCGGTTCGCCTCTTCCTCAGCCCTCTGGGCCATCTCCCCGTCTCTCTCCCCTCTTTCCTGCCTCCTCGCCCTCAGCCTCCTCTCACTATCATCCTCTCTCACCGACTCAATTCTTCAATCTGTCTCCCTCTCGCACTGTCGGCGTCACGCGCCCGTCTCCACCGCCTCTGCCTCTGACCCTGTCTTTATCTTTCCCTCCATCGCTGGTTTTCTCCTTATTGCCTAGGCTCCCTGCCTGTCCCCAGCTGTCTGTCACAAGGCTTCTGGGCTCTCTCCTCAGCCCCAATCTCCTGCATGCTGATGCTCTATCTCGCTCTGCTTCTACCTTGCACTGTCCCTTTGATTCTTTCTCTCTCCCTGTCACTAGCGATGCCTGTCCCTATCTCCCCATCACTGACTGTCTGTCTGTTCTCTCCTGCTCCTTGTTTTTAACTTTAAACTGCACACCTCTGGCATTCCTCCCAGCACCTCAAACACACATGCAGACATACACATGTACACACACACCCGTGCACACATGCATGGATACACACTTCGGTGGACACACCCACTTGCTCACACATGTGTGCACGCACCCACACACCCCTTTGCCCATTCATTCACAGATTGTGGTTTGGGAACTTTCTATTTTGGAGTCTGGCACTGTGGCCAGATAGGGGAAGGGCTGGGTGACCAGTGCAGAGAGGCTGAGAATGAGGGCTCTCTGGGAATTCTGAAATTTGGCAAGGGCAGTGGGGCTGGGCAAAGGGGAGGGCACCAGCGAAACATCTCTCAGCCATCTCCTTCTCCCTAGCCCAGAGCCCATCCCTCCTCCCTGGGCTGGAGGTAGTAAGAGGATCTGCTCGCCCTGCTGAGGAAGCTCCAGACGAGGGCTCCCTGGAGGAGGTGGCGCCCCCCATGCCCCAAGGAAATGGGCCTGGGGCGCCGCAGGCTTTGGACAGCACTGACCTCGATGTCTCCACAGAAGCTGTGACATGTGAGTCTTAGGGGGCTGGGAGTTGGAGTGGTCAATGTAGCTGGCCCCTGGGGAATCCAATGCAGATGAATTAGACGGAATACAGTGGGTGCCCACAGATACTCAACACCGGGCCAGGACCTAAGGGTCGTCATATGGCAGTGGGAAGGTGTAAGGCATAGTCACAGCACAGTGACTTCCACATATAAAATGAGTAGTTAGCAGGGGAGAGACAGGCTCCGAGCATCGTGGTTCACCACAAGGGACCATGAGGGTCTAGGGACTGGGGCTGAGGGTGGAACCTGACGGGGTACCAAGAGTAGAAGGAAGGAGATACACCCCACCTTGCTCAAGGGAGAAAGGAATAAAATTCCGCTCCATTCCCAGGCCTGGCTTGAGCTCTCAAAGCCCTGCCCTGGGAGGCAGGGAGGCCTCCACCCCTACTGTCAAGGGTAGGGTACAGGCCAACTAGAATCATTTCACAGTGACTAATAGAGATCCACAAGATCTATAGACACATTCTCACTTTTGAACTTTCTTCCCCAGAATGATCTCACATGCTCTCCAGACCAGCCTGTGGTAAGGCCGCAGGATAGTATTGCCAAGCCCATTTTACAGATGAGGTAACTGAGACACAGAGAATTGCTCCCCCTGGTCACAGGCTAGCGAACTCCTGTATCCTGGCCCAGAGCACTTTCCTCCGCCTGCCTGAGCAGCTGGCAGGACTGAGCTGGGAGCCGCCTTCAGCCAGGGCATCTGGGGCTAAGCTGGACAACCTGGAAGTCAGGGATACTAAACCCTGCTAGTGCACTGCCCTCACTCCTACGGGCACACCCACCAGCAGAATTGCGAGAAAGAGGTCAGCGCTGTGGCCACGGAGCAGGGGGACTGGATGGGAAGTGGACAGACACTCCTGTGTTTAGGGGCCCTGGGTGTTTTCTCTGTGACTCAGCCCCCACCACTGCCTCCACTGCCACCCCCCAGGCTACAGCCACAGGCAGTCTCTGTGTCTGTCCACACCCCCCAGGGGCCTCAACTCACCACACATGCCCGCCCTATGGTCACTGTGCCCATGTTTAGGCAGCAGGGCCGGGGGCACTGAGGCTGGACCTGTCTCCCTCCGAGGGGCCAAGAGGTGAGAGCAGGATGATTCAGGCCTGGACACTTCCCATGGCCTTACCCCTGTTTATTGAAATGCCAACGCCAGGCGCACCTCTGGTTCAGCAGCACAAGGCCTGCTCAGAGAGCCCTGTCTCCCAGATCCCTGCTGCCCACATTGTGTTGGTCTCCTTTCTCCCAGTCTTCGTCCCCTCCCTCCTCTACTTCCTTGTTGGGGCTTCTTCAGTGAATTTTCACTTCTCTGGGTCTTAATTTTCTCATCTGTGAAACGAGCTATTGTGATGCTTTGAGAAGTTACTACTGTGTATGTGAAGCCTTGAGCCCTGTGTCTGCCACATGGTCATTACCACAACAAAATCAACAAACCCGTAACCTGCTGGTTTTAAGAGTAGTTGTGAGAGAAGCAGCCTGTCCTATAACTCTTTGTTTCCCAACTTCGCTGCTCTGGCCTTTGCCTCCCTGCCCTGAGCCTCAGCCTCCACTTAGTAGATGTGACCTTGGGTAAATCTATGGGATCAGTTTCCTCATCTGTCAAAATGAAGAGAATGCCCTAGAGAGATACTGAAAAGAGTTGGGGTGCGGGGAGGGGGACTGTTTACTATGCTAAGTGTTTAGGACAGAGCTGGCATGCAGTCAGTGCTCAATGCATCTCAGTACTACGGCAGCAGCATGACAGGAAGGCCTACCCCTTCAGGGAAGGGGAGCAGGAAGGTCACCTCCTCCTCAGACGACAGGGTACTCCAGACATGTTCTTCCACACACAGCATCTGAAGGGCTGAAGTGTCCCCACAAAGTGCCCCTGAAGGGGACCACTGGTCAAGGGGTCTTGTCCAAGAGTCAAAAGGCCTTCAGCAGCCAAGGGTCCCAAAGCTCACTATGCCCTACATAGACACATGCCTGCCTCCCCTCTTGAAAGAACAGTTGAGGATCCCCAAATGAGGTGCAGAAAGGACAGTTGAGTATCCCTGAAGGAGGTGCTGAGAAAGGAACTGGGTTTGTTTGTGTCTCTGTTTGTGTTTGGTCTGGTTTTGCATTCTTGTCAACTTCTCTGCATCTCACTGGTACAGCTGCAGTTTGGCCTCTCAGCTCTGGATGGAGCCCCAGGGCTCCTGGCCCCTGCAGTCTGCCTGCCAACTTCCCTCTCTCCCTTTTTCCTCACCCAGATCCCAAGGGTTCCTCACCAGACTCCTTCTGTCTGCTGCCCCCGCTAAGGCGGGAGAAGGGAGGGAGAGGCTGGAGGTTTGCACAAGAGAGCTCAGGAGGAAGGAGCAGGAGATAGAGGGGCTGCTGTGAGGAGCCCCCGGCTTCCAGGGGCAGAGTGTTCATCTCCAAACAGATGTTTCCAATAAATCAACCAGCCATGAAGGGCAAAAACAGCTGGGGGCTTGGCAGAGGCAGAGATAGAGATTAACTGTTTCATTGCTGTTCTCTCCCCCTCCCACCTTAGCCAAACCCCTCAACATGTAACCACCACTATTGCCAAAAATCCAGGATCCCAAGAACAGATTAGGTTTCAGGTGGTGTGATAAGGCCTCCTGGGTGGGGCATGGGGTCCAAGCCCCTCCCTTTTCTTTGTGCCTGTCTCCTGTGGCAGACAGCAGGACAGTGCTATGCAGTGAGCACTGAGCTGTTCTGCAGGGTGTGCTCCTGGGGCATGTAGTCCTGCTAGGAGCCTCAGTATCCCCAGCTGCACAGTAAAAATCCGGCTAAGTAAACTGTGATGTACTTGTGAGTAAAGCGGGGCTTTGGGATGTTGGGCGGCCCCAGCCCTTTCGCTATCACCTTTTCTTCTCTCCTCAGGCCAGCCCCAGGGGAACCCCTTGGGCTGCACCCCACTACTGCCAAATGGCTCTGGCCACCTCTCAGAGCTGAGTGACACCAGGCAGGTGGGGAATGGTGCCTTGGGGGGCCCCAAGGTCCACCGGAAGTTGCAGACACACCCATCTCTTGCCAGTCAGGGCAGCAAGAAGAGCAAGGGCAGCACCAAATCTGCCGCCTCCCAGATCCCCCTTCAGGCACAGGAAGGTAAGCACGTGCTGCCCACCACTCCATGGCAGGCTCCTGGGAGCCAAGGCAAAGGCCAGCGTCACTGGTGATTAGATACTCAGCCCACTGAGTGGGCACTCCAGGCCACTGAGGGAGCTCCGTTAGGGCGGGGCCCAGGAACGCTGTGCCCCTTCAGAGCTGGTGCGCACTCAAGTCTGAGAACCCCCCAGAGTACACCTGTTAGGTAAGATAAGTCCCCGCCTCCAGGGCATCCCATCCCCAGCCCTACCCTCGCTGTGTTACTAGAACAAGAAATGGAGACATCTGGCCTGAACAGCGCACTGCACCATCTAGTGAGAACAGAAAAAAACGTACTGCTAGTTATTACTTGGAAGCAGGAGTGGCATCCACTTCCATAATAGCTTGCCTCTAGGAACCCTATGAACCTGGAGAAAGGACGAACATTATACAGGTGTTCAGCGCTTTAGTTCATAGGGTCGCTATGAGTCGCCTATGACTCGACGGCACTTAATAACAACAATAACAACTACTTATTATTAGCAAGTGGGAACCAACTCATAGCTGATGCTCCAGCAGGTTTTCGAGAGGCTGTAAATTGCACGGGCGGAGACCACTCATCTTTCTCCTGAGGAGCTGCCAGTGATTGTGAACCTCCAGAAAAGCACCACCTTTGGGGTTAACGGTGTGAGTCCCTACAGACCCTACCCCTAACCCCCTTAGAACACTTGTTGTTGTTGTTGTTTACCACAGAGATAGAACCGACCCATAGCTGACCCTCCGGCGTGTTTTCAAGAGGCAGTTAATCGCACGGGAGGAGAGTGCCCATCCTGCTCCCACGGAGCTGCTGGTGGCCTCGAACTGTGTGCCTTCAGGACTGCAGCACAGCTTCTTGCCACTAGACCACCAGAGCTCCCTTTAGAATAAAAAGATGCCCCATCAGGTGCTTAATTAGGCGCTGAGGGGCTGCACAGCGCAGTAGGAGGCTGAGGACCCAGACGCACCAGCTGCTGTTCCTGTAACGTGGGAAGCTAACTCCTCCCATCCCGTCAGACACCGGTTTCACTTAAGACAACAGCTTTGTGTAGCTCACGGGCTACTTGACCTTCAGCCCAGAGTTTTTTGGGTTTTGTTTTTTTGTTTTTTAAAAAAAATTTATTGTTATTGTTATTATTACTAATTTCAATGAACATCTACAGAGATTTTGGAATTCTATTCATTCATTATTGCACTTTTCTCCCCACTCATCCCACCCCCACCCCCAGTTCGCTCCTCTCCTTGAAAAGCAAAAGACAAACTCCTTCATTGGTACACAATCCTCTCCCCCACCCCAAGTATACTCCACTCTACAACCCTCATTCCAGACTCTTATGATAATCATAATGCCCTAAAATGTATTAATTTTAAACTGTTATCTCCCTCATTGGCTTCAATGCAGTAAACATAATTTGCCCAGAGTTTTTAAATTATCCTTGACCGTGTTGGGGGATCCTGGCCTGATTATCTACAAACAGGATTCTATTTCATTAACCAGTCATTGCACATGATGTATCCTGAAACCCTCCCGCCTCTTAGAGCAAGTTTTGCCCAACGGCCTAACTTTGAATGGCACTCTCATGGCCTAGCGGGTAAGGAACTGTGCTGCCAGCCCAAAGGCAGGTAGTTAGAATCCACCAGCCACAACTGCTGGTGAGTCAGCTATGAGTTGGTTCCAACATGACAGCAATGATGAGTATTATAGGGAGGTTCAGGAAGTGCTGGTGGTGCAGTGGCTAAGTGCTTGGCTATTAACTGAGAAGTCTGTGGTCTAGACCCACCAGCTGCTCTGAAGGAGGAAGATGTGGCAGCCTGCTCCTGTAGAGACCATGGCCTGAAAAGCCCTGAGGCGTGTGTGTGTGTGTAAAAAAAGAGAATTTGGGCTTTTTGCTCAGAAGCACTGGTGGAGTCATGATTATGCACTTAGCTGCTAACCAAAAGGTTTGGCAGTTTGAACCAAATCTGACTCCTTGGGAGCAGGGCTTGGCAAAATCTGCTTCCATAAAGATTACAGCCAACAACGTCTTACGGGATAGTTCTGCACTGTGATGTGGAGTCGTGAGTCAGCATCGGCTCCATGGTGCTGAACAGCACTGTGGGTGGGAGTTTAGTGTTTGAATTCTTGCTTCTACTGTGGCACTTGCAGCTTCGATTCCCGGCCAGCACCCCACATGGGCCACCACCTCCCTTCTCATCGTGGCAGTTTTCATGTTGCTGTGATGCTGAACGAGGAGGCTCTGGTGGCTTACTGGTGAGGAATTGCACTGCCAATGCCAAGATAAGCAGTTTGAAGCCACCAGCTGCTCTGCTGGGGAAAGGGGAGCTGTCTCCTCTCATACTGTTCACAGCCTCTGAAAACCCGCTTGGAGGGTCAGCCACGGGTTGGCACTGACTTGATGGCACACATAGCATGTTTCAGCAGAACTTCCAGACCAAGGCAGTGTAGGAAGAAAGGCCTGGTGGGTGCACTTCCAAAAATGAGTCCTTGAAAGTCCCTTGCATTACAATGGCCCGATCCACAGCTGTTGGTGGGGATGGTGCAGGGCTGGGCGGTGGGCTGGCCCTTTGTGCATGGAGCCACCGCGAGCTTGATTGCATCAGTGGCAGCCAATAACATCCATTTATTTAAAATGTACTGAGTAACTGCCCTATTCCAGCACTGTGTTTTGTGCAGGGTACAGACATAAAAGCCCCAGTCTGTGTTCTCACAAAGCTTTTTGAGAAAGGCACTAACAGTTCATCACCAGATGCTATGCTAAATGCAGTGATGTAACCATACAGCGGAGATTATGCAAATACGATAGGACACCAGCCCAGAAATGTGTAGAAGGAAGTCTGGGAAGGTTCTCTGGAGAAAGGAACATCTTAGTAAGTCTTAAAGCATAAATTGAAAGGATCTAGCTAGGAGAGTATAGACAGATTTGAGAAACAACTTCATGTTGCTAAATTCTAAAGTTCAAGGTAACAAATGGTAGAATGTGAGATTCCAGGCAGGCAGAGGTTCTGGAAGCCTAAAAGCTTTATACAGCTTGCAGTAGACCTGAACTTTATCTAGAGGGTGATAGGGAGCCATTGAAGAACTTTGAACAAGGTAGTGACTTCAGATTTTAATCTAAAGAGAACTACCTTGCTCCAGTTTGGAGATAAATGGGTTTGAGCTTAATCCTTCCACACAGAATTGGGGGAAGGAAACAGTCAGACTCTCTGTGGCAGAGTTAGAGCCCCAGAGGATGAGCACCATTGTGAGAGGTCGAGCTGGTCAGGTGAACTGGACACTTTCTTCAAAGCACAGCCCCTCTGGAATGTCAGCTTAGCTCCCCCATAGCACAGCAGGGGCTCAAAACTTGGACTCAGAGCAGCTGACCTAAGTTCAAGTCCCAGCTCCACCACTTATCAGCTGTGTGCCCAAGGATAAGTCCAGGCACTAATTCATTTACTATTGTTTGAGCGCCTTCTGCTATGTGCCAGGCACTGTTCTAGGCATACAGTGTATCAGTGACTACAAAGACCTGCCTTTGTCTTTGTTCACTGTACAGTTTGTGCTTAGAACAGTGCCTGGCACTCGGAGGTGCTCAAATAATGGCAAATAAATTATTGCCTGAACTTGCCCTTGGGCACACAGCTGGTAAGTGGTGGAGCTGGAATTTGAACCCAGGTCAGCTGCTCCAAGCCCAAGTTCTGAACCTCTGTTGTGCTATGGAGAAGCTGAGCAGGCACCTGGCTGCAAAATATGTCCAGATAGAACTGTGCTCTATAGCATTCCAGAGCTCTGGTGGCCTAGTGGTAAGGAGTTGCACTACCAACCTAAAGGCATGCAGTTCAAATCCTCCAGCTGCTCTGGGAGAGAAAAATGGGCAGTCTCCTCCTATGTACCTTAATGCCTCTGAAAACCCACTGGAGAGTCAACTGTGAGTCAGTTCTGACTTGGGGGCATGAGACAACAATGTAGAATTTCCAAATTTCATTGACAGGTTTGTTTAAGATTACCAGGACTTTGTACTGAGGTGTCCCTAGGTGGACTTGAACCTCCAGTCTGTCTGCATGTTATCCATTTGCACCACCCAGCCGTACAGTAGGACCATAGCCCCCACCTCTTATCCTGGAAGTTGAATAGTGTTCAGTTCATGCACAGGGTTCGAACAGTGCCTGAAACCTGTCATCACTCAGAGTGTGTGTTAAATGGATAAACTCGGAACAGGGAGTTGCAACCCAGACTGCCGTGGGCTGGAACCTCTCACTCTGCCACTCACAGGGTGGGTGTGCTTAACCCCTCTGTGCCTCCGGGTTGTCATCTGTATGTGAGGCTGTCACAGTTCCTGCTTCCTGGAGCTGCAGGGAAGGCTGCACACTGAGCACTGTGCCAGGAGCCTGGCACACGGTGAACCTCCTCACACACTGGTCGGTACCGCAGCCTGTAATGTCCCTGTGCCTGTCGTCATTCCACACCATTCTCTCCGTCCGCCTGCAGACTGCTGCGTCCACTGCATCCTGTCCTGCCTGTTCTGCGAGTTCCTGACGCTGTGCAACATTGTCCTGGACTGTGCCACGTGCGGCTCCTGCAGCTCCGAGGACTCCTGCCTGTGCTGCTGCTGCTGCGGCTCAGGCGAGTGTGCTGACTGCGACCTGCCCTGTGACCTGGACTGCGGCATCCTGGACGCCTGCTGTGAGTCCGCCGACTGCCTGGAGATCTGCATGGAGTGCTGCGGGCTCTGCTTCTCCTCCTGACCTGCCCGGGCACCCCGGCCAGGCCTTCCAGAGAGACCCACCTGGCGATCACACAAAGCTTGACAAGATCCCTTCCCCTGGTTCTCTGCCACCCACCCAGTGTCCCCTCAGAACCCCAACCCCGGTGACAAGTGGGGCACTCAGGGGGACCACCTCAAGTTGTGGGATCTGGGCCCACTGCAGCAAAGCCAGTGCCCCTCACTGGCTTATTAGGGCCAACCGAGACCCCCAGGCCTGGGTGGGCCTAGGCAACAAAGGAGGGGGCTGGGCGGGGCTGCTCCTAGCCCAGGTGGGGCCGCAAAACACTGTGAAAGTTAGGGGGGCGGCCAGGCCCTGGGAAGTGCAGGGTGGGCTGGGGCCGTGGGCTTCTCTACCTCTCACTGCTCCGGACCTCCCCCCTGCTCAGAGGACAGCAAAATGTGAAAAGTGACACCCACCTCCCCCTTAGCCAGGCCCCTCCCTATCTCCTTCCTGGATTCAGGGGGGCCTTTGTGGGGGAGACTATAGCGAAAGACTGGAAGGGAGAGGGAGGGGATGGAGGGAGGGTCTGTAAATAAAGGTATTTGTCCATCTCGGAGTTCCATGAGCCATCTCCACAAACCACACTCTGTAAAGAAGCCCCTTTAGCACCTGGATGGGTAGGCTACCCCTGATTTCTGGGTCCATTCCTCTTCTGCTCATCTTACCCCAGAACCCTGCCCTGCCCTTCAGAATCCCCTCCCTTATTTAGGTTCTGCCCCAAGGGAAAGAAGTGAGAGGCTGTATCATCTCCCCATCTTTGTCCTGTCTTGCCACCTGAGGACAGAGAAGACCAGAGAGGGAAGAGTTAACCTTTGGCATGGCATTAATTAACAGCAGATGTGTTCAGGTTTTGATTAATTAATCTCTTGCTGACTCCAGCTTCTTGAAATCCTTCCCTGGGAAGTCTCGCCAAGGCGTCGGCTCCCGCCCATCTCAGCAGCACTGGTGATGCCCAGGGTATGGGGGGGGTTGGGGGGTTAGCCAGAGGCCTGGCAGGCTCAAGCATGCACCCGGGCTTCATGGTAGCAGGGTTACAGCCTGGGGGGGCAGGAGGTCACACGTCCTAGCCTCACTTGTCCCACTTATGTGCCAGCAGCCCCAAGGAAGAAGAAAAGTACTTCGGGACTGGCAGGAGCCCCAGAGCCCCTCTGCCCAGCACTGGTGGTGTGCAAGGGGGGTTGGTTCTCAGGACTGGCAGGAGCCCCAGAGACCATCTGTCCTGCACTGGTGATGTGCACGGGGTCTGGGTCTGGGTTTGCAGAGCTGCAGTGAGGGGAGAGTAAGCTTGAACCAAGGGAGCCAGGGAAGGTCCAGGGTGCATGAGGGAGGGGTTGTGATGGGTTTAGACGTGGCTAAAGAAAACCTTGGAAAGGAGGGACCTGGTGGACACCCCTTCCAGGAATGGTTTGGAAGGTTCTGGAAGGAAGGAGAGGAGCTGAAAAATGAAATCTGAACTCAAGGAATGTCATCCCCCAGGGGGCTTGGGAGTGGGTTTCAGGTACAACAGACTCCCCCTTGTGCCCCCACATACACATAAACAGATCTCACTTTACCAGCTGGGGTTTTCTGAGACCACACAGGAGACTCAACATATGGAAAGGAAGGAGGCTGCCCTGAAGCCAAGAGAAAAGTCCCATATCCTAAGCACCCACAAAATCAGAATTCCTGCTACCAAATCATGGAGACCTCATGGGTTAAAGAGCAAAACTACCTCCTGCCCAGCCCCCTACCCCTTAACTAATGCTCCCTATCCGCTTGTGTTTATTTGGTGTTGCATTGCAGTCACTTGTGATCTTGTAACTCTCCCTAAATGAGTGTGTGGAACTATGCAAAGAAGGAGGTTGTGGCCCAATAAGGGGACTGAATAGCATTCTAAAAATGCAAATAAGGTGCATGGAAACCTTATGGGGGCAGGGCCATGTAAATAAGGTATAGGGAATCCTAACAAGGGGATTGGTCAGTTTTGTCATCTGCTGAGTGTCAGTCTAGAGAATAAGGTGCGCCTGATCCAGGCCATGGTCTTTGCAGTTACTTTGCATCAGAGAACTGCACAATGACTGAGAATGACAGAAGAATTGATGCCTTTGAGTTGTGGTGCTGGAGAAGAGTCTTGAACATACCATGGACCACCAAGAAAACAAACAGGTCTGTCTTGGAGAGGGTGAAACCAAGTTTCTCCTTGGAGGCTAGGACTTTGAAGTTTGGTCTCATATACTTTGTGCATGTGTCCAAGAGGGACCTGTCCTTGCAAAAGGACATCATGCTCAGAAGGGTGGAGGGACAGTGCACGAGAGGAAGACCCCAAATGAGAAGGATTGATACAGTAACTGGGGTAATGGGGGTAGGTGTGTCAGAGTCAGTGAGACTGGCTCGGGACAGGGCAGAATTCATAGCTGTCGTACATGGGGTCTCTATGAGTCACAGGCGACTTGATAGCACTTGACAACAACAGCAACAATAGGCTTAATATAAGCCATCCCAAAGGCACAAAGAAAGGGACCTGACCATGACCAAGAAAGGGCCAGTAGTGCATCTTTTGGACCCAAAGTCCCTGGATTGAGAACCCAGACCTAGGAAACAGCACTGGAGATGGCACAAGACGAGAATTGGCAGCAGCAGGACCAGGAGATGAGCTGCAGACAGCATGGTGGGCTTCTTGGTTCACTGAAAGCTGAGAGCTGTGGGGCAGGAGTCTCACTGGCAGAGTATAGTGTCTCTGGGCACTTGTCCACGAAGCTAGGCTAGCTAACTCAAGAAACTGGAGAGCTGAACATCTTCTAGCTAAAGCTTACTAATAGAGTGAGGTGCCCCTGAGCACTTATCAATGGAGCTAAAGAGTTTTATAACATTTACTGGAACAGGGCAGAGGTTGGCTCAGCCTAAGTGGCCAGAGAGGCCAAGGGGCCAAAGACCAGGGAGAGACCTGCTCATAGATACATCCTAGAAGCTGCCCTGACTGAAGAATGGTGCTGTGAGTCATTTCCTGATCTTGAATTGCAACATCCCTCATAAACCCCTTAACAGCAAGTAAGGTGTGTGAATGAATTCTCAATAAACTATCAGAACAAGTTGAGGAGTAGGGGAGGGATGGCTTGGGGCAGGAATCAGCAAAAAGGGTGGAGAGAGAAGGTGTGTCTGGCCCCCTCATAGCATTCAGCCTTGAGCTGTTGCTGATTCTCCTTCTCCCCCTTATGAAGTTAGACAAGGAGTTCATCTACCATTTTTACTACATTTTTTTCCATTGTTGTGTACTGTCGAATAGGATCCAACTGGCACAGGAGGAAATTGTCCCTCCTTCTCCAGTGGAATATCTGGGAGATTCGGACTGTGTGCCTTTGGGATTGCAGCATTTTTACAATATTTTTAGTTGTTACATGTCCCTGGCCTCTCACTGTCTGTATTCCAGCTGTTCAAGTTCTGTCCTGAGGCAACCATTTCTTAGGAATCTCCACTAGCATGGACAGACATCTAGGTGGTTTTCATTTGATTGTTTCCAAAGATGACAGGGTGCACACATGCCATATGGTCCCTTTGAGTTGGGGGTCGTCCTCACTCGCACATTGAAGAGTCTTTGGAGATTCACTGAATGGTTGAGCCATCATTCAGTTACCCAGTCCCGGCTGATGACTCAGTCCCATCCTGATTTATGCAGGATGGACAAGGTCACAGGAGCACATCCTTTTACACGTGTGAACTACATCTACAGAATATGCCTGAAAATGGATGAGTGTGTTTACCCCTTTGACAGGAATGCCAGGTCTTTCTTTATGTAAGTTTGTAACAATCTCCCTCTGATGCTCCAGGGGAGGGTCCATGGCTCTCTTGCTGGGATGGGAGTGGGTGGCGGTGGCGTGGGGCGATGATTTACCTGATGAGCAAGGAGAACAAGGACTTACTTACTCATCTGTAGTACACAATTTCACATGGGTTTTACCAACCAAAAGTAAGCCTGTGCTTGCCTTGCTGGCTAGGTGAGCCAATGCTGGCTGCAGCTGGCTGCCTTGGACAGGGGTGGAGGGGTGGGGGAAGGACACAGTGAAGGCGTTCTACAAAGTCCAGCTCAACGGCCCTGCCTACCTTCAAGACTTCCCAATGTTCCGGTGTGAGGGACACCAGCAGGGTAATGCGTGCTCCTGACCGACTTGGGTCTGGCCCAGGTGGGCAGGAAGGGCCTGCCCCTCCTCCAGCTGTGGGGGCTGTGGGGGCCGTGGCAGGAAAAGGCACCTCCACAGTCCAAACAGTGATTTCCTGCTGCAGCTCCGGACTGTTTTCTTTAGGACTGTGGCTGAAATCTGAGAGACCGAGAGGGACGAGAAGGGATTTGGCCAGCAACACACACGACTACACACACTTTACAAAACACACACACACACACACACACACACACACACACACACGCATTCTATATACACACAGTCATAGCACACACACACACTACAGTGCACACACTTAATACTCCCCACACACACTTACTCTTTACATATTTCACACACACACACACACACACACACACACACACACACACACACACACACACACGGAGCTCTGGTGGCCTAGTGGTAAGAACCTGCACTGCAATCCCAAAAGCACTCTGTTCGAATCTCCTGTTGATCTGCCGCAGGATGGGCAATCACCTCCTGTGTGATTTACTGACTCTAAAAACCCAGAAGAGGGTTAGTTGTGAGTTGGTTCTGACTCTATGGTACTCAACAACAACATACACACATACTTCACACTCACATGTATGTTGTTGTTCTGAGCTGTCCAGCTGCGTGTGACTCATAGAGACCCTATGTACAACAGCTCTGAACCCTGCTCTATTTCCAGCCTACCTCATTAGCTCTGAGATTCCTACCCCTGTTACCCCAGGCACTGAATTAATCCATCTCATCCTGGGTCTTTCACTCTTGTGCTGTCCCTCCACCATTCCAAGTATGATGTTCCTCTCCAAGGACTGGTCCCTCCTTGCAACATGCCCAAAACATGTCAGATGAAGTTTCAAAATGCTTGCCTCCAAGGAACAGCCTGAATTCATCCTTTCCAGGGCGAACCTGTTTGTTCTCCTAGCAGTCCATGGTATATTCAATACTCTTCTCCAGCTCCACAGCTGGCATAAATTCTCTATCATCCCTATTCACTGTGCAGCTCTCTGATGCATAGCAAGCAATTGCAAAGATGATGGCCTGGACCAGGTGCACTTTATTCTCTAGACTGACCCCATTGCTCTTCAGTACTCTGGAGAGGTCCCTGAATGAAGATTTTCCCAATGCAGTTCATCTTTTGATTTCCTGGCTGCTGGCACTAAGAGTGTGGATTGTGCAGCCAAGCAAGCTGAAGCTGTTAACAATCTGAATCTTCTCATCATCTATCATGATGTGCCAATTGGCCCAGTGGTGAGAATCTTTGTTTTCTTGATATTGAGCTTCGATCCATATTGAAGGCTGCAGTCCTTGACCCTCTGCAGCAAATGCTTCAGGTCCTCTTCAGTTTCAGCAAGCAAGGTTGTGTCATCTGCATAACACAGATTGTTGATGAGTCTACCTCCAGACTCGTGTATACATACATGCATTTCATATGTTGTTGTTATGTGCCATCAAGTCACTTGTGACTCATAGTAGCAACCTTATGCACAATAGATTTGCCCTATCCTTAGCCAGTCTCACTGACTCTAACACACTTCCCCCTATTACCCGTTACTGAGTCAATCCATCTCATCCAGGGTCTTCCTCTCCTGCACTGTCTCTCTACCTTTCCAAACACGGTGTCTTTCTCCAAGAACTAGTCCCTCCCTCCTAGCAACATGTATGTGAGACAGAACTTCAAGATCCTTGCCTCCAGGAAGCAACTTAGTTTCTCCCTCTCCAGGACGGACCTGTTTGTTCTCTTGACAGCCCATGATATATTAAATATTCTTCTCCTATTTCACGTACACACATTCATATGTTACGACAACACACTCTGTTACATACATATTCTGAAACACACACACACACTCTTACTACAACACACATATGCTTCAGTGCACATACTTCAAATTCTCTTCAAGCCCACGCGCGCGAGCACACACACACACACACACACACACACTCTATTTTATGTAGTCACATACTTAGGTGCCGCAAAATCACACACACACTCACACGTGCATGTTGTTGTTAGTTGCTGTCCAAGTTCATGTCTATCAAAGTAGAACAGGGCTCCATAGGACTTTCAGTGGAAGTAGATCACCAGGTCTTTCCTCTGAGGCACCCCAGATGGGTGAACTACCGCATTTGGGCTAGTACTTGAGCATGTAGGTTTGTGTGTCTCACAGACACACACACACATTTCACAACCCTGTCGGCCTGGGATGTGCAGCAGAAGCAGTGTCTCCTTCCTCTGCTCCCACCCCATGTCCTCCCCCTGCCTATCTCACCTCAGGTTTGTACCAGCGTAGCCCTCACCCCTGCTGGGAAGCAAGAAGCCTAATTTGTCCAGAACTTCCCTCCCACGCTCACCCAGCTGTCCTCCCAGGGCTCGTCCTTGCTCTGCTCCTCACCTCACCTCCTTGTCTGTTCGCTGGTGATTTCTGATCTTTGTTTCCCAACCAGCAGGTCTGGGCCAGGTGCCCGTTCTAGTTTTGGCTTTACTGTGGGTCCTGGAGAGGAAACCCGAACTCCTTTCTGGGCCGCAGTTTACAGCAAAGTTCTGGAAATGCAATGACCAGCCACCCAGTTTCCTCCTTCTTCGAAGCAACAGCCTTTTGATGGGTGTATAAGTGGCATGACCTCCTCCACCTTCCCCCAAGATCACCAGCCCAAGGCTGACTCCTAGGAGGCAGAAGTTGGACAGACCTGCCTCCACACCTCCACCTTTCTCTGTAACCAGTTCAGACACCAGCCAGTCCTCCCATGGTGCTCTCTTCTTCTCCGCTCAGCTCAATAATTCACTTGAATAGTCATAGAGAACTCACAGACAATGCAGTTACTGGGTTTATTAGTAAAGTAACACTTTACAGTTCAAGCTCAGGGATCTCAGGGTCTCGTTCTTCAATCTGGACAGCCTCTTCTCAGCTCTGTCGCTCTGTCCCTGTAGTCCGTGAGTCCTCAGCATGTCGTCTGTCCTGCTCATGCCAGTGTTACACAGAACCCCACTCCACCAGAAAGCCTCAACCCAAAGGCACTGAGCTCTAACTCTACAGGGCCTTCTGCTTGAAGGGGCTCAGCTTTCTCCCTCGACAGGCCAGGAGGCCGCACACACCCTCACGCCAGCTGTTGGCTCTGTTGCCTCTGCTGCAGCACTCTCTGCCTCTCTCACTGGCTCCAGGATGCCAGCTCTTCATTCCAGCCTCCTGGGGCTGAGGAGAGCCTAGTGATATTTCGTCTACAACACATCACAAACTGAGAACTATGGCTAAACCAAACCAAACTCATTGCCAGTGAGTAATTCTGACTCTCAGTGGCCTCTTGGGCAGAGCAGGACTGCTCCACAGAGCTTCCAAGGCTGTAAATCTTTAGAGAACAGTCAGTCTCATCTCTCACCAGAAGAGCAGCTGGTGGGTTCAAACTGCCAACCTTTCCAGTTAGCACAACGGTGCTTAATCCACTACACCATCAGGAATTAAAAGCTAGAAAGACCGTGTTAAGTAGTTCACCAGAGAGGGCCACACTCATCCCGTGGCTGTCTAACTCAAGAAGGGCATTGCCATGGTTATGGGAGGCTAAGATGAGGAGGACCCAGGCTCTTACAGGGAATAATCAAGGCCTCAGAGGAACCCCAGCTAAATTCCCATCAAGGAGGGGCCTGTCATCTCACATACTTTGGCCATGTTGTTAGGAAAGGCTATTCCTGGGAGGGGGACATCATGCTCAGAAAGGTGGAGGGTCGGTGAAAGAGAGGAAGACCCCCAACAAGATGGATTGATAGTGTGTGTGGCAATGGCTTCAAGTGTGTCGGGGATGACAAGGGTGGCGAGGACGGGACAGGTTTCAGATCTGCTGTTTGTAGGGTTCCTATGAGTCTCTCTCAACAGTTCGATGGCACTTAGCAACAACAACAAAGGGGCCATCGCCTCAGCCCCCATATGGAAGTGAGAGTAGAGAAGAGACCGCTGTTCTCAGAATAGAGTGGGAGCAGTGAACAGACGTTTATCAAGCACCTACTACATGCTAGACTCCGGAGATTATCATAATGAGCAAGACTTGAGTTCCTGGTTGGGGATACCTCGCACCTGTGCCTTCAAGAATACAGAAGCTGGGCTCCTGGGATCTGTGATCCCCGTTTATGTCAGCATCCGGTAAGGATGTAGGCCAGACTCTGATCTTGGAGACAGGCTTTTCTGACCCTGCAGTCGGCCGTTGTTCTTTCCCAGCCAGCAGAGCATGGACATAGTTCATATTTTCTAACCTCTCTGAGTAGTCTTAGAATCCTTCCTCATCAAGACAATGAAGATAATAGAGCCAAGGCTGCAGTATTGCTGTGAGGGCAACATAAGATTTAACTTAGAAATCTCCTCGCCTGGTGCTGCCAAACCTCTGCTTTCTTGTGTGTGCACTGTTGTTGTCAAGTGCCTTCGAGTTGACTACAACTCATAGTTGCCCTATGAACAATGGGTCTGAACCCAGCTCTGTCCTGTGCCATCCCTCACACACTCAAACCCACTGTTACAGTCACTGTATCAGCTCTCCTCGCTGAGGGCCTTCTCCTCCTTCACTGACCCCTGGAGTATGATCTGCATTTGTTGTGTGCTGAGTGTATGCTAGGCACCATGCTTACTCCTTAAAAACTAGCTTATTTCATTGCCAGCACCATTGAGAGGTAAATCTCAGAATTACCTCTTATATAAGGGGAAGAAGTGGACACTCAAAGGAGTGAAGACTCTTGCCTAAGGACATGATTAGCGACGACTTTGAACCAGCGATGCTTAGCTCCATAGCCTAAGTGTTGATCATTCCCCTTGTATAAATTGCCTTATTTGTGTTCATTGTAATATTTTAATCCCACAACAATTTCAGCATCGTGTGGACTATCCCATAGAGAAGTCAGAGATTTCAGTGGCTCCTGAAGGCCACGTAGTGAATAAACCCACTGGCATTGAGTCTTACAGCTCATGGCAGCCTTGTAGGACAGAAGAGAACTGGCTCAGAAGGTTTCCAAGGTTGTAAATTTTCAGGAGATCAGATGATCACATTTTTCTCTCAAGGAGTAGCTGGAGATCTCAAATTACCAAACTTTCAGTTGGCTTCCCAAGGAATCTAGGTTCCTTAATGGCTCACTGCTTCCAAAGCAGCAGCAATACTTCATCTCAAGGCTGTCCAAGCTCAACAGTTTTTATTTACCACTTACTATATAGGGAGCTCAGGTGGCCTAGTGACAAGAAGCTTGGCTGCAATTCCAAAGACACATGTTTCAAGTCTACCAGCTGCTTCAAGGGATAAGAATGGGAAATCTCCTGTGTGATTAAATCTCCTCCTGTGATCCTAGAGGCGCACGGTTTGAATCCACCAGATGCTCTGCAGGGGAAGGAGGAACAATCTCCTCCTGTACCAGTCAGATCTGATCTGACGGTACACTCACACAAAAATTAAAAAAATAAAAATCTCCTCCTGTGTAATTAATTGTCTCTAAAAACCTGCTGGAGGGTCAGCTATAGGTCAGTTCTGACTCAATTAGTACACAACACACAATACAACTGGTACCAGGCACTTTCATTTAACTCCCATAATATCTTTACAAGGAGATATTCTTTGGCCTATTTTACAGATGTGGAAACTGAGACAGAGAGAGGTTAAGTGACTTATCCAAGATCACAGGAGATCATGTTCTAAGTCTTAATCATTAAACTCTAGTGAAAAGATCAGCAAACTACAACCCATCAATCAAATCTAACACACTGTTTCTGGATAGTCTAGGAACAATGAAAGCTTTTAAGTAGTTAAAATAATTATCTAAGCAATAATACTGAATGAAAATTATTGTCTTTTTACACAAATAATAACTCCTGTATTTGTTTTCCTAATCTTTCCCTTTCCCAGGAGGCATTTTTACCAACACCTTAATTCACAAGTGTCAAATCCTTCTTTACTCTTCCTTATCCATTGCCTAACTTTTTGCACATAATATGAGCTGAATGAAAGTATCAGGCACACCTGATGCCATTTTTTCCCCAACATATTGCTGTACGTGAAATTCAAATATCACTGTCCATAAATAAAGTTTTACTGGCATGTGGTCGTACGCATTTGTCCCCAGATTAACTATGGCTACTTCCTTAATACAAGGGCAGAGTTTAGTAGCTGCAACAAAGACCTAAGCCTGAAAAAGACAGGAATATTCATTACTTAGCCCTTTTCAGAAAACTCTGCCCACTCTTGCTCTGTACGTAGTCTGTGCATCAAAAATGTGAGGAGCCAGAGAGGGGAGGAGGGCTGGAAGGGAAGCCCTGTTGTATGTGGGAACAGATTTTCCTGACACTTGAAGCAAGGAGGTCTCCTGACCGGGGAGAGGCTGCCACACTTCCCAATTTTTTTTCAGTCACTGTTTCATTGAAGTATAACTCACCCTTAAGAAATCACACACGTCAAGTAAAAAGTGCAATGGATTTTCAAAGTGAATATAAAAATGTTTCTCAAGTCCTAGGACTCAAGCTCAACACCATACTCCCTTCCACCCTTGCTGCCCTCCTTCCTGACACCTAACGCTATAAATACATTTTACTTTTTCTTGAAATTTCTATCTATTATTTACAGATTTACAGGTTGTCTTGATTATCTAGTGCTCTGAATGGAGACACTGTAAGTGGGTGGTTTGAACAACATACTTTTATTCTCTCACAGTTTGTCATTGTTATGTGCCATCGAGTTGCCTGCGACTCATAGAACCCTATGAATCCAGAACTCTGCTCTATGCTGAACCAATCTCTTTGCCTCCAAAAGACATAATCCCATTCCTCCAGTCACTGTGTCAATTCATCTCATCCTGAGTCATCTTCTTCTGTGCTGTCCCTCCACCCTTCCAAGCATAATGTCCCTCTCCAAAGACTTGTCTTTCCTGGCCATGTGCCTAAAGTATGTGAGATAGAGCTCCAAAATCCTTGCCTCCAGGAAGCAACTTGATTTCACTCTCTCCTGGCCAGACCTGTTTGTTCTCCTGGCAGACCAAGGTTTGTTCCACACTCTTCTCTAGCACCATAACTCAAAGGCATCAATTCTTCTATCATCCCTAATTGTTGTCCAGCTCCTGGATGCATAGCAAGTCATTGTGAAGACCATGGTTGGGATTAGGTGCACCTTAGTCTCTAGGCTGACATCGTTGCTCTTCAGTACTCAAGAGAGGTTCCTAACAGCAGCCTTTCCCAATGCAATGCATCTTTTGATGTCCTGACTGCTGGTGCAGTGGGAGACTAGAAACCTGAATTCAGGTTGCTGCTTCTACAAGAAAGCTTCCTTTCTCTGTCAGTTCTGGAGGAAAGTTTTGTCTCCTTTTAGCATCTGTAGACCCAGCCTTCCTTGGAAATTTCCATGTGTTTTACATCAGTTTTTTTTCCTGGATGTAGGAAGTTCACCACGAAGGAACCCTGAGTTCAAAAGAGGTACTCCACTCCTGCCTCTTCTTTCTTACTGGTACTAAGTTCTTTCTCTGCTTGCTTCCCTCTTTAGCTCTTATAAGACAAAAGATGGTGCAGGCCAGACCCCAGAAGAACTTCCCTTAGATTAGGACTATGACTTAATTGTTGTGGTTACTGTATACCTTTGAGTAAGAACCAACTCATAGCCGACCCTCTAGTGGGTTTTCAGAGGCAATAATTTGCACAGGAGGAGATTGCCCATCTTTCTTTCATGGAGCAGCTGGTAGACCCTCACCACTAAGGCACTTACCACTGACTGCTTACAAGAAAAAGCCACCAAAGGCTTTATATCCTACCCTAACCCCTTACAACTGGTTGGTTGATCTCATCTCAGTTCATAGCACAGGGAATGATTACATCATCATATAACTGCCTCTAATCCAGTCGCAGAACTATGACAGAGGTTAGGACTTAACAATGCATAGATAATTACATAATACTGAGAACCATGGCTTAGCCAAAGTGACATGCATTTGGGGAAGACACAAGTCAATGCATGACAGAAGTCCTAGAGGCAACTCCAGAGGAGTCTTAAAAGTACAGTGGTTAAGTACTGGCCACTAACCAAAAGGTAGAGATTAATACTTGGGAATAAATTTAACCAGAAGTACAAAGGACCTTTTCCAAGAAAATTACAAAACATTACTACAAGAAACAAAAAGAGATCTTGAAAAGTGGAA
>NW_006399767.1:16173393-16174576 GCF_000299155.1 Elephantulus edwardii | reverse complement strand
TATAGAAAAAAAAAAAGAACAAACAGATATTCTTGGTAAAAGCGCAGCCAGAGTTTTCCTTGGAAGTAAGGATGGCAAAGCTTCATCTCACATACTCTGGACATGATGCTAGGAGAGGCTCTTCCTGAAAGAGGGGCATCATGCTTGGGAAGGTGGAGGGACAGCGAAAAAGAGGAAGACCTTCAAGTGGGTGCATTGACACAGTGACTCCTGCAATGGACTCAAGGGTGTCAGAGATTGTGAGGTTGTCACAGGATAGGACAGGTTTCAGCCCTGCTGTTCATGTTGTTGTTGTTGTTATGTGCCGTTGAGTCACTTGCGACTCATAGCGACCCTATGTACAACAGCCCTAAACCCTCCTCTGTCCTGTGCCAATCTCAATGTCTCCAACACACCCACCCTGATTACCCCAGTCACTGAATTAATCCACCTCATAGAGGGTCTTCCCTCCTGCATTGTCCCTCCACCCTCCCAAGCACGATGGCCCTCTCCAAGGACTTGCAACATGTCCAAAGTATGTCAGATGAAGCCCCAGAATCCTTGCCTCCAAGGAGCAGCCCAGTTTAGCCCTCTCCAGGATAAACCTGTTCTTTTTCTTAGCAGCCCATGGTACCCTCAATACTCTTCTCAGCACCACAGCTCAAAGGCATCAATTCTCTTTCTATCCTCCCTCGTCAAGACCATGGCCTGTATCAGGGTCGCTGTAAGTCATACTTGACTCTATATCTCCTAACAGCAAGCAACATGCTAACTTTGAGCTGATGAATTAACCAAGCTCAGAGCCACACTACCTCGAGACTCTGTCTTCTGAGATCATTCTTACTTAAGCCATTTTAATTGGATTTTTCTATTACTTGCAGCTGAAAAATCCTGACTGATCTACTTTCCTTCTCTTGGCATTAGTTTCTCTCTCTGAGGAATGGAGGGGTTGCCTCAAAGTCTTACTTTCCTGATGAGGAATCCAAAGAGCTCTATGTCTGCCATGCTGGTGACAGAAATCCTGTACAAACCAACTTAAGCAAAACAGGAATTTATTGGCTCTTGTAGCTGGAAGGAACACTGCAGTGTTTGTAAAATTAGAAAAAAGAACTTAAGGAAGTAGGATGGGAATGAAGGCCCTAATGCTACCAGAATTCATTCATATTCTCTCTCTCTCTCTCTCTCTCTCTCTCTCTCTCTCTCT
>NW_006399767.1:16163849-16173293 GCF_000299155.1 Elephantulus edwardii | reverse complement strand
AACAAGGAATGAATGGAAACCCAAAATCTCTGTAAATGTTTATGAAAATTAATAAAATATAGAAAAAAAAGAAATAAAAAAACCCAAAAGGTAGAGCGTTCAAACACACCACACATTCCATGAAAGAAAACTGTGTGTCAATCTTCTTCTGTAAACATTTAGAGCCTTGGAAGCCCATTTATAGGCTATTCTATCCTGTCCCATAGGATCACTGCAACTACAAAGTGGAATCAATTTGATGGCATTTGGTTGTATTTTTAATTTCATTTTGGTCTCTAAGTAAGTAGAGGTCCCAAGTCCAACAAGTTATTGGAGCCAAGGGATAATTAGCCCAGGTTACATTGTCCCTGGCCACATGGTCCATGGCTACTAAGTGATCTTATGTACAAAACTCTGGACATTTTGGGGCAGCCTGTCCCCTCTGCCCCTCTACCATCACAGTTTCTACCAGCTTCTCTCTAGATCTTGTTTTTAAAGGTTTTTCAATTATAAATACTTACCTGGCAAGGGAGACACCATGATCATGAAGGTGGTTTTCTCCCAGGGTGAGGCTTATCCATTGCATTCTGGATGTGCTGAACCCTGTAATTTCCCCAAATGTGGGAAACTCGACTGCATAATTTGTGGTAATGGGGGACTGCATTCGTACTTTCCCCTGAAAAAAAAAGGAAAAAAGTTTTTCAATAATAAACTTTCTTTTTAGAGAATGTTACACTTACAGAGGAGTAAAGCATGCCTGATGTTTTCAACCACCTTGTAGACATGCAAGAAGTTGGACAACGGATAAGGAAGACCAGCGAAGAACGGAAGCATTTGAATTAGGGTGTCGGCAAAGAATATTGACTATACTATGGACCTCCAGAAGAAGTGCAGTCAGAGTGTTCGTTAGAAAGGAAGATGGCAAGATTTTGTTTCTTATGTTTTGGACGTGTTGTCAAGAAGGACCAGTCCCTGGAGAAGGACAGCAACTGGGTAAACCAGAGGACGGGTGAGCAAGAGGAACATTTTCCATGTGAGGGGCTGACACAGGGTTCCGGCAACAGGCTCCAGCCCCGTGGCTACTGTGAAGATGGCGCAGGACCTGGCTGGAGTCAGCTCTGTTTTACACAAGGCCGCTATTGACCAGGCGGCCTCAATGGCACCTAACAGCAATCATGAGCATTTTAAAATAAATTCATGTGGTAAATATACAACAAACCATTTAGCATTTCAATTATTTAAGGATGCAGAGTTCAGAAGCATCACCTGTAGCAAAAGCTCTTCTTCCTGCCCACCCCTTATAATCACTGAAAAATGCTGGTCTCTACACACTTACCTGTGTTCACGATTTCATATAAAAAGAATCATATTATATTGTAATTCATTTCCAGGTTCACACATGTATCAACACTGCTTTTTTCTTCCTATGAGTTAATCTTGATATATGGCTAACAATCAACACTCTTGGCACCAGCAGTCAGGAAATCAAAAGAACTGCATTAAATAAATCTGCTATCAGGGACCTCCCCAGAGTCCTGAGAAACAACGATGTCAGTCTAGAGATTAAGGTGCATCTGACCCAGGCCATGATCTTTGCCAATTACTTGCTGTGCATCAGAGACCTGGACAATGACTAAGGATGACAGAAGAAGAATTGATGCTTTTGAGCTGTAGTGTTGGAGACCTCTTGAACAAAGCATGGACTGCCAGGAGAACAAATAGGTCTGTCATTGAGAGGGTGAAACCAAGTTTCTCCTTGGAGGTTAGGATTTTGAAGCTTTGTCTCACATACTTTAAGCATATGCCCTGGAGGGACTGGTCCATGCTTGTAAGGGTGGAGGGACAGCACAGGAGAGGAAGACTCCAAATGAGATGGATTTATACAGTAACTTGGGCAATGGGGATAGGTGTGTCAGAGTCAGTGAGACTGGCTCAAGACATAGAAGGGTTCAGAGCTGTTGTACGCAGGGTCGCTACGAGTTGCTGGCAACTCAGTGGCACATAACAATAACAACAATGAAAAGTGAGGATGAGGAAAAATGGAGTTGTATTCATAGTTTAAAAGACCAATTCTAGATCCATCCTGAAATATAATATTATGAACAACAGGATAATATCCATACTCATACAAGGAAGACCTGTTAATACTACTATCATTCAAATATATGCACCAGGAACCAGAGCTGAAGAGGGTGAAATAGAAGATTTCTACCAACCTTTATAGTCAGAAGTTAATCAAATATACAGGCAAGCTGCATTAATCATAATGACTGGAATGCAATAGCTGGGAACAAGGAAGAAGGATCAGTAGTCGGAAAGCATGGGCTTTAGTGACAGAAATGAGGCCAGAGATAGAATGAATAGATAGAATTTTGCACAATCAGTGATTTATTTGTTAAAAATACCTCTTGTAAGAAGCACAAATGGCAGCTATAAACATGGATGTCATCTGATAATCTACACAGGAATCAGATTGATTACACCTATGGAATGAATTGTTGGAGAAGCACAATATCAGCTGTGAAAACTAAGGAAGGTACTGACTGTAGAACATACCACCAAGTACTCATACACAAGTTCAAACTGGAACCCACAAGAACCAAAATTTAACCTTGAGTCTATCCCACCCAAATTTAAAGACCATCTCAGAAACATGTTTGAGACTTTGAACACTAAACACTAATGAAGACCAGATGAGCTATGGGAAGATATCAAGACTATAATCCATGAAAGATGCAAAAGGTCATTACAAAGACAGAGGAGGAAGAAAAGGCTGAGATGGGTGTCAGAAGAAACTCTGAATATTGCACTAAAATTCTGAGAAGCCAAAGCAAAAGGAAGAAATCAGAAAGTTAAGAAGAACAGAAGATTTCAAAGGGCAGCTTGGAAAGACAAAGCAAAGTATTATATTGGAATGTGCAAAGAGGTGGAGTCAGAAAATCAAAAGAGATGAACTTGCTTGACATTTTAAGTGGAAGGAACTGAAGAACATATTCAAGCCTTAAGCTGCAATACTTAAAGTTGCTGTGGGCAGAATATTGAATGATCCAGGAAGAGTCAAAAGGAGGAGGAAGTACACAGAACTTAGCAAAAAGAATCTCATGAAACAACATACAATCAAGAGGCAATGGTGATGAAGGAAGAAGTTCAAGATGCTCTGAAGGAACTAACAAAAAACAAGACCCCAGGAATTGATGGAATATAAACTGACATATTTCAACAAACAGATGCAGCCCTGGATGTGCCCACCAGGTTGTGGCAAGAAATCTGGAGGACAACTACCTGGTCAATTGATTGGAAGAGATCTGTATTTATTCCCATCCCCCCCCCCAAAAAAGTGATCTGATAGAGTGTGGAAATTATTGAATTATATCACTAATATTACATGCAAGCAAAATCCTGCTGAAGATTATCCAAAAATGACTAGAACAGTACATCGAGAGAAAACTACAAGAAAGCAAACAGGTTTAAATTTAAAACAAAAAAAAAAGCCAGTTTAGAAGAGGCGGTAGCGCTAGAGACATTATTGACAATGTCAGATAGTCCTTGACTGAAAGCAGAAAGTATCAGAAGAATGTCTATCTGTTTCATTGACTATGCAGACATTTGTGTGGATCACAACAAATTATGTTTAACCTTGAGAAGAGTGGAAATCTCAGAACACCTGATTATGCTCATGGGAAACCTATACTGTCCTGTAGGCGAGTGGGTGGGTGCATCTGCACCCCCAAGGATCTTTTGTTGTTGTTAGGTGCTGTCGAGTGGACTCTGACTCAACAGTCTCATGGACAACAGCATGGAGCATTGCTTGATTATGCGCCACACTCACAATCTCGGCTGTGTCAATACATCTTTTGCATGTGAATAGTCCTCCTTTTCACTGACCCTTTATTTTCCCAAGTATGTTTTTCTCCAGAAACTAATGCCTTTTGAGGATATGCCCAAGTGTGTGAGGCAAAGTCTTAACCTTCCTCACTTAGAACAATCAGGAGGCACTTCATCCAAGACAGATTTGTCTGATCTTTTGGCGGTCCTTGGTATTTTCAATTTCCTTCTTCAATGCCATGGCCTAGTGTTGTTGTTATGGGCCATTGAGTCCAGTTAAGACTCTATGAGCAATAGATCTGAACTCTGTCCTATCCTGTGCCACCCTATTCATCCTCGACATATTTTGAGTCCATTGCTGCAGACACAGTATAAATCCATTTCATGGAGGGTCTTCCTGTCCTTTGATGACTCTCCATCTTTCTAATCATGATATCCTTTCCCAAGGAATAACCTCCCCTAACAAAATGTCCAAAATATGTAGATGGAGCTTTATCAGCTTTGCTGCTAAGAAACAACATTTTGGTTGCACTTACTCCAAGACTTATGTTTATTCTTTTGACAGTCCATGGGATATTCAATACCCTTCTCCAATACCACAATTTAAAGCCATCAAATTCTTTTGTTAACCTTATTCATTGTCCAGCTTTCAGATGCATAGGAGGTAATAGGAAAAACTGTGTCTTGAATCAGGCACACCTTAATCTTTAGATTGACATCATTGCTCTTCAAGACTTTAGAAAGGTCCCTGACACCAGATTTTCCCAATGCTATATGTCTCCTGATCACCTGACTGCTGATACCGAGAGTGTTGTCTGTGGATCTAAGCAAGATGAATTATTAACAGTATCAATCTTTTTTCCATCTACCATAATGCTGTCTATTGTTCCAGAGGTGATGATTTTTCTTTTCTTGTTATTAATTTCTAATCCATGTTGAAGCCTATAATCCTTGGTTCTTTGTACTAAGTGCTTCAGGTCCTCCTCAGTTTCAGCAAGTGAGTTTCATCATCTGCATAATTTAGGTTGTTGATGAGCCTTTCCTCAATCCTGATACCAAACTTTTCATAAAGTCCAGCTTCTCGAATGATTTGCTCAGCATAAAGATTGAATGGTCCAACAGCAACTTCTATGTCCCATAATTCCTTACTTCTTCTAGGGTAACTATCTAATTGCCTCCTAATGCAGATGAATAGGAGTGCTGAGAAGGAAACCCTTGTTTACACACTATATCCCATCAGTTTTACTCTCTGAGGGTATTCATGTAGTAAAGGCCTGGGGAGAACATGTATGGCCCAATGTGATCTACAGGCTCAACCCTGAGCCAGACACTATGCCAGGCAATGGAGGGCTGTGATTGGTCTTGGTCATATACTGTGCCAGGAAATGAAGGGCTGTGATTGGTCAGGCCTTGGTCATACACTGTGCCAAGAAATGGAGGGTTGTGATTGGTCAGGCTTTGATCATACTCTGTGCCAGGCAATGAAGGGCTGTGATTGGTCAGGCATTGGTCATTCCCTGTGCTAGGAGTGGGCTGCTTGGCTGCCCCAGTAGAACCACATAGAACTAGGTGGGAGTCACTATAACAAAAGAAAGAAGGCCAACAGATTCAAGCAACAGAAATCCAGAAGAAGTGCCCGATTGTAGTTGCAGGAGGGGTATGGACTGCCCAAGAACCTTCACTTACTTGTCAAAGGAGACTCAAGGCATTTGGCCAGGAGGAGAGACCTTAAGGGTTGTTCTTGGGGGGGAGGGAGGGGCAGATGACAAGACAACTTCAAACCAAAATAAACCCATTCCTGTCAAGTGAGCTCCACTGTAGAGCAGAACTGCTACATAGGGCTTTGTTGTCTATAATCTTCACAGAAGCAGATCAGGTCTTTTTTTTTTCCCTTGGCACCACTGGGTGGATTGGAATTGTTAACCTTTCAGTTCTGTCTGCATCCCCAGGGACCTTTCTTTGTGGAGGTCAGTAAAGGTGAGACAAGGAAGCAGACAGAACCAGGAGAGGCTACCCAGCTCAGGCAAGGAAGGGCTGTTTGGGGGTAAGAGTCGCCTGGCATGAAATGGAGGCAGCCACAGAGCTGAGGGTCTCCCTTGTTCCAGGAACTGTTCAGGGAGGTGGGCAGTGTAGGTGAGTGGTGGTGGTGGTGGTGGTGGGGTGTTTCCTCCTCAGCTATTGAGTGGGTGGCAGGGAGGTCAAATAGGGTTGAGAGAGGCTCATTACAGATAGTCCCTTCTCGTTCAGACATTCCATATGAACAGGGACCATCTGGTAAGAGGTAAGAAGATGCTGAAAGTAGACTGGGGCTGGAGTGAGAGGAAGCAGCAGCAAAGAAACAGGAAGGCTGACCTGCTGGACAGTGCAGGCACAGCATGGAAAGGCCCTTAGAGGCAGGAGGGAAAACCTGGCCAGTCCCTTAGCTCCCCCAAGGTCACTCACCTGAGGGCTGTGGGGACAATGGTGCCCCTCAGCCTGGGTCCTTCCCAAGCTTGGAACCTCCACAGAGCTCAGCAGCTTAGCATTAATTAGGTGCCTGGCTAATGGCTTGGAAGATTGGCCAGTTCCAGGGATGCTGATGAATTGAGGCCTTGGTGAGATTTATTCCTAATTATCTCATTTGTCTCCCCCCATTACTCTTTATGGCCGGGATTTATGGGGCCATTAGAAGGACCAGACCCGGCCATCACAAGTGGGAGCCTTGAGATGCTTCATAATAATAACAATAACAATGCTCACCTCAGGACAGATTAATGGGGGACTTGGTTTCCTGCCCTCCCTACTCTCCTGTCCTTGGGACCCCATACCTGCTGCCTAGACCTTTCTCTCCCCTCCCGCAGCAGCTCTGGAGCCTCAGCTACCTGGGGAGCTGAAACCCTCCTGAGCCTCTCTGAGCCCTTCATTGGTGCCACCAATTGGGAATCTCACTTCCAAAGGCAGCTAACACTCCTCCGATAAGGCCTGTATCAATCACCAATGCATTGGGCTAAAAGTAGCAGAAAGGCAAACCAAATATGACTGAATTCACAAGGGTCCTTATGGTCTCCTTAGTAAGAAGGACAGAGGTCTAAGATACCACACTTCTTTAGGGACTGAGTTCCTTCAAGGCCACTGGCGCACATCTTAGTACTCTGTCATCCTTACCATGTCTCTCTTACCCCTTCTGGCCACGAAATGGCCCAGTCACCATGTCCTCATCCAACACCATCCCATGTTGTGGTGGTTGTTGTTGATTGACATTGGGTCGAGCTCAACTCATAATGACCCTATGTACAAAAGACCTAAATCCTGTTCTATAACTATCGTCATTTCTCTACATTCATAGAGTTTCCAGAGGCATCTTGTTTAGGAAGTGGATGCCACTCCTGCTTCCAAGCCTGTCTCAGTCTGGAAGCTCCACCAATGTGTAACCTTCATGGGATTTGACACACCAGTGGCACAGCGTTCAGCATCACAGCAACCCCAAGTTATCTCAGTACAATAAATTGACAGACTAGTGCTGTACCATGTAGAGGAATGTCCATCCCAAATACAATAAACACCAGACCTGAAGGCCACAGGTCCGAAGGCCCAACAGCCTTTTAAATACAAGGCCTGCCCACCAGGTCCTAGTTGATTCTTAACAAGAGGCTTCCAGCCCATAGCTCTTTGTTATTTTAATATCACAGGACATTTAACATGTGTGTTAACCCTGTGTCTATTTCCATAAAGAAATTTTTCAAATGGCACTAAATAGTCCTGAAAACAATTTGTGGCATGTTTGAGGTCATCAGGACCTTGCCTACACAGAAAGACCAGTAATCTGAATTTTAAAAATATGATAATTTGCCACTTCATGGAGTGTTAGGTTTGTGTGCTGTGCCACAAACCACGGAGGATGAAAAAGGGGAGGTGGGCAAGAGAGGGCTTCTTTTCCTGCACCTACCTTTTAACAGAAAAAATAAAATAAAATGCATATCCACAAGGCTGGCAGAATTCCACTTCCATCTTCACTCAGAGAGGGTCATATGTCTTCTTAAGTGGGCTCCCTCAGGAGCAATACATTTGGAAGGTGAGGGAGAAGGAAGTGAGAATAGGGGAGCTATTCAAGACAAGGTTCTTGACAGCAGATTTTCCCAGTGCTATAGGTAATTTGATTTTTTTTACTATTGCTACCATGGGTGATGAGTATGGATACAAACAAAATAAAATCCTGGCCACCTTCGATATTTTCTCCATCTCTCAAGAAGTTGCCAATTGATAGGGGGTGTGAAGGAATAGGCAACTTGATGAGATGGGGTGATAACAATGAAAGTTGCCTATTGGTCTAGTTGTGAAGGGTTTTGTTTTCTTTATGTTGGGATGCAATCTATACTAAAGGCTGTAGTCTTTGATCTTCTTTTCAGTAAATGCTTCCAACCTTCTTGACTTTCTGTAAGCAAGGCTGTGTCATCTGCATATCACAGGTTGTTAATGAACCATCCTCCAATCCTAATGCCACATTCTTCTTCATATTGTCCAGCTTCTTGAATTATTTGCCCAGCACTCAAATTGAATAGGTATGGAGAGAGGATAAAACCAATCCTGAGGTACAGCTTTCCTGGTTTTAAACAATGCAGCAGCTCCTTGTTCTGTTCAAGCAACTGCTTCTTGGTTCATATTTAAGTTCCTCATGAACACAGTGAAGAGTTCTAAAATTCCCATTCTGCTCAATGTTATCTTTAATTTCTTATTATTTACACAGTCCAATTCCTCTACATAGTCAATAAAACACAAGTAAACATATTTCAAGGAGCTCTGGTGGCCGAGTGGCAAGAAGCTGCACTGCAGTCCTGAAGGCTTGCCACCATTTGAACCCACCAACTGCTCTGTGGGAAAAGGATGGACAATCTTCCTGAGCAATTAATTGCCTCTGAGAACCTGCCAGAGGGTCGGCTATGTGTCAGTTTTGACTTGATGGTATACAACAACAACAAAAACAACAATATTTCTAAAATTCTCTGTTTTCATCTAAGATCCATCTGATATCAGCAGTTACTTCTCTCACTCTTGTGTCTCTTATGAATCCAGCTTGAGTTTCTTGCAGTTCCCTGTCAATGTACTGCTCTGGCCATTTAAAAATCATTTTCAGCAGAGGGATATCTCATTACCATTAAGAAAGAAGAAGCAACGAGTGCATTGCCTCCTAATGGGTCGTAGATTCGTGTACAAGAGAGACAACAGTTCAGACCAGTAGAAACAGAGGTGGTGGAAAACCAGAGGCTGAAACGTGACAGAGCTGAACTAGAACAGGCTTCTGTGGAGCCACACTGAGGCCCTGTGCCTAAGTTTACTGGTGGAATGGGGAGTGGAAAGGGAGAATGTCAGAACTAAAAAAGCTTTGCAGTGCTGGTCTAGAGACGCAGGCAGGGTCTAGAGAAGTTTAGAGGGAGGTTTGACTCTGAGCACACCTGAGAAAGATGCTGTCTGGAGTGAAGAATTGTATCTCACCCAAAGGTAATAAAGGAGGTCAGAACTGCTTCCACTGTGGAAAGCTGGGCCACTTCAGTAGACAGTGTCACAGACAAGAGCCACAGATAGGCAAGGGAGTAGAGAGGAAGCTCCCACTCACTTGCTTTAAGTGTGGATCTGAAGGACACTTGGCCAAGGGTGGCCCACATC
>NW_006399767.1:16162001-16162894 GCF_000299155.1 Elephantulus edwardii | reverse complement strand
AATAAAATTTAATAATAATAATTTAAAAAAAGAATTGTATCCTGAGTGTCCAACCTGAATTATAACCTGTTACTTCCCTAACAAAACCCTATAATTGTGACAAAATAATAATTGTGAGCAATTTTGCCTGAGTATGATAGCAACAATATTGTTCACTAATTTCTGCATTCTATTGAATCACATTACATTGGAATGGGCGCCAACATGGATCTCTTCCAGTTGGTTGGCCAGGGAACTACTGCAGATTTCTTAGCAGAGTTGAGTGAACAAGTCCAGGGCTTGCTCTATTTCTTAAAACAATTGATATTCCATCAATTCCTAGAACCTCATTTCTTGCCAATGCCTTCAGTGAAGCTTAGACTTCTTCCTCCAGGACTCTTCATCCTTGATCATATGCTATGTCTTGAAATGGTTCTGTGTGAATCAGTCCTTGTTGGTGAGGTCACTCTATGTATTCCTTGCAAACTGCCAGAATCACAGTCTAACAAATGCACAGATAAGAGGTAGTATAGACCATAAGATCGGATATTCTGGTTTCTGTCATTGGTGGTTGTTTTGACACACAATACAGACTGAAAGAGCTACTTCAGAGCTGTGAAAGGAACCAGTTATAAGGTCAAGGAAATCCTACAAGGATTCCAGAGTGGCAATAAGAAAAATATCCATTACTTATAACTAGGTAGGTCTGCTTCAGGCTATGGTCTTTTCAATCACTTACTATGTTGCTGAAAGCTGGACAGTGAATAAGGATGACAGAATTGATGCCTTTGAACTCTGGTGTTGGAGAAGAATATTGACCATCCCATGAACAGACTCATGTACTTATAACTTGTTAGTCAAATTTGTGTCTTCTAGGTTGCAACACCCCCATGATACATCTTCAAGGATATGAA
>NW_006399767.1:16048786-16160385 GCF_000299155.1 Elephantulus edwardii | reverse complement strand
CTATGTTTCCCTCTGTGCTGGCTTCAGAGGCTCCTGTGACAGACAACTCTTTGCCACATTGATGGATGAAGAGAGAAAGGAGGGACGAATGCAAGATGTGTCCTTGCACGACTTATCAGTTCTAGGCTAGGACTCCAGGGGATGTTCTTGGATCACACTCTATCCCCAGGACAAGCCAAGACTGTCACCAGCACTGGCCACTCACTCACATTGAGTGGCCAGATCCAGATCTTCTCTTTAGTCCTGTGGAGGGGCTGTGTTAGATCTGGGTTGTCTATTTACTCTTGGGGTGTGTTTTGGGGACAGGGGTGGGTGTTATTGTAATCAAGAGCCTTACATGCTAAGGAGGAGAAGGAATAGGTGGGAATATAGGTTCTTTAAAGATGGGGATGGATGAGTTTGTGTTTCACAAGAAGAGGAAATGTTTGAGTGCTAGGGATATAAAACATTAAAGATAACTTAAGGTACACAGCATTCCTCCCCAGAAAAGAAGCCCTTCGTGATTCTTTAGGCAAGTCTGATGGCTTGGTGGCAAGGAAACGTGCTGTCAACATAAAGGCATGCAGTTCGAATCTACCAGTTGTATCACAAGAGAATGATAAGCAGTCTCCTCCCATACAATTTACATCCTCAGAAAACCTGCTGGAGGGTCACCTGTGAGATGATTGCTACTCAATGGCACATAGCAACAAGTGATTCTTTATGCCGAAAGGTGGCTTGCACAGGACATTGGGAAGGGCTTCACTGGAAAACTCCAAGGGCACATTTACACCAATTTTGTGCAAATGACACTCCTTGAAGTTGGACAAAGCCCTAAGCATGATCACATTTGATCAGAGCTGGAAGGGGTTCCTGGGCCATGAAGGAAGTCAGCACCCAGCCACCTCTCAGGGTTCTTGGCCAAAGGGGACATTCCATTTTGTACAATGGCTCAATCAACCAAGGCCAGCTAGGAGAAGTCAGGGTACTTAAAATTATATACGTGCATAAGGGAGTGATATGTAATAGGGGTTAATGCACAGAATGTGGTACACAGAAAAATTGGGTATCCAAATGGCATGGTAAAACATCTCAGAAATTAGTGAAGTCAGGATGAGATAGAGGGAAAACAGGTGGTGTGACCACAGCCCAGAAGCCAGAGTCATTTGGGAGGAGCTAAAGTCACAGCAGTGGTGACCGTGTAGATACTGCGCTGTAGAGGAGGCCTGTGTCCGAGGAAGTTGGAGACTGAGGAGACACAGCAGCGTCTGGAGATGCCACCTAAGGCAAAGAGAGGGAGGTACATAGCCTGAGCTTGATTTTCCTTGTTCTACAATCTCCCTCTAGTGGCTCCCAACGGGTGAGTACAGATGAAAGCAAGTGGGTACAGGAGCCTGAGAAAGCATACAGTCAGGATCAGACAAAAGGCCAGGAATGGACCTGGGGATAAAGAAGCAAATGACTGACAGCCACCAACTGGCCACATCTGCTTCTCCTTGCTAATTAGAGGGAGATCTCCAGAAATCGTTCTACCTGATGATAGGCATCTCTGGTTTGTGAAAACACTTAAGATTCTAAGATGTTCCCTGACATTTTGAAGAGTTAAGTCCACCTAGAGTTCCTAAAGAAAGGCTTGAAGGTCTACTTCCAAATAAATCAGCCATTGAAAACCATATAGATTTGACAAAGATGCTATAGAAGAATCTTGATCAAAAGGGGGAATATATAGAACAGAATTTAAAAATTTTTCACAGGCTGTAAGGTTTCTGGAGATGCGGAGGCTATATGAATCCCTGAAACTATATATGATAATCTTCAAACTAAAATTAAAAATTATCTCCTTATGTCTTCTCAAAAAAAATCATACGATAATTTAGCTTAACTAGTGAAACAGATCTGATCTGAACAACGTGCTCTTTTAAGAACTACCTGTATAGAATCAAACTCACACTAGTAATTAATCTTGATTAGACAGGAATCTTAGGGAGTGGTGAGATTTTTGTTCACGTTAGAAGAACAATTCTAAAAATAGAGGACGAGAGTGGTTGCACAACTCAAAGAATGTCATCAATGTCACTAAATTGTACAAGAAGAAAGTGCTAAATTGTCTGTTCTTCTGGGTCTATTCTTAACAACAATAACAACAAAAATAAGTTACATTTTAAAATAAAATCATATAGAACACAGTTGTACTCTGACATGAGTGAGATGGTCATGAAGTAGAATCAACTCAAAGTGGTAGCAACACGACAGTCCCAGAAGGCCCTGATAGGTCTTCACCAATATGCTTTCTCAGCCTGGCACCTCTCAGTTCTGGGCATCTAAGCTCCTTCTCCCTCGGCATCCAACTGTCAAAGGCTACCTGAGAAGGTGAAACCACTCTGGGTAGAAGGAAGGCAGGCCAGTGGGGAGCAGGGAGAGAGGCCCTTTCACAGCTTCTAACTGCTTCTCTTTTTCTTTTTTTTTTAATTTTTTTATTATTATTAGTGTGTGTGTGTGTGTGTGTGTGTGTGTGTGTGTGTGTGTGTGTACCGTCAAATCAGGTCTGACTGGTACAGGAAGAGATTGTCCCTCCTTCTCCAGCAGAGCATCTGGTGGATTTGAACCACTCACCTCTGGAATTGCAATACAGCTTCTTACCGGTAGGCCACCATAGCTCACAACCTCTTCTCTTTCTTGTCCCCAGTGCTACGCCAGGGAGTAAGAAGTAAAAATCAACATATCAAAATCGGTAGCATGAAGCTAGAATAGCACTTTCATCTCATTGTTGTTGAGTCAAACCAACACATTTTGTTGTTGATGTTGTTGCTGTTATGGGCCATCAAGTCACCTGCGACTCATAGTGACCCAATGCACAAAAGCTCTGAACCCTGCCCTATCCTAAGCCAGACTCACTTTCCCCCATTTCCTCAGTCACTGTGTCAGTCCAACTCATCCAGGGTATTCCTTTCCTGCACTGTTCTCCAACCCTTCCAAGCTTGACATCCTTCTCCAAGGCAACATGCTCAATGTATGTGAGACAGCTTCAAAATCTTTGCCTACAGAGAGCAACTTGGTTTCGTCCCCTTCAGGACAGACCTGTTTGTTTTCTCTAGGCGATCTATGTATATGTTCAATATCTTCTCCAGCACCACAACTAAAAAACATCAATTCATTTTCTATCATCCTTAGTCATCGTCCAGCTCTCTGATGCATAGCAAGTGATTCTGAAGACCATGGCCTAGATCAGGCACAGCTTAGTCTCTAGACTAATATATTTGCACTTCAACACTCTGGAGAAATCCCTGACAGCAGACTTTCCTAATCCAATTCATCTTTTGATTTCCTGGCTGCTGATTTAAAGAGTGTTGATTACAGAGCCAAGTAAGCTGAAATTGTTAACAATCAAAATCTATTCTCCATCTATCATGATGTTGCCAATTGGCCCAGTGGTGAGAATCTTTGTCTTCTTGATGTTGATTCAATCCATATTAAAGGCTGCAGTCCTTGACCTTCAGCAACAAGTGCTTCAGGTCCTTTTTATTTCAGCAAGCAAGATTGTGTCATCTGTGTAACATAGGCTGTTGATGATGACTCTTCCTCCAATCCTGATACCACATTCCTCCTCATAAAGCCCAGGCTCTCAAATGATCTGTTCGGCATGTAGATTGAAACAGTATGAAGATAGGATACATCCCTGACACACTCCATAGCCAACTCTTTGTTGGTTTTCAGAGGCTGTAAATTGCATAGGAGGAGTTTGTCTATCTTATCTTCCTCTCACAGAGCTGCTGCTGGTGCTGAAGTTCTAGAAAGGCATGGCTTTGGGGTTAGCAGCACACCTTTGTACAGACTGGACCACCAGAGCTCTGTAACAGCATTTAAAAGGGTATTGTTACCACTAACCACCTTTATTAGGAAAGGAGAAATATTTCAAATCCATAATAAAAACTTCCACTCAAAGAAACTAGACAAACAAAAGCAAATGGAACCTCAAATAAGCAGGAGGTTAGAACATAGATAGACTGTCTCTGAATCATTCTCCCTCAGAGCCGCTAGTGGATTTGAACTGTTGACCTTTCAGTTAGCAGACCAAACTATTACACACTCTATACCTCATCCTAGGAGTCCCTCATCCTACTGAACTGGATTTGTAGTTTAAAATCTCCCTTAGGCTCCTGGTGGTCTAATCCATAGGATGCTGTGCTGTAAGCCAGAAACTGTCCCCTAGAACAAACAAACAAACAAACCTCCAGATGGTTTCATTGGTGAATACTCCCAACTATTTAAGGAAGAAATAATACAAATTCCATATACACTCTTCCACAAAACTGAAGCAGAAAGAATAGCTTCAAACTCATCCTATGTGGTCAGCATTACTGATACCAAAGGTATGGCAAGGAAAGACAAAAATAAACCAATGCTATCTACCATATTTAAAATGAAACAAACCGTTGCTGTTTAATCCATTCCCACTGAAAACAACCCCACCGGAGAGCGTAGAACCGCCCCACAGGTTGTCAAAGCTGCAAATCTTCACAGAAGCAGACGGCCCACAGGGGTGTTGGTGGGTACAAACCATCTTACAGTTAGAAGCTAAGTACTTTAACCACTGCACTACCAGGACTTCCCTGATAGAATTCTTGGCCAGTAATTACCTAGCATATTAGAGAATCTACCAGGACCCCAATTAGGTACCTGAGGACATAATTGGTCCCTAATTAGAAAAACTTGTCAAATGGGAACAATTATCTCCGTTCTCTACTTCATTTCCGCAAGCCAAGTCTGTCTCCTTTCCCTCCTTCATGGGAACCTTCTTCAGTCCCTGCTCCTGGGAGGCCGGGGGTGGGGGCCGGGGATGGTTAGGGGAATGTGTGGGTCCTGCCGTCATCACTGGCTCCGGTCCAGTGCTGGAGCCTCCCCTCTGTGTTCCCAGGAGTCACCACAGTGTGTCCTAGGAGCTCCTCTACTTGTTGTTATGACTCGGTTCCCAGAGAAGCAAAACCACAATGAAGTATACGCACACACACACACGCACACACACAGAGGGACAAAGTGAGCCAGAGAGAGACAGAGACAGAGAGATTGATTTCAAGGAAATAGCTCACATGATTGTAGGGGCTGGTAATTCCCAGCGCTGTAGGTAAGAACTCAAGAGAGAGGCACCGAGGGATGCTGGGGAGGCTAATGAGTCCAGCTTTGGAGGCTTCAGAAGCTGGCATGTCCAAAAGCCATTGTCAGGGAGCAGAGTCACAGACAGCTGGCTTTGGAGACCGACTAGTTTGCAAGTGCAGCAGGTCACTGGTTGAAGGCTGGAGGCTACTAGCCAGATGTTGTCATTGTTGTTATGTGTCGTTAAGTCAAGTATGACCCATAACAACTCTATGAACAAGTGATCCGAAGCCTGTCCTGTTCTGTGCCACCCTCATTGTCTCTGACACACTTGAGCCTATTGCTGCAGTCACTGTATCAATCCATCGCATTGAAGGTCTTCCTCTCTTTCGCTGACCTTCCCTGCTTCCTAGCATGATATCCCGTCCTAACAAAAGCCCCAAGTATGTGAAACGAAACTTTGGCATCCTTGCCTCTGAGAAGCACTCTGACCATCCCTTCTCCAAGACATATCTGTTTATTCTTTTGGAAGTTCATGGGATGTTCATTTCTTTAGCGTTGCCAGAGCTTCCAAGTTTGACTATATGTCAAGGCAGGCCACATCCCTTCCTCAGATTAAGCTTATCCTATCTTTATGGAAAAACTTCTAATCTTGCCTCATTAACAAAGACTAAAAAAAAAACCAACTCATCGCCATTAGTTGGAATTGACTCACAGCTGATCCTCTAGCGGATTTTCTGAGGCTATAAATCACGTGCGAGGAAATGGCCCGTCTTTCCCTGAGGAGCAGCTGGTTGAGTCAAACTCCTTGGCTTTGGGTTGACAGCACGACTCCACACACATTAGGGTGCCAGCGCTGTGATTAACTTCATGGAGGTTAGAATTGACAACATAGAGGATAGCTACATTATGCTGGGGGTCATGACCTTGTTGATGCACAGGCTCCCTACAGGCCAGGGTTTGTCTTTGTATCACTTAGTCTCTACACCTGGTGCGGGGTCTGGCACCTAGCAAATGCTCATAGATGGTTATTGACATGAAATGATGATGCACGGCCCTGGGGGCCTTATGTGATGGTACTTACTGCATGGTACTCACTTCCAATGCCCCCGAATAGGTAAAAAATGCCAACCTATCCTAGCTAGAGCTGCCCACACCTCAGCAAAGGAGGCCTAGCAAGAGGCATGAGATCACTCTGAGGTTGAGGGATCAGGAAAAATTCATGAGGCAGATGCTGTTCAGTTTGAAAAATTTGTAATTGAAAGAAGCAGCCAACAGAAGGCATTACAGAGCATCCGAGAGGGCCAGTTCAGAGTGTGCTCAATCTCACTGAATTATTGCTGGAATTGATGCCTTCATGTTGTGGTGCTGGAGAAGAGTTTTGAACATACCATAGACCACCAAGAAAACAAATAGGTCTGTCTTGGAGAGAGTGAAACCAACTTTCTCCTTAGAGGCTAGGATATTGAAGGTCTGTCTCACATACTTTGGGCACGTGGCCAGGAGGGACTGATTCTTGGAGAAGGACATCATGCTTGGAAAGGTGGAGGGACAGCACAGGAGAGGAAGACCCTGGGTGAGATGATTGATACAGTGACTGGGGCAATAGGCGTTGGTGTGTCAAAATCAGCGAGACTGGCTTAGGACAGGGCAGGCTTTAGAGCTGTAATACATAGGGTCACTATGAGTCGCAGGTGACTCGACATAACAACAACAACATATAGGGAAGCAGCCAGCACAAGCCTGGGGGATGTGATAAACCACAAAAGACCTTGAAGTTCCTTGAAGGACCACATGAGAGTGAGAGCTTTAGCCTAAGAGTACTGAAGAATCACCAGGTGAAGAGCTTATTGGAAACTGAAGTTGGAATCAGTGTTCGTGACAGTCTCAAGAGGAGAGAGATGAGGTAGAGAAAGCAGGCATGAGCTGACTTCTGGGGTCAGAGGAGTGGAGGATGGTAAAGGAACTAGAGAAAGGAAGCTGTCAGGGCAGTGATGGTCCATCACCGCTATGACTAATTGGTAAAGATAAGATGAAGAATAAATCAAACCACCACCTTGCCTTTGGGCGATTTTACTTCTAGCAGTTTACCCTAGAGAAATTATTTGTGCTGGAAGCCTTTATCTTCAAGGATGTTCATCATAGTGTTATAGTGTTATGATACTAAAAAGAATAGGGAAATTATGATACTGAGTTAAAAATTAAGTCAAAAAAGACCACATACTGTGAGTTCATTTGTAAGAAACATCCAGAAGAGGCAAATTCCTATAGACAGAAAATTGCCTAGAGCTTGGGGTAAGGGATGAGGAAGGACAGTTAGTAAACACAAGTTTTTTAGGGAGTGATAGTGGAAGTCACAATTCTAAAATGGATTGTGAGGGAGCTCTCGTGGCCTAGTGGCAAGAAGCTGCACTGCAATCCCGAAGGTGGGTGGTTTGAATCTACTAGGTGCTCGGCTAGAGAAGGAGGGGCAATCTCCTCCTGTGCCAGTCGGATCCAACTCCACGGTACACAACAAAGAGGAGGGGGAAGAGTGGTTAATAGTGGCAACCAGGCACCATCAATTTTTTTTTTTTAAAAAAAGGATTGTGGTGCACAATTCTGTGAATAAATGAAAAATTATTGAATTGTACATGTCAAATGGTTAACTTGTATAGTATGTGAATTTTATCTGAATAAAGTTGCTATTTCAAAGGAATTTTTTTAAAAGTCTTCAAAATATTCAACTGTTCATTTAATTGTATTCCACAACGTAGAGTCTGGATGTAGCTATTTATGCATTTATTCAGCAATGAATAAATTTTCACCAATGATGAAAATTCATCACAACATACATTTACAATTTATGCACTTCTCTATATTATGCTATACTTCAAAAAGAAGTTTAAAAATGAACAAAAGTCTGTTAAATGGCGTAAAAGATGCAAGGGTGTGAAAAAATGATATAATTGAAAGAAATAATTATGTCATGTTCATGATAAATTTGAATGCAAACAGAAGATTATTAAAAAGTATATTCATTACTTCATTTTTAACAAGTCCATGTACGTGGCAAAAGGATTGTTACTTGAGTGGATTCTGAATCATTCTTATCTTTAAAAAGATTGTGTTTTATGAATGGTCTATGAAGAGCATATTCAGAAAACAGCAAATGTTAGTAAAGTTCAAACAGCAAACGATAAAAACATGAATGTACGTGAACACAATATTATTCCTAATGGTCAAGAAGTAGTAACAACCCAAGTATCCATCACCTAGTGAGTGGATAAATAATGCAGAGTAGAACAGTAGTCAGCAGGAAAAAGATATCTCCTCCCATGTGATTTACAGCCTCTGAAAATTCATTGGATGGCCAGCCATGAGTTGGTTCTGACTTGACAACAAATCACAACAGTTAAAAAGAATAAGGTGCTGACACGTGCTAAGATATGGATGAATTTTAAAACATTGTGCTAATGAAAAAAGTCATAGTGAAAGAAGGAAGTAAAAATAGGCAAATTATATTATTTCACTTTTAGGATGTTCTTGTGACCATCATATGACCAGGAGACCCAGTGGCACAGTGAATTAAGTGTTGAGCTATCAACAGAAAAGATCGGTGGTTCAAATCTACTAGATCACCCATAAGAGAAAGGTGAGCTGTCTCCTCCTGTATTGGGGTAAGGAGTTGAACTACCAATCCAAAGGCAGGAGGTTCAAATCCATCAGCAGAGGGGTCTTTGGCCACATTGAGGCCTTGTTTGTCAGTGGCTCTAGGTGTTCCTTTGTTTTTTGATGAGTCCTGAGTTAAGGATGATCCTCCAATGGCATTTCCCCCCTTGAGGGAGAAGGATGGACAATCTCCTCCCATACAATTTACAGTCTCTGAAAACTTGCTTGGAAGATCAGCTAGGAGCTGGTCCTGACCCAACATGATGAGTTTTATGTGATGTTGGATTGAATTATTACACACACACTCCCAAAAAGGTCATTTATTGTAAATTCTAATCTCTACACCTATTGCTGGAGGATCCCTAATGGTACAGAGGTTAAGCACTCAACCATTAATTAAAAGGTTTAAAGCTACCCCATAGAAGGAAGATAGGGCAATCAGCTTCTGTAAAGTATTACTGCCTAGGAAACGCTGTGAGGGAATTCTGTTCTGTCCTAAAGCATTGCTCTGAGTCAGACTCAGTTGGACAAACATGTAGTTATGATCCCATTTGGGAATGCCCTGTCTTTGTTATGTTACTGAAGAAAGACTTGTGAAGAGCTTGTCTTGAATCAATTCTTTCTGAGATGTGAAAGACATCAAAGAAGCCAACAAGTAGAGATGGTGGCAGAGGGATGCCACATCATATGAAGATCACTAAGGATTTTGAAGCTCTGTCTGACATACTTTGGGCATGGTGCCAGGAGGGCCCAGTCCTTGGAGAAGGATTATGCTTGGGAGGGTGGAGGGACAGCGCAAGAGACCTCAGGTGAGATGGATTGACTCAGTGATTGGGGTAATGGAGAGGGTGTCAGAGATAGTAAAGTTGGCTCAGAATAGAGCAGAATTCAGAGCTGTTGTACGTAGGGTCTCTGTGAGTAGGAGTTGACTCAATGGCACATAACAACAACACAAGAAGTTAAGGAACTAGGACTGGGGACCTTCTGCCAGAACCAACAGTGAGAAAACCTTCTCCTATGGTAGCTTTCTGAATCTGAAATATTAGCCTCCTAAAGAAATAGTGCCATAGTCTGTGGGCAGCTACGCAGCTAACCCAAAAGTGGTGCTTCTCGGTTAGTTCGAATCCACCAGTTGTTCTGAGGGAGAAAGGTGGACACTCTCTTCTTGTGCTATTTGTTGTTGTTGAATACCGTCGAGTCAGAGCTGACCCATAGCTGACCTTCCAGTGGGTTTTCAGAGACAGTTAAATAAATGTATGGGAGGAGATGGCCCATCTTTCTCCCACAGAGCCACTGGTGGATTTGAACAAGGTGCCCTTGGGTATAGCTTCCAAAAGCCGGCTGGGGGATCAGCTTTCACAAGCATCAGGTTTTTTATAAGCATCGTAGGAGCTCTTGTGGCAAAGTGCATAGTGTTATTTGGCTGTTAACTGAAAGGCCAGCACTTCAAATCTGCAAAGAAAGATAAAATGTATAGCCTTGGACACCTGCTCAAAGGTCACTATGAGTTGGAATCGACTTGATGTCTGGTTTTGAAGGTATGACTAGAAGATTCAGTGGCATAGTGAATTATGTGTCAAGCTGTCAACAGAAAGATTGGTGGTTCGAATCCACCAGATTCTCCGAGAGAGAAAGATTATTAGTCCCATCCTACATTGGAAACTCAAAGAAGGGTTACTACGCATCAGAATTGACTCACTGGCAAGTATTTTATGACAGCCTTGGTGGTACAATGAGTCAAAGGTCAGTCACCAACCAAAATGTCAACAGGTCAAACCCACCCATCAACCCTGAGAAAGAAAAGGCCTGGCAATCTTCTTTCACAAAGATTCTAACCTAGAAAGCCCCATTAGGCAATTCTTCTGTGTCACAGAGCACCATGGACTCCACCGGATGGCCTACAACAGTGCATGCATACGTCTGTTCATCTCTTCAATCAACAAATACGTATTGAGCCCTTATTAAGCATCAGGCACTGAAAAGAAAACAGCTAAATCCTTGTCTGCACTGAGTTTTTGGTCTAAAGGTGGGAGATCAGTCACAAGAAAGTCGGATGGTGACAGTCACTTCAAAGGACCAGGGGGCAGGGAGGGCGGAGATGCTACTTTATAGAGAATGGTCAGAGGTGTTGTCTCTGACATGGCATTTCAGCAGCCAAATGACCTGAGGAAATGAGGGAACGGGGAGTCTTCCCCACACCAGGAGCTGCGAAGACCAAGGTCACCCATGATTACTTTGGATCCATGCATTTTTCCCCCCTGGCTTAGAGTCTTATAGCAGACCTTGGAGTCTGGCAGTCCTGAGATTAAATCCTAGGTCTGCCCCTTCATGGGCTGTGTGACCTTGAGCAAGTTACTTAACCTCTCTGAAACCCCATTTCCTCATTTCCTCCAGGGAAGCAGCTGAAGTTACCTGAAAGCAGAAGAGTGGAGTGTAATGCCTTCCATGAGAAGGGCTGTCACCACCCTGGGTAAGTGAGCAGCCCTAGTGGTGATGGTGGGCTTCAGGGGATTCCAGAATAGCCATAGCTAGAAACTGTTGGGGTGGGGCTGAAGGGACAATAAGACTAGGACAGTGGAACAAGCAGGGGGGCTCCCCTCGACACCTGTTGTCCCTTCTTACATCTGCCTCACCACTCCACCTCCCATTCCAGAAGCTTCCAGCATGAGGGTCTCTCAGGCTTTTCTGAAAAGGGGACTAATTAAACCTTAATTGACACAGCACTAATTAGCTTCTTAATTACACGGAACCACATGATTAGCCACGCAGGCGACACTAATTGTTCATTAGGAAGCAGCCTCCTCACTCCCCCTCCCCTTTCTAGAGCCCGCCACCTGAGGGGCCGGTAGTGGGCAGTAGCCCCCAGTATCCCACCTGAGTCCATTCTGATTCTAGACAGCATCAGCCTGGAACCATTCAGACTTCCCTGACCTGGACTCTATAACCCTCTGGTAATAATAGCACAAATAATAAGAGCTTCTACCATGTTGGACGGATCTGGGCCTTCCTCCTCACGCCCTCAGCCCAGGGCCAGGACTCGAATACGCTCTGCCTTTCTGAGGTAAGGGGAGCCCAGGGCAAGCCCAGCTTGGTGGGTGAGAGAAGAAGTCAGCGTTTGTAAAATACTCACCTCCCACAGCTTAGGAAGTTGCCCCTCCTGATACTCCATGACACATGTTTTCCAGATTTTAAAAAAAAAAAACAAAACAAAAACCTAACTGAGGCTTGAGACCGAGAAATGGGCCCAGGAGTTTCACATGAATGGAGCCAGATGCAAACCCAGCTTCAACTCCAGAACTAGCTTTCTGTTGCTTCTACACTATGATCTCCATCATGCTAAGAGCGCAGGCCAAAGCTGAGAGCTGATGTGCCTGGGCTCATGGAGCCGTAACCTCCCAGCCCTGAGCTTCCTCACCTATAAGATGAAGACAACAATAGCTCCTCCCATCAGCTTATAAAGGGACCCTGGTGGCGTAGTGGTTAAGTGCTCAGCTGATAACCAGAAGGTCAGCAGTTCAAACCTACCAGTAGGAGAACACTACCAGCAGTTCAAACCACGCCACAGGAGAACAATGAGTCAGTCGGATTAAGGCCTCAGATGCCTTTTAAAGGGGCTGTTCTCTCTGACCTCCGGGGTCACTGTGAATTGGAACTGACTCCCCAGTGATGGATTTCTCAGCTTGCTGTAGATCTTAATGTATAAAAAGTGGAGAGGTGTTTGACAAAAAGGAAGCACGTTTGTGAGAGTGACTGTTACTGTTATTTGTAGTGGATGTTGTTCGTACCCTGCCAGGAGCATGTCTTGGTATTTGGGGGCCCGTCACTCCCTCAAAGGATCTCTGGTGTCCTAGTGGTAAGGAATTGTGTTGTCAACCCAAAGGCAGGCAATTTGAACCCTCTAGTTGTTCTATGAGAGAAAGACTTGTAATCTTTCCTCATACCATTCACAGTCTCTGAAAATCTGCTACTGAGCCAGATAAGAGTTTGTTCTGTCTCGACAGCATCAAGAATTTTTGGGGTTTGAGTTGGTTTTGTTTTGGTTTTTTACCATTCTCTCTGCCCTCAGATTTCCTCAGCACTATTTCACCCTGAGGGCCACTTCCAATGGCTCCATTTTCCTTCTTTCTCAGATGTCAACTTCCCATGATTCTGTCCCTGGATATAACTCTATGTAAGACCCCCTATTCCCTCAGCTAGCCTGCTCTGTTTCCTGACCAGGCCTCCTTGGTGGCCAAGCCCCTTCTGGCACCTGGGGGCAAGCAGACATCCCAGCCAATCCATCTAAGGCCTAAGAACTGGGGAACAAGAGCACAGACATAATTAACTGTGCCCCCTTCTGCCCTCAGAGGGCTCTGATTAGAGCACTACATTTTATGACCACTGTTGGAGGTTGAATTGTGTCCTCCAGAAAGATTTGCTGAAGTTCTAACCATGGTACTCTGAAAGTGGCTCTTTTAGAAATAGGGCCTGTGCAGATAAAATCAAGTTAAGATGAGGCCATACTAGATTAAACCCAAACTAAACGGGCTGTGGGAATCAGACTGATTCCAGCTCGTGGAGACCTGGTCGGGTGGAGCAGAACTGCCCACAGAGTTTCCCAAACTGTAAATCTTTGCAAAAAAACAGACCGTCAGCCTCATCTCTCTCCCATGTAGCTGGAACCATTGACTTTTGATGACCAATTGAATTCTTTTCTTTTTTCAATTTTTTTTATTTTGAGATTTTAATTAAAGTTTATAGAGCACTTGGATTTCCATTAATTCATTGTTGCACATTTCCCTAATTGAATTCTTTAACCATTGTTCCTGATACTAGATTTCTATTATTGTTGCTATGTACTATTGAGTCAGAATTGACTCATAGCTGACCCTCCAGTGGGTTTTCAGAGACAGTAAATTGCATGGGAGGAGAATGCCTATCATTTTAGCACCGAGCAGTTGGTGGATTTGAATCACATGCCTTTAGGTTGGCAGTGCAACTCCCTAACACTAAACTATCCTAATAGGTTAGGTGCTCCCAAAGCCAATACATAGGATGGTTTCCTTTTAAGGAAAGGAAAGGGACATAGAGATACACACACATCAGATCATGTGATGATGGAAGCAAAAATTGCTCAGCACCTACAAGCCAAAGAATACCAAGAGCCACCAGCGATGCCAGAAGCAAAAAGAGGTAAGTAAAGGGTCTTCCCTTAGTGGCCCCAGAGAGCATGGCCCTGCTGACACCTTGCTCCAGACTTCTGGTTTCTGTACCAGTGAGACAATACATTTTTCCTTTAAGCCACGCAATTTGAGGCGTGTTGTAATGGCAGCCCTAGGAGATGAATGTAATTCTGGACAACACTGGGCCAGGTGCTGCAGTGGACACATGTGCCAATGCCAAGGCCTGGGAGGATGTCCTGAGAGAAGATGAGAAAACAAAAGCTTTGAAAATGAGCAGAGGATTTCCCCCCAAGGTCCCACCACTGATAAGGGGAAGAGTGGGGACAGGGACGTATAGCTAGGACCCTCAGAAATCCATGCATCTTCTCTTTCTGTCCCATGATGCTGCTTCGAGAGCTGACAAAATGAGTTACAGAAGCAGAACTGTGTAGAATGAAGACAGCGTGAGGTACTTGAGGGAGGGGACAGGGACAGGATTACCTACGGGGAATGTGGCCTCTGAGGTGTCCTGGGGACTAGCAGGATTGGAGCATGCTGGATACAGTGAGCGGGATCACAGGCAGAGGAGTCTGGACAAACAAAGGCCTGACCAAGAGACTATTGTTTGGGAAACAGCAATTCAGTGTCTGAGGGTTTTGATGGGGATGAGGTTGGGAAGGTACCCCAGTGGGTTGGGGAACAGATGAAAAAGAAGGAATCTGCAATAAGCTGTGGGCACAGAACTCGGTCAGGTGTATCCTCTCATTCATATTCTGCCACTGGTCTAAAGGCATTACTATATCTGGGATGCAAGGGCCCTGAGGTGCTTCCGCTGAGAACTTAGTAGAATTGGGGTATTCATATTGGCTGAATATTGAAAAATATAGTGCAAGTGAAAACACTGAGGGGGAAAAAATGTTACAGTTTCTCTGAGAAGTGCTAAGTGTGCCAACTTAGCCCTGGGGGGCGGGGGGAACCCTGTTGAGTAGGAGACCCAAAGGTTCAAGTTCACCGGTGACTCCTCAGGAGCAAGATGGACAGTCTCCTCCCAGAACATTTTTTTTCTTTTTAATGTGTCAGAGATTTTCATCTAATAATATCCTGTAATTTTCAGCAACTGTAACTGAGTTCATTAAAAAAAAATCACATTGTGATGCAGAAGGAAGACACAACACTTATGTGTACAATTTGTACATATTTATCAACAGGAACACATTTCTTTGTATTAAGGTGTGATTTCCACCCCCACCCCTGGCTTCATTTTACTGATTTGTTTAGCCAGGGAAATGCTCTTGACATATATTTTTTACAATATTAATTATAAATATCTACTTTTTAATTAAATAATCTTTGTTTTTGCTCCCCTCTCCCTCCCTTCTCCCCCCTCAAGATTGCTTCTGTGCCTAAGCTTTTCTCTAGCTTTTTATGGTAGTGGTCCTTTTTGAGCCATAATTGTCCTTTTGTGACTGACACATGCCACTTAACATCAATTGTTCTACATTCATCCATGTCTTGCAGTGTTTTACAAATCCTTGGTCACTTTTTAGTGATGCATAATAAGCACTCTATTCTGTGAACGTACCACAATTTCTTTAGCCATTGATGGGCACCAGGGTTGTTTCCAACTCTTTGATATTGTCAGGAATAAGGAAAGGTGTGTGTCGGGGCTACATCTCTTTACCTTTAAAATCTTTACCCTGAGAAAATCATTCAAGTAACTGGACTCTACGAAAAAGAATACGACTTCAGGCCTAGAGGAAGATTCATCAACCACCTGAATTATGTAGATGATAGAACCTTGCTTGCTGAAAGTGAAGAGGGTCTGAAGTGCTTGCTGCAGAAGATCAAGGACTGCAGCCTTCAATAGGGATTACTTCTCTACATCAATAAAACAAAAAACCTCACCATTAGACCGGTAGGGAGAAAAGATTGAAACTATCAACAACTCGGTACCAGCAGTCAGGAGATCAGGAGATGTATTGTATCAGGAAAGTCTGCTGTCAGGGACCTCTCCAAATTATTAAGGAATGATGATGTCAGTTTGAGGACTAAGAGGTGCTTGATTCAGACCATGGTCTTTTCAATCACTTGCTAGGCATCTGAGAGCTGGACAATGAATAAGGATGACAGAATTGATACTTTTAATTTGTGGTGTTTGAGAAGAGTGTTGAATATCCTATGGACTGCCAAAAGAACAAATAGCTATATCTTGGGGACAGTACAGCCAAACTGTGCCTTGGAGGCAAAGGTGACAAAGCTTCATTGCACATGGTTTGGGCATGTTGTTTAGGGGAGGTTTTTCCTTGGAAAGAGATGTCGTGCTTAGAAAAGTTGAGGGTCAGCAAAAGAGAGGAAGACCTTCAACCAGCTGGACTGACTGCAGCGTTAGGCTCGAGTATGTCAGAGATGGTGAGGAAGGCACAGGATAGGACCGTCTATTGTTCATAGGCTCTCTGAGTTGTACTTGACCTGAGAGCTCCTAACAACTCTGGTGATGTCAATAATGCTGCAGGATCCCTGAGTATGGCAGTTTGCATTGTAGCTTCTATTTCTTAGGTCCTCCTACAAAGATTTATGGCTTGGAAACTCCACACAGGCTTGTTAGGAGAATTGACTCAACAACCTTTGGTTTGATTTTGGTTAATGGGACATGGGCCAAAAGAGAACATTTTGTATGTTTGAGGAGAACTCTAGACATCAAGTTAAGTGGCTTATACCTCTGTTGGGAGGCCGGGACCTCGGATTTATGCTGGATTTGGAGAAGGCAAACAGGGAGAAACAAAGGGGGCAGCCTGGAGGGAGGCTCTGCCAGTGTGGGGGAGCCCGCGAGAGTCAGGAGGGCCTACATTGCTGCTCACCAAGCCCAGCAGAAGAGAGGATAGCCCAAGCCCTGACTTCAGGACAGGTGGCTAGAAATTTCCTCAGCACCCCCTTCCATGGCTTCTAACCCTCCACACGTCCTCCTGAGGCCAGTTTTCAGGGCAAGCAGCTAGGCCTGGCCTGCAGGGCATGTTGTGCAGGATGGCCCTCCTCCCTGATGGTCAGACCCAAGCCCTGCGGAGGTGTTATGGGTTACCCCGGGCCCTGGCACCGGCCTATTGTGGCAATGCCAGCCCCTGCCGCCACCCTGAGCACCGGTACCACTGGTACCGCCAAGGGAGGTGCTGCAATTAGGTCAGTGGCTCCTTCCAGATGCTCACCTCACTTCTCATTATCTGCAAACGGTGGCTGCGCATCAAGCGAGGCCCTCTGGGTGTATTTTCCCATCTGTTGCTCTATTTCTGATACATGCTGCTCACCCCACCTGGAATTCCAGTGCCCTCTCCTTCTCTCATCTCAGCCTTTCCCGTCCTTGGGCAAGTGCCAGGTCTGGCTGTGTCTTCTTCTCCTCCTCTGGGGTGTGGACATAAGAAAACCCATCCCCTGGGGATCAGAGAGAGGACTCACAGAGATAATTTAGGCAAAGTGCTTAGGCAAGGGCTCAGCATAAGGGAGGTCATTTACTCCCAATCTAGCCTAAACTCCTCTTCCTCCAGGAAGACCACCCTGACCACCCCAGCCCTGGATGGACACTCTCTCCTCTGCCTTCCTCAGTTCACTCCTTGGGGCTTGCCATATCTTGCTGTGTGTCTGCAGTCATGGGAATACATCTTGTCCCTCATTTATTGAGGGCTAACTATGTGCCAAGTATTATGCCAAGTATTTCATATCTGTTTATTCATCAAATCCTCATAATATCCTCTGAAAGAAATCTCAAATCCCTTGCCATAGAATCAGTCCTGACTCAGAGCTGACCCTCCATTGAGTTTCTGGGGCTGTAAATGGAAATGGGAGGAGATTGCCCATCTCTCTCCCTCGCAGCCACTAGTGGATTTGAAATGCCTAATATGTGCAGTGTTTGGGTTAGCAGCAGAGCACACTATGGCCTGTCACTGGCATGATTATTATCCCCATTTTAGAGGGAGAGGCCAATGAGACACAGCAAGGTTAAGTAGTCTGGTAAAGTCACACAGCAAGTAAAAGAATGAGCCCTGGCCAAGAACCCAGGCAGTCTACCTTCCAAGTCCATGCTTCTAACCTCTATGCTAAACATAGATGGGCTCTATGCACGATAAGCACCCATGGTCTTTGTGGGGCATGAGCTGGCAGAGCTGGCCCCCAGTACTGGATGTGGGTGCGCACAACGTGTGTGCGGTGGATGAGGAGACACGTTCTAAAGCCGGCGTTTGTGTGAACAGAGAGCCTTGATGCCACATGTACCGTGCACATGGTATAGATGGGGATTGCACGGGAGGTTTGTAGGAGGGCGCCCTCCTTTGTGCAGCTGTCATTCTGCCTTAATGACAGAGCCTAGCTGGAAGTGGCTGCTGGCTGCGTGTGGTCATGCCAGTGGATTCCTCTAGGACAGAGTAGGCTGGCTGCATAGGTTTCCCAAGCTGTAATCCATGAAAGAGCAGGATCATCAAGTCTTTCCCCTGCAAGAGCCATTGATGGATTCAAACCACTGACCTTTTGGTTAGTAGCCAAGTCCTTAACCATTACACCACCAGGGCTCCTTGCTGGTGGTGGAACATGGCTGGTTTCCTCTTCTTCAGCAGCTGAAGTCCTTTTGCCATTGTACACTGAGCACTGAGTGTGTATGGGATGTGAACATCATGTGATCCACGCATCCACACTCATGGAAATGTGTGTGGTTGTAGGTAAGCTAAGCACACCCAGGCATTTGTATAGCAAAAGCATATAGGTGCACGTTTCACGGTACCTCTGTGTGTGTGTCTGTTTAGATATGCGGAAGATGCATGTGCAAATATTTGTGTGTATGCATGTCTGCGTGTGCATGCAAATTGAGAGGGAGGAGCATACATGCATGAGCATGAAAGAGAAAACGTGTGGGTAACAATGATTGCAAAGTTAAACAGGCCTCCTCCCATAAAATTATTTTTTTCCTAAATTCCAGTCCTGCCTCTGCCACTTGCTAGCTATGTGACTTTGGACAAGTGGCTTAATCTCCAAGCTGCAACTAAAATGAGAAGAAGAATACTTATTTCAGGAGCCCTGGTGGCCAGTCAAGAGTTCAGTTGCTATCTGAAAAAGCTGGAAGGACACACTTTCCCATATTGTTGTTAAGTGCCATCAAGTTCAGGAATAACTATGACTATGAACAACATATCTGAACCCTATCCTAACCTGAACCATCCTTACCATCCCCAACACCCTTGAGCCCATTGGCACAGACACTATCAATCCATCTGATTGAGGGTCTTCCTCTCTTTTGCTGCCCCTTGACTTTTCCAAGCATGATGTCTCTCTCCAAGGAATTACCTCTCCTGACAACATATCCAAACAGTGAAACATCACTGTTATTGTCTCCAAGGAGCATTTTGTCTGTCCGTCCTCCAAGTCAGACTTAGTTTTTTGGCAGCCCATGGCATCTTCAGCACTCTTCTCAAACATCACATCATAACTCAAAGGTCTCAATTCTCCAGTTAGTCATATCCAGCTCTCAGCAGGTGATTGGAAAGACAATGGCTTGCATCACATGCACCTTAGTCTTTAAATTTATATCATTGCTCCTTAGTAATTTGGAAAGGTCCTGACTGCAGACTTTCCCAATGAAATACTTCTCTGATCTCCTGACTGCTGGTTCCAATGGTGTTGACTATGGATCCTAGCAAGATGAAATCATTGACAACTTCAATCTTTTCTCCATCTATCATGATGTTGCCTGGTGGTGCAGTGGTGAGGATTTTTGTTTTCTTCATGTTGAGACATAATCTTTATCACAGGCTGCAATCCTTGATCCTCTTCAGCAAGTGCGTCAATTCTTCCCCACAGTCAGCAAGCAAGGCTGGGTCATCTTTATAACTCAGGTTGTTGATGAATCTTCCTTCCATCCTGATACCATATTCTTCTTCATAGCACCCACTTTCTTGAATGTAGCAGATAGATAGCTGAGGATCTGCTCTTGTAAAGAGTATAGCCCAAGAAACCCTATGGACTATTCTACTTTATCACATGGTGTGTATACTTTATCTAGGAATTGGAATTGCTGTTGTTAAGTGCCATCAACTCGTTTGTGACTCATAGCGACTCTAAGTACAACAGTTCTGAACCCTGCTCTATTCTGAGCCAACCTCTTCAACTCAGACACATTGACCCCCATTATCCCAGTCACTTAATCAATTCATCTCATCCAGAGTCTTCCTCTTTTATGCCATTCCTCTACCCTCCCAAGCATGACATCCCTCTCCACAGACTGGTCCCTCCTTGCAACATACCATAGTGTATGTCAGATGGAGCTTCAGAATCCTTGACTCCAAGGAGCAGCCTGGTTTAACCCTCCCCAGGACAAACCTGTTTGCTCTCCTAGCAGTCCATGGTATATTCAATACTCTTCTCCAACACCACAGCTCAAAGGCATCAATTCTCCTTCTATCATCCCTAATCATTGTCCAGCTTTCTGATGCATAGCAAGCAAATGCCAAGATTGGAATAGACTCAAGACTACTCAAAAACAACCCCTCGGAAGATAGTTATCAGTAAGAAATGTGGAGCATCCACTCACCAAACCATTAATTCTGACTCATAGGACAGAGCAGAACTGTTCCAATAGGATTTCCGAGGCTATAAATCTTTACCAGAACAGACTACCTCGTCTTGTCTCTGTGTAGTGGCTTGGTGGGTTCGAACTGGCGTCCTTCCAGTGAGCAGCTGAATGCTTTAACTGTGGTGCAGCCAGCGCTCCTTACATACAGCACAGGGGGCGCCTGTGTGCACAGACCCGTGCACGCAGGACGGGTGCGGGCGCGGGGGCGCAGACAGAGGGGGCCTGTCTGTGTTCATACCGGAAATGGGGGAACCTTGTGGGGAAGGGGAGGGGCGGCCCCCCACCTCCAGCGCGCCCCCGCCCCCACATTCCACGTGGGGCCGGCGTGGAGGGGCCTGGCTGCAGTGGAGGGGCCCGGCTGGGCCGAGGGGGGTATCTCTGGCTGTCAGCCCCGCGGTGAGTGGGGGGCGCCCCCGCCGGCGGTGATTGAGCCCCTGCTCTCCCACCAGGCCTGCCAAAATACAGCGAGACAGGGTGTAATTACCGGCACTTACCGCGGCCATTACCCCCCTCGCCGCCGCGCATGACACACGACCCGTCAGCTCGGTGTTCGCACCATTAAGGGGCCTCATTAGCATCCCGGCTCAGAAGCAAAATTACCCTCACTGCTCATTTCAAGATGTCATCAATTTTAATTTAGGGCCCAAAGATAGTACAATGGGAAGGCCCTCCCCGGCCCGCCGCACACGGAGAGGGGGGAGGGGTGGGGGAGGGGAGCGCAGGAGGTGGGGGGCAGCCGGGCCGAGGGGGCACGGTGGGGGGGGAGTCAGAGGACGGAGGCAGGGAGGGAGAAAGAGGAGGATGAGCGAGGAGCGGATGAAAACGTAGGTTGTCCTCCCCTGTCTCAGAAGGCCCCCAGGTCTGGGGCTCCCACTTGGGAGGAAATGGAAATTGGGGGGCCAAAGCCAGAAGCAGGGACCTGACTGACGCGCCCCCTTGTGGTCATCTGGAGGCTGTCTGAAGCGCAGCCCCATCGTGGGGGAATCCTGTACCTTCCCTTGGTCCCCACCACAAGCTTGGCTTGCTTTATGGGTTTGGGGAAGAATGTTGAATATAAACCATGGACCGTCTTGAGGGAAGTGTGGGCCGAATGGGCGTTAGAAGCTGGAAAGACTTCATCTCGGGTACTTGGGACATGTTATCAGGAAGGACCAGTCCCTGGAGAAGGGCGTCGTGTTGGTCAAGTTGGTCAAGGAAAAAAGAGACGGTGGATTGACAGGTTGTCACAATGCTCTCTAAAGGAGCACGGATCGGGAGCGGGTGCAGGACCAGGCAGTGTTTGGCTTGTCCGTAAGGTTGCTGTGAGTTGGAACTGGCTTACAGCACTTAACAATAACTGTAACAACCCTGGCAGGTGAATATTGCAGTCCACACTTAGAGATGGAGAAACTGAGGCATAGGCTAGCTCTGTCACTGGAGGCCCTGGCAGAGCTTGCATTTAAATCCAGGCCTAAGGCTTTACAGTGCCAGCCTTCTTGAACAAGGAGCATGTGGCCTCATAGAGCCGTCTTTCCATCAGCATGTCTGGACCCTTAGGCAGGGCACAGGGAAGACCACCCAGCCAGCCCTTTCTCTGGCCAGTGGCTGCCTCACCGAGCCCTCCCATTTGTAGGTGCTCCTGGTCTTTAGATCTTTGCACATGCAGGGCCCCACGCCTGGGATCACATTTGTCTCTTGTCAGACTAGTATCGCCCACACTCCCCATGCTACATGCACCATTATTGCTAGCACGTGTGTCTGTCTGTCCTGCCCTATCCAGCATCTAGCACCGACTAGGCTCACAGTGCAGGGACTGGTCCTTATTCCCCCAGCTGTCCTCAGCATCCACTACGGGCCAGCTCGGCATGAATGCTCAAGGTTTGTTGAATGAATAAATAACTTCCTTCCTGTCTTCAGGTTGAGGGCAAGACTGTTATCTGGTCAGAAGGGGGGGTCCCAGAGGTCTTTTCTCCCCCACTAGTCATTGTTCAGATGGCCAGCCATGGTCCTAGAGATGGAGAGGGGCTAGAGAAAAGATAGCACCAGTCTGGGAAGAGCAAATGGTTCATTGCTCTGCTACTGGGTGAAAGGTGGAGTGGTGAAAACCTACCCTGAGGTGCCCTGGAGGAAAGGCCTGGTGATGTGTTTCCAAAAGGTCCTATAGAATAGTCCTGCTCCACACGTGTGGGGTCATCACGTGGTAGGACCAAATCCACAGTGACTAAACAGAACCACTAGCAAAAGAGTGGGTGTGCTACAAATGTCGGTTGACTGACTGACTGAACAAATGGATGAAAAGCCTCTCTCCTGGGTGCTTTCCGATTCCTCCAGGGATAGAAGTCTTAGCTATTCCCTCACCAGGCCTTCCTTGCAACACTTCACTTAGCAACCCTCTTGGGATGTTCTCCTATTAAGCACAGAGCCAGGGCACATCCCACGCCCTGAGAGTCTCTGACAGGAGGAAACGTCACAGGCTTCAGGCACGAGCTTCAGGCTAGAGAGGCTGATTTTCCAGAAGGCCTGGTTTTGGAGGTGGGGAAGCCTTATTTCCAGTCAGCAATGCAACCCCAGTTCTGTTCTCTCAGTGGGGCCCCAGGTTAAGTCCCTGAAGTTCAGGGGCCTCAGTTTCTCCAGGTATAAAGGAAGAAGTCATAACCCAAGACTGGGCTCCTCAGGGTATGAGGTAAGGTATGATGACATGGCAGCAGAAGAGAGCTAGCTTGTGGGAAGTGGGGGTGCTGAATCCACACAGGCTGAGGGGAAAGGGCACTGCCAATCACCATACCTGCCCCCTACCCACCTGCCTTCCATCCCACTCTGACAGCCCCTCCTAGTCTCCAGCCACTGCAGGGGTGAGAGGAGAGGGAAGGACCCCCACCCAGAGCCCTGAGACAGGGTCCTTGCAGGCAGCAGGCGCCGCTCCCCAGCCTCACAGAAGACGGATCGCTCCCTTAATCACTCTGGAAAAGAACCCCAAGCCGATATAATATTATAATTAATTAATTCACTAAAAAGGTATTAAATTTCTCTCCCCCCTGTGGATATTATCTGAATTCATTGACCTTTAGAAAAATCACCCTCTAATTGTAACCAGGTCCAAAAGCATTTGCAGCCCGTCCCTTTTACATTAATAATATCTTCCCGGACTCGGCTCTGGCTGCTTAAATATTGTATAAATTCCACTGCCCCCCTTGGAAAAGAGAGCAAAGAAAAAAGATGAGGCTGGAGGAGCCGGAGAGGAGGCTGGGGGCTGGACCCCAGAGGCGGGGGCCCCATGAGGTGAGGGTGGGAGGGTGATCAAGTGCTCTTTCTAGCTGTTGAGAATGGGCTCTGAGTTGATTTGGGTTCTTTTTTTAGGGGTGGGTGTGTGTGTGTGTGTGTGTGTGGGAAAAGATCTGTGCTCTGTACCGGACACTCGGGGGAATCCGTATCCACGGACAGTAAAGACCCACCTTTGACAGGATGGTGGGTGACAGAGTGATGGTGATGAGACGTTCTGAGCAGGACCTCTGGGCTCCTGCTTCCCTCCCAGGTCTGCCTTGTTCCACTGGCCCTGGAGCAGATCATAGGGAAATGTACTGGGGCATCTAGAACTTGCAAAGGCTGAGGAGGAGGCTACTAAAAACAGAGAGCCTTGGGTGACCAACCAAAGAGGAAATGTCTCGAGGACAGAGGGTCAGACAGCAGTAGAAAGCTCTCTTCCTGATTGCTTCGTGCATACGCAGCCATGAGCACGCCCGCCCGCAGCCTGCAGGCTTGGATCCTGGCTCCCTCTTTGCACAAGAGGCCCGAGGTGGACAGAATACAGACACTGACTCTGACCATGAGATCTGGGAACAGAGCTGTCTGCGTCCTCCCCGTTACTGTCCCCCGTTTCCCAGACCCTGTATATTGTTAGTCCCCCACTAGGGGCCCGAGGAGCTACAGTGTTTGTCATCCTTCCAACTTGGACCCCCCCCTTTTCACCTGGCTCCACTCTCTTTGCACATTTATGCTCACTGTTAAGGCTGGGAGGATGCCCGAGACAGCCCAATTTATCCAATCCACTTTTTTTTTTTTAATCATTTTTTCCTGGACCCAAGATCATGTAGGAAGAATGCCTTTGCAGGATTCCCCTACACCCCATATTTCTTATAAGGGGTTCAGAGCTACTGTGTGTGCATAGGGTTGCTATGAGTAGCGGACGACTCCATGGCACAAAACAGCAACAACAAACAACAACCTGTCTTGTTTATTGGGAGACAAAGCTGGCTCAATGCAGCCATAAACTAAGGGATGTAAGGGCCAGCTTCAGACACAGGAACATTTTCTGGTTCCTTGGTGCTGGAGGAAGCACCCGTGTCTGCCTTCACCAAAGCTGCCGGATTCGCGAGGTGGACCCTCAGCCGCAGCCCTCCACGTCCAACCCGGGCGGGCAGCTGCCGGGTCCTGGCCCTCTGGCTCCCTCTCGTGGGAGTAAACTAACTTGCACCCTCAATCCTGTCCAATCCTATCAAATGTCTCGATGTCCCACTGCCCAGATCCACGGGAGCCCCAGAGGGTGAAATCTGTGTTGAAAGAGTCCAGAAGGGTGGTGCAGAGGATGAGGATGAGCCCCTGCGAGGCTGAGTGAGGGACATGCAGGCTGGTTTCCACTCCACTGTGTGAATCCCCAAGGGAAAGGGGAAGCCCTAGAGAAGCACCCAGAACCCCAAGTGGTCACGTGAGTAGGGAGAGTGTTTCCCAACCACCTGAAAGGCCTTTAGAATGTCATCACCCCCTCCGCTGCCCAAACAGCACAAGTCAGGTCCCACTAGAGAGGTGGGCGGGGCCTCGGACTGGAGGTGGCTCCCCAAGGTCACCCAGCTCTCCGTCTGACCTTGAGATTAATCCTGCCATCTCAGCCCCATACCAGCTGCCCGGCCCCTTTTCTTCGCTTCCCTCACATGTTAATTGTTCCAACGTTGATTTGATCTCCTATTCTGCACAGAGGAAATTGTCCTCTTAGCCATTTTTATCCAGGATTTTTTTTCTCTTTCCTTCTCTTTAATTAAGCCCCTTGGCCTCTCTGAGTTCTGTGGGCGGAGGAAGCCCTTTTGGTATCTGTCTATACACTGCAGAAAGTAGGAAGTCGATCCTTTTCCGGTTCATAAGCATGATGATTGGGACTTCATACTTCTGTATGACATGTGCCACCCTTTAAACCTTGTTACGGCATAGGCACACTTCCCATCTGATTGGGGGGCGGGGGGAAGGAGGAAGTCCCCGGAACAGGAAGGGGAGCAGTGGGGTTAAGAACCCAAGAAGACGTCTCCACAAATGGCACCCAACAGCACTCCATTTGTAACTGCTAACCACGAGGTTAGAGGTTCTAGCACACACACATACACACACAGAGCTCCCAAACTATTTTAAAAATCAGCCACTGGAAAGCTGATGCAACACAGGTCTACACACCAACCAGGTCATTACAATGAGTTGGAATTTACTCCAGAGCAACTGGTTTTCCTTCCCTCCAGATACCCGGGGTTCAAGCAGATGCCCCAAGTCTAGTTCTCCGTGCTGGGCGAGTTCATAAAGCCCCAGAATTTTTTAACAGAAGGACCTACTGTGAGAACTCTGGGTGGTAGAGGATTTGCCCAAAGCCTCGCAGCCACACAGCACCTGGGCAAAAAGAAGTCTTCAGTTCTTCCCAAATCAGCCCCCCCTTCTCCAGACCCAAAGGACACAACCCTCCAGTTGCTAGTAAGCTCATTTTGCTAGAAATCCCAAGTGAGCAGAGGAGCTAGCGCTTCCCTGCAGAGCACAGAGCTCTAAGGGTTCATTCAGCAGCTTTCTCAAATCACCCAGTGAGGAGAGGAAGCTGGATTGTCACCACTAAAGAAGAACTGGGACTAAAGAAGAGAAGCGTCCATCTCAAGCCAGGTAGTCGTTTGGGTCAAGGAAGGAGGCACCAGCTGAGGAAAAACAGCTCAGGACAGTTTATAAGTATCCTTCCTGCTCCATAATATGCATCTCTGCTGTCTCAGGTCACAGCTGGAGGTGTGGGGCCAGCATGGCTGCAGCGCCCTCTTGTGGTCACAGGAAGGAACAACGCCCTCGTCACCACTCAGGCCCGGAAGTCAGGCTAAGGTCTCTATCTTCCCCTAGGGGCAGGGCTGGGAAATTGGGAGAACCAGACGATGCGCTTGCCGCCTCCTCCCTGTATCCCTCCCGACCCTGACCTACCCTCCCCCCCAATCAAGGGTATCCTATCTCCAAATCTCGAAAGGTGCTCATTGAGTTGCATTGTCCCCCGTTCTCTGTCAACCCTAGCCCCACTCCAGAGAGACAGGACAAGCCGGTACAAAGCACAGTGTTTACTAAAGGCACGAAATGGGAAGCCTGGAGAGGAGCAGCTCGTCCAGCAGTGACCCCACTCTAACCCGAGCCCAGGGCCACCCCCCCCCGCCCTCACGCTGCTTGGTGAGAGCTGTTAGCACCAAAGAGGGGTAGGGGCCCCCCTGCCTGTGTGAGGGGAGAGTACCAGGCTACGGACAGGCTTACTGCAATCCAAGTCCCAGAAAGGCAGGCCTGGGTACACCCCCAGACCAGTCACTGCCTCAGAAAAGGAATCTCCTGAACATTCAATGAATCCTCCTTCATTATTGGGGTAAGGAGAGTATCAGGCTCAGAAGATGGGACCCCCTCCCCAGGACCTCTTCTTACCACTACCACCCCCTCACTTCTCCCTTCCCCTAGTGATTTTGTCTCCAGAAACAGGGCAAAGGCCTTTCTTGCCCATCCCTTCTCAGAGGGCTGCCCTTGGGGGGGCACTGAGCTGGCTGGGGACGTGGGGGCTTCTCCTGACCCCGCAGGTCGCCAGGCTGGCACTAAGTCCAAACAGAGGGCTGACAGGGAGGAGTGAGGCAGGGCAAGTGGCTACTTCACACACCAGTGCAGCCTGAAGGGAAGGGAGGGCAGTGGCCCTGGCTCGCCCCCCCAGGCTCGCCCCTGTTCCCCGTCACGGGGGCAGCCGGGGTCACAGCACATCGCCCTCCTCCATGCTGAAGCTGCTCCTGCGGCTGCTGGCCTTCGAGGCCTCGGGGGACATGGTGGAGAAGAGAGGGTCAGAGGCCAGTGGTAGCAGCGAGTCGTCCAGGAGCATGAGGTCCAGATCCTTCTTGGACAGGCCAGGGAATGGGGAGCCATGCTCGGGCCCCAGGGGTTCAGGGTAGCCTGGGGGACCCTCATTGCCACTGCCCCCAAAGCTCAAGTTGTGGCTGAAGTCCAGGTGGTGGAATGGGGACTCCGGCTGGGGTGGCTGGGCCGGTGGGGGTGGTGGGACCTGGGGGGGCAGAGCCTGGAGCGGCTCAGGCTCAGGGACCTCAGCCCCCAGCATCAGGGCCTCCCCTGAGCCCTCCTCGCTGGGCAGCTCCTGCTTCACCACCTGCTGGGCCAGCTCGGCCATGTTCATGCCTGATGGGGAGGTGGTTGGGAGGCCGTGCACACGAGCTTGCATCTCCAGCTCCTGCAGGGGGAACAGACAAAAGGACTGGAGGCATGTGCCACAGTGCCAGCAGCCAAGCCTGCCCTGACTTCCACCCTGGCACCCACGCCACAGCCCTCGCCCCTGCCCCTAAATGGCACCCAGGACCACCGAATGTCTCCGACAGAAGGAAGCTCAAGGTGGTTCAAGTCTTTTCAAACTGCAAGTCACAACTCATTAGTGGGTTGTGAAACCACTTAGTGAGTCTTCACCAGCGGTCTCTCCCTGCTTTAATTGAAAGAGACTTGCCTAGACTAGACTAGAATTGAAGCTATCAGAATGAACTGCACCTATTAAGGATGAGTGTTTTTTCATGAAACTTTGAGTGTGTGTGTGTGTGTGTGTACTTGAGCTGTAGCACAAATTATATTACCTACCAAGAGAAAAAGTTATGAAAAGCTTCAAAACACTTATCCCATGTCAGAGCCAGGGCTGGAACCTAGGGCTCATTCAGATGGTGGGCCTGACGCTCCCAAGTCCTCCCTCTGCTCCCCATGGTGGTCCTCAGTGCTACCCACCCAAAACCCTTCAGACTCATGGTAGACTTCCACTTTCCTGCCTCCTTGGGCTTAGGCGTAGCTGTGTCCTTACATTGGCCAAAGGAAAGTGTGCAGAAGTGACACTAATAGCCAGCCTTCAGTGAGCCTGTCTTAGAATGAGGGTCTCTCCATAGCTGACATCCAAGCAGATATATGCACACCCATGTTTATTGCAGCTTTGTTCACAATAGCAAGGAGTTGGAAACAACCTAAGTGCCCATCAACAAACGAATGGCTAGAGAAGCTGTGGTATATTCGCACAATGGAATACTATGCTGCATTAAAAAACAAGGAACTCATGCAATATTATTCAAAATGGTTGACTCTGGAGAACATTATGCTGAGTGAAATATCCCAGTCACAAAAGGACAAATATTACATGATGCCACTGTTGTAGAATGGGACTGTCCTTGGGGTTGGGGAGAGACTAAGATGGGTTCAATAATGTATACTGCACTGAAACAGAGGAGGGAGAAAACTGTTTAAAAGAGATATATAACTAGGTATTTCTGTCATCACAGGAGACTAGAGCGAGGGCTACATGGTGGAGGGGACCTGGGGGAGGGTTTGTAAAACAATGAAAGAATCTTTTCTTTTACTTTTCCATAATTTCTGGACTCATGTACTTATAACTTGTTAGTCAAATTTGTGTCTTCTAGGTTGCAACACCCCCATGATACATCTTCAAGGATATGAACATGCACGGCCAAGCCCAATCAATAAGAGTGCATCTAAATTCCAAAATCAATCTCCATAATAGTCTATGTGTTTCCTATTGCCAAAGGGGCCCTTTAGAGTAGTGAGAGAAGATCTTCACCCTGAAACCCACAGCGTCCCTTTTCAGCAGGAAGTAGCTAAGAGAATACGCCATCCCCTTTTCCTTATGACTCAGGGTGAAGTCTCTCTCAGGGAGGAGTGATAGGGAATGGCAAAGGACACACTGACAAAGAAGATTAATCAGAACTGGCTTTGACAAGCACTGTGGCATTTGGACAAGAACAAACTGGGAGGAGGGTAGAGAGAATAGTGAAACAAGGAATGAATGGAAACCCAAAATCTCTGTAAATGTTTATGAAAATTAATAAAATATAGAAAAAAAAGGAAAAAAAAAAAGAATGAGGGTCTCTAGGACAGATCCCCACTGATAATTGTGGCCCAAAGGTGTGGATGGATGGGGATCCACAGAGCTCATCCTAACTGACCCATGCCCCTCCTCATGGGCATCTTCCCCATGTCTTCAATTCCAGAGGTGCTGGGTATCATGCCTGGGGTTGGGTGTGAGGTCAGGGATTAGAGGTCAGAACAACCAGGAGCTACAAGGTGAGGGGCCAGACCTGGATGCGCAGCCAGAGCTGTTTGTTGGTCATCTCCAGGCGCCGGGAGTGGTTCTCAAGCTCCCTTGACTTCTGCAGGTCCTTCTGCATCCTCCGGATATAGTCGACCGAGGCTTTGAGGATGGTGCCCTTGTTCCAGCGCACATCCCTGAAGCAAGCAGTGCACCGTCAGAGGGGCTCTTGGGAGAGAGGCCAAGTTTGCCAGGCACTCAGCAGGTACAGGTGAGCCCAGCTTTGGTGGCAGGAGCCTCTGTCACATGGCCCAGCCTTGTCCACCACCCCCAGACCTGGACACACTCCATGATGGTGAACAGGCCCTCCCAGGTGACTTCTGTTGCCAATGATCACTAATCCAGTGGCACCTGGCGCCTTAAAGCAGCCTCCTTCTTAAGGTCTTCCATCCCAGCCATCAGAGCCCAAGGCTACCCTTGGCGGTCATTCCCCTACCCCTGGTTACCTTTCTTCTGTCCATCAGCTCACTGTCCTGGCCTAACTTCCCTGGCCTGCCCCTCCTCCACCAAGCCTGCCCTGACCACTGACGTCCCTGACACTTGACCCCTCAGTCTTGAGCCATCTTGACTTAGATGGTCAGCTATTTCTCCAATGGCTGACAACCTCTCAGAAGGCTGGCCACCAAGGGCTCTCTTTCCTGTCCCTCCGGGCAGCCCTCCCTCCACTCCAGAAGCTCACAGGTCGTTGGCCTTGGGGATCAGCATTCCCAACTCCTTGATGCGGTCGTTGATGTTGAACCTCCGCCTCCTTTCAACTACGGGTAACAGATTCAAGAGGGAGCCATTAGAGGGGTGGGATTCATCCAGGACACGGCACCCAGTCCTGGGAGGACCACCTCGGGGTCCCTGCAGCTTAGATTCAGCCCTTCTGGGAAGTGATGAATGGGGGGCGGACAGCCAGGAATTTCTACAAAGTGGAGGCAGCTTGCAGGCCAGACACAGGAGTGAGGGGTGCGGTGGGCAGAGCCAGGCCTGGTTAGGCTGTTTGCAGAGCAAGACTTGGGTGAGAGATGCAGAACTCTTTCCAGGACTCCAATTCCAAGCCACTACTCCCTAAAAATAGTCAAGCTGATCAACTCATTCACTCTTGAATGGCTATCCCTTCCCACGAGACCCCTTCTCTAACCCCCTCCTAAAAGGGACTGGTGGAGAGAAGGCATGAGAACCCCTCGAATCATGCCATGGGAGAACTTTAGGCATCAATAAGGGCCTGGACTTGGCTGGGGTTCCTCCTCAAGCCTGTGCTGGTCAGGGGATGGGCTCTTGGCCAGCTCAGGTGAGAGGCAGGGCTGGGGGACAAGGCCAGGGAGGGACCAAGCGTGACTTACTTAAGTTGTGATTGTCTTTCTTCTGCCTCTCCTTGGCCAGGGCACGACTCTCAGCGTCTAGAGGCCAGGACAGAAGGAGAGAGGAGCTGGAGAGGTAGGAAAGGGAGGGCAGGGAGGGGAAGCAGGGCACACGGGGAGGTGGTACCTGTGAGCTCTCGCTTCTGGGTCAGGTCAGCTGGGCAGGAGCTGCTGGTGACACCCACCAGGGATGCTGTAACCTGGGGGTCCCCGCTGTACACATTCAGGTGGCTGCTGGACAGGGGCAGCTGTAGGGCAAGATGAAGGGCATGGCAGGTGAGTGGCCTCCTCTGGATGGGAGGGGGGTGTCTCCCATAGGGCCCAGTTTCCCAGGAAGAGCTTTTTTCCCTGGAAAAAAAGCCAATGTCCACTGTGCCACTGTTGTAAGGATTTCACAGTCAGCTCCAGGGATATCCGAATTCACCTGGGCCTCTGTATCCAGCATTCAGGCTAAGAATGTGCAGAGTCTGGAGCAGATACAGCCTCTGCCCTCAGAAACAACCAGTCTAGAGCTGGTAGGAACCACTAGAGAGAGTCATCAAACCCAGTGCTGAGTGCAGCATTACACACTGTTGTTGTTGACTGACCCTCCAGTGGGTTTTCAGAGGTAATTAATTGTACGGGAGGAGACTGCCCACCCTTCTCCTGTGGATTACACAGTAGGTGTAATCGGGGCAAGGGGCAGGGGCATCTAATCTATGCTGGTGTGTCAGGACTGCTTCCTGGAGGGCAGGAAACCTGTGTGAGGACAGAGGTAGGCAGGTACGGCACAAGGGGTAGTGAGTGCACAGGGTACAAGTGGGTAGTGCTCATCTGCTAATGAAAAGTGAGAGATTTGAGTCCATGTGGAGGAAAAGCCTGGAGATCTCCTCCTGGGAAATCAGCCACTGAAACCACTCTGGAGGGCAGGTCTACTCTGAGACGCGTGAGGTGGCCAGGGGTTGGAGTCCACTCAACAGAGTCGCAGGGCAGGAGTGTGGGGTGGGTGGTGTGATGAGGGCAGGGGTAGGATTTGCCATGGGCCTCAGAATGCCTTGTTTGCAAAGATGGTGGCATTCTGGAGTGGGCTTCCCAGAAGCAGGGGTCTGATGGGGACAGATTTGAACTCTGGTTGGCGCTTTCCAGCTCCTGACATAAAACCAGCATGAACCGCAGGCCCAGAACTGTACACAGTGCACAGATGCCAGTGCCCACCCTCCCTGCCCAGGTGGCTGCCGGCTTCAGACTCAGCTGGTCACAGCCGGTTGCTGCTGAGCGACTGAGCAATGTCACCGTGGTAAGGGAGCCCGAAGGTGACGCCCCACCACAGGAACTGGGCACTTTCCCTCGGTGTGTGGGAAGGGGGACAGGATCAAGGCTTCAGCCTCAGCAGGTGGAGCCCAGGTGGAGTGGCAGGAGTGAGCAGCTGAGGGTCACGACCACCATGGGGGCAGGAGGGGGGGGCCCCAGCATTTCCACCTGGTGAGTGTAAACACTTGTCACTCAGAGGTGCCCTCAATTCCTTGCCTCATCTAATCACCCCACAGTCCTGAGTGTGGATGGCATCACCTCTAAGTGCAGCTAAGGAAAGAGAAGCAGAGTGGCTGAGGGACTTCTCAAGGTCACGGCAAAGGCCTGAGGCCAGGCCTTCTGATTCCAAGCCTGCTTCCTCGCCTCTGCCAGGGCGAGTTCAGGGATAGTGCCCAGCACCTACTCCATGGAGGGACACTGGGCCTGGCAAAAGAGGAGGGCCCTAGCCCTCCAAAAGAAACACATCAGCCCAGGCTTCCTGTGGACACAGGCCGTCTTGTCTGGGACTAAGATGCGGCTCCCTTTCTAGAATGTTGACCTGTCTGCCTTCCCTCAGTGAGGCCCATCATTGGTACCTCCTTTCCCCCTCACCCCAGGAAGCCTCACTGAAGCGCAGCCACCCCTGTGAATACCCACCGCACCCAAATCACAGTGCCCGCCTCCCTGAGTGGTCATTGTACTTGGCCCAGGCTACCCTTCTCTGTCATGGGGGTAGCCTCACCTGTGAGGAAGATGCCAGCCCTGCCCATTTCCCCATCGCAGAGCCATTGTGGGCCTTCTCTCCAACCCCCGAGCCCCCAACCCCATCTTGCACACCCTCCCAGCCTGGTCAGAAATACCGTGTTGGGCATCTGAATTTCGGGATTGATGTAGCCCAGGACATCATCCAGACGCATGATGTTGTCAATGACATCAAACTGAAAAGAGAAACAGGCCACTAAGGGGGGACTGCTGGGAGAAGGGGTAAGGGAGAGCTGGGGCACCTAAGATCCACTTCACCCATTACTCATCTTGTGGAGAACACTGGCCCAGATGGTGGGGGGCTTGATCCGGGAACTCCCTTTACACACCTGTCTGGTCATGGCTTTGTGCAAGGACTGGGATTTCATGTAAAAGCTTCTTGTTTTTCTTTAGCAAAACTTTCAAAAATAGGGATGGTAGCCTTTTTCCTTTAAGACTGAGACTCTCTAAATGCAAGACTGTGTCTCCCCTCAGACTGGGGCTCCCTGAGGACAGGGCTGGGTCTCCCCTCAGATCAAGATTCTCTGAGGGTGGGACTGTGTCTCCCCTCAGATTAGGACTCCCTGAGGGCAGGTCTGTGTTCCCCCTCAGATTGGGGCTCCCTGAGGAAATGGCTGTGTCTTCCCCTCAAACTGGGGCTCCCTGAGGACAGGGTTGTGTCTCTCCTCAGATCAAGATTCTCTGAGGGTGGGGCTGTTTCTCCCCTCAGACAGGGCTCCCTGGGGGCAGGGCTGTGTCTCCCCTCAGACAGGGCTCCCTGGGGGAAGAATCCTGTCTCTGCTATCAGCGCAGAGTCCTAGGAGCAGAGCAGTGGCACCGGTTCAGCCTGCAGCCCCAGCAGCCCAGCTCCTCACTCACCTCCCTCTCGGGGTTGGAGCCGATGTGCAGCATGGCCATGGGACTGTTGGGAGCGCTGTTGCCCGCCGAGGATGACACTACATGTGCAGCCCGCACCCCTGGGGAGGCGGCAGGCGGGGGCTTCGGGGAGCCCTGGGCCGGGCTGATGTGGGCGGCAAACTTGTTCCCGTAGGTCTCAGACAGGTACTCCCTCACCTTCTGGTCCCGGGACTGCTGCAGGTGGTAGGACGTGGGGTTCTCCAAGTAGGACTGCACCTGGGAAGGGGAGCAGGTGAAGCTCTGGGCGGGGGGAGCGGTACCTGGGACCCGTGGGGATGAGGTGAGGGGCAGGCCTTACCTTCAGCACCTCCCCAGGCACAGGTGGTGGAGACTGGAAGTGGACAGGGGTGTTGATGGCCGGGGTGGGAGGCCCCCCCAGCTGCTGCTGCTGCTGCTGCTGCTGCTGTTGCTGCTGCTGCTGCATGTAATGCATGACGGCCTGCTGCTGCATGCGCTCCCGCTGCTCCTCCTGCTGCGCCTGCTCCCGCATGAGCTGCATGCGCAGCCCGATGCGCGACGCCATGGCGACGGCGGGCTGGGGCTCCCTGTGGACGAGGGCCGCTGTGAGTGAGCCGGTGTCCTGCACCCGCTGCGCAGGACGGCATGCTGAGGCCCAGAAGGCAAGGATTTGCCCATGTGTCACAGAGCGCTAAGACTTGACTCCACGTGTCCCAGCTCCTAGGCAGGAAATGGAGACTCCCTCTTCACTCTTTCAAGTGATCAGCCCCCCAAAACTCTGCGTGACCTCTCTTTCTGTCTCTCTCACATCCTGATCCTGTGAGATCTCAGCTCAGACTCACCCTCCTCCACCACCCTTTGCCTGCCACCATTCCTTATCTGGATTCCTGAAAGAACCTCCTCATAGTCAGGCCCTGCCATCTCTCTTTGTCCACAACATTCTACTCTCAACTCAGCTACCAGTGTCCTGTGAAAGCCCCAGTCAGATTGTGTCCCCCTGCTCAGAGCCCTCTGTGGTTCCCATCAGACTCACAGTTAAACCTGAAGTGCTTACCATGGCCTAACAGGCCCTCTATGACTATCCCTACCTATGCACCCCTTTTGCTCCAAATACATTAGCCTCTTAGGAATCCCTCAGACCCACCAGGAGTGCTCCAACCACAGGGCCTTTGCACTTGCTCCTCCCTTAGCCAAGGCTGCCCTTCCATCAAGGCTTAGATGTCACCTTAGCATTTAACAGAGCAGTTCATACTCATCCTATTTAAATTATCAAGCCCCGAACAACACACACACACACACACACACACACACACACACACTCCCATGGCCTGTCCTCTTTTATCTTCCTCTACCTCACATATCACCATCTTAAATACTATGCATGTTTACATGGTTATTCCATTCATTGTCTCTTTCCCACAAGGCCTGTAAACCCCCCCAAGGACAGACGTGCTGTCTGTCTTGTTAACTGCCGTCCCTCAGCCCCATGCCTAGCCTGTAGTAGATGCTGGATAAATATGTCAAGTGAATGACCATGGTGTACAGACCAGGCACTGGGGACACAGCACTGAGCCAAGTGTAGGCTCTGAGCTCAGAGAGTCTACAGTTCAGTAAATGAGAGAGTCAAGTTGATAGGCAGTGACAACCCTGTATGTGCAGAGGGTCACCCCGAGCACCATGTCCTGCCAGGCCTGCACAGGGCTCCCTACCACCTAGCACACCAGGCCTGATCACCCACGAGTCTAGGGAGATAGATGAGACCAAAGTCCCCAAGCCCACCTTGCTGAGTGAGTGAGCACAGCCAAGTCCTTCCGCATGAACAAAATGAAGAGGCTCGACTGGCTGAGCTTAAGATTCTTGCTAGGTGAGATGCTCTGGGGCAAAGTCTGTAAGGAGCTGTGCTGTCAATCCAAAGGTGGCTCCCTGTCGGCGATTCAAATCCGCCAGCTGCTTCTCAGGAAAAGATGACTATCGCCTCCTGTGTAATTTACAGCCTCTGAAAACCCGCTGGAAGTTCAGCTTTGAGTCAGTTCTGGCTTGATGGCAATGGGGAGGGGGGTGGACTGAGACTCTGGGAGAGGTCCAGCAAGGGTCCTGAAAAATATTAGGAGTTAGGAGTGGAGATACTGGCATTGGAAGAAGCAGAGCAGTTTCCTGGATAAGCAAGGGCTACCTGGTGACTCAGTGACCTTAGAAAATCCCTTAACCTCTCTGAGTCTCAGTTCACCACAAACACAAGGCAGAGCCTCTTCGGTGGTTCGGATCCACCAGCAGCTCCTGGGGAGAAAGATGGCCAATCGCCTCCTGTGCTATTTACAGCCTCAGGAACCCAATAAAGGGTCCGTTATGACTCAGCTGTGACTCAACAGCAATGAGCTTGGGGTTTTTCCCCCAAAAGTCTGCTTTGTTGTACTGTTTTTAGATCTTGTAGACTTGCCCTACTGCCCAAAGGGCTTCCAAGATAGTCATCTTTATGGACGCAAATGGAGACATCCTTCCCCTATGGAGGAGCTACTGGGTTCGAACCACAGACCTTTTGGTTAGCAGCCAATTGTTTTAACCACTACAACAACAGAGTGCCTTGCATTAGCAGAAGGTATGGTGATAGCCAACAGGGGAGAGATCACAGAATCACTGGAATAATCTGAGTATTTATCGTGTGCCTAGCCCTTCCTGTTCCACACACTGTAACCCCAAACAGCTCGGGGGGGGGGGGGTGGAATACTTTTCCTGAAATATTTCTCCCTTGGGAGGAGCTCTGGCCGTGTGGCACATCCCTGGGGGTTTGAAGCTACCAGCTGCTTCAAGGGAGAAAGATGGGCAATCTCTTGTTTCCATTTACAGCCGCAAAAAAATCAACGAGGGGTGGAGGGGAAGGGTGTCAGCATGAGTCAGAAGTGACTTGACGGCAGTGAGTTATTCTCCTTTTATAGGTAAGAAGAGACGGAGGACCAGGGAGATGTGGAGGCTCGCAGGAGGAGAATAGGGCAGGGAATTTAACCACAGGCTTCCCAGTCCATGCTCAGGGGGGCTGGAGACCAGCTTGTGTCAGGCTGCACCTCTGGGGTGGAGGTGTTGGGACCAGGCATGGAGCCCAAGCCCCTAGATTGCCCGACTGAGTTCTACTGCCAAGAGTCTATCCTACAGAGTGAGAAAACATCACTCCCTCCTGTTCTCAGGGGCCTCTCTTGCCTGCCTTCCTCCCTTTTCTATCTCCCCAAGGCCATAATTAATGAGCTCTGGTCCTAATGAATCAGACTGCTAACAAAAAAGTTGGCAGTTCAAATCCAACGTGCAGTGTCCTCCCATGAAGTCGTATAGCCTGGTAACCTGACGGAGGAGAGCCGTGAGTTGGAACCAACTTGACTGTGGTGAATGGAAGGCCTGTGATGAGTGAATCAACTATCTCTGTGTCTGCTCACCTCCCAACAGTCCCAGGGAGGAAGAACCATCTCCTGATCCACCTAAATCCTGCAGGAGGGTCACAGCAGTGGCCTCTACCCATAGCCTCACCCCCCTTCTCTGGGGCTCCCTGGTTTTGCCCTGCCCCCGTCCTCCACACACTAGCTCTCCAGACGGTCACAGGCTCTGACCCCAACCCACCAATCCACTCCCCTCACAGCTGCACCCCCGCACACTCTCTCACACGGCACTGGGGGAGCCCCTCCCCAGTTGGGAACAATCTGACTTCAGTTGGGTCCGGGTGGGAGGAGGCAGGAGTGGGCCCAGGGCCTGGCAGTGCCAGTCAGCACGGGGAGGGCTGGGGGAGAACGGGTCCCTTGTTTCTCTAACAAAGGCCCAGGGCCTGTCTTGGGCCACGCTGGGGCTGGCTTTGCCATGAGAAGAACCTGAGCTGGGCTCTGCTCAGCCCCTCATGGGTAGAAACACCCTGCAGGGACCCTGTCCCCTCTCCCAGCCTCAGTTTCCTCATTTGTAATATGGACACAAGATTCCCTGTTTCAAGAGTTGCCTGGGTCCATACGGGTCTCCCAGAAGAACATGCTGGAGAGCTGTGAGCAGTCTTATACCAGGGCTCTGTCCTCACACGGAAGGTGACTCGATTGGCAGGGGTGGGGCAGAGCAAGGCTTCCCCTCACCTCACCCCCACTATCAAAGCAGACCCCTCAGTTCCACCTCACAGGGGGCCTGTGTTTTCACATATCTCCACTCCTACCTTAGCGTTGCTACAAGTGTGGTCTGGGAAGAGGAGGGGGAAGGAATGACTATGGGGTCTTACGGAGCCTGAGGAAGATAAAGGTCCTCAGATCATAGATATGGGGAGGCTTAGCTAACTACTCCACCTTCCACCCTCAGATGTACCCACTGTCTCTCACAGCCTCTCCCAATGTCTGGCCAGAACAGGAGAAAACCACTATGTCCCCAACATCTGGAAATGGGGCCTTTCTACCTGGAAAGGGTCCACCTTGTGCTCATTCAGTAAACACCAGACCTTGAGTGCCTACTGCGTGCCATACAACAGGGCTCCCCCCTCTCCTTGTCCACCCCTCTCAGGCAGGCAGATGACCCTCTTCTGAAGGGGTCTCAGGAACTCTCTCCCTCACCGTCGCTGCCCTTCTGCACGCTCAGGGCCTGTCCTTCGCAGTTCACCAGGCCTCTCACCTGCCTCTGTCTTTGCACAGGGCTGACTGGGGTAAGTCGTGATGAAATCAACCTTCACATCCAACAGATGAGGGCCCAGCACTGCCCAGTCCTGGCTGGGTGACTTCAGAAAAGTTAATCCGCCTCTCACTGCCTCACAGATAATCCCAGTGCCTGCTTGAGGACTCAGAGATGTGGAGAATGTGGGGGGGCTCCCCCAGCAGGACCCCAGTAAGAGGTAAGTATCAATTTCCCCTTCAAAACTGTTCACCTCTCTGGTCAGGGCCAGAACTGACTACATATCATCTCCTGGTTTCATGAGTCTTCCACTCCATCAGTCATTCACACCCAAGTATGAACTAGTTGAGCTGATAATCTAAAAGTCAGAGATTCAAACTCATGAACTACACCTCAGGAGAAAGATGAGGCCTCAAACTCATGAACTACACCTCAGGAGAAAGATGAGGCCATCTGCTTCCAGGATGGTCTATAGCCTCAAAAACCCTGTGGGCAGTTCTGATCTGTCCTACAGGGTCACTGAGTATTGGGATGAACTTGGTGGCAGTGGGTTTGGGTGTTTGTCTGTGAACCAGCAAAGGGGCTCTGTGGTACAGTTGTTAAACAATAGGTCATTAACTGAAAAGTCACTGAGTCCAACCCACAGGTCCTCCGAGGGAGAACCATGTGTCTGCTCCTGTAAAGATTACAGCCTTGGGCACCATTTGGACAGTCCTGCTCTGTCCTGCAGAGTCACTGTGAGTCAGAATCAATGGGTTTAGTTTGGTCTGACCCCGCTGATCAGTCTTTCCTGAGGGAGGATTTGGTCACGAGGAGAAATGATGGGAGTTTTTGCAGAAGGAGAAATTATTGGATTTATTGAAGAAAGAACACTGTGGACCAATATATTCTTACAGATATCAGGGGAGAGGGGAAAGTCTCAAAGACGTGTGGAAAAAGCAAACTGCAAAATAAAATGCATAGCCTGAGCCCATTTAAACAGGAAGTGGGTCATGTAGAAAAAAACTTTCTCTCATTACAATTGGGTTGGAACCGACTCATAGCTGACCCTCCAGCGATTTTTTTTCAGGAGGCTGTAAATCACATGGAAGGAGTTCTCCCTTGGAGACAGAGCTGGGCTGGAAGCACCAGAGAGGGACCGCATTTGGGTTCACACTGTAGCAGCTCCCTGTGGACCAGGCCCCCAGAGCTCCCTAGAAAAGCACTGTCATTTTTTTTGTTTGACATGCACTGAGTTGGAACTGGCCCATAGCTGACCCTCCAAAGGGTTTTCAGAGGCAGTTAGTCACATGGAAGGAGACGGCCCATCCTTCTCCCATGGAGCAGCTAGTGGATTTGAACCACATGCCTTTGGGTTGGCCATGCAGCTCTTTATCACCAAGACAGCAGAGCTCCAGAAAGAGAGTGTGGAGAAAAAAAAAAAAAAAGACTAGAAGGGTCCTAAAACCTGAAGCTAAATATTTACTGAATGTTTTTCATGGGTCCAAAGAAGCCCTGGTGGTATAGTGTGTAATGTATTGAGTTGCTAACTGAAAGGTTGGCAGATCAAACCCACCACTCGCTTCATAGACGGAAGCTTGGCAGTCTCCCCTCATAGAGATTTACAGCCTCAGAAACCCAAGGTTACCACGGGGGCAAAAGACTGCACGACAGTGGGCATGGGTTTCAGTGTCACGGCTCAGGGCCAGTCTGTGTGCTTTTAATATTAACTCATCTGTTCCTCACACTTACCCTATCGGATGGGTACTATTGTTGACCCCATTTTTCAGGAGGGAACAGGCACAGAAAGGTTAAGTAACTTGCCCAAGTTTACACAGCTAGTAAGTAGAAGAATGAATGGGGATTTGATTGATCCAGGCAGCCTGAGCTAGAGCCCTCATTCTATGATTCTGGAGACCCCTAAACAATAGTTCACAGAGGAGATAGGGGCCTTGTTGGAATAGTAGTCAGCTGCTAATCCAAAGGTCAGGGGTTCAAATCCACCATGGGAGAAAGACACAGCAGTCTATTTCTGTAAAATGTTTATGACTCCATGAGGCAGTTCCAGTCTATCCCACAGGGTTACTGTGAGTCAAAATCAACTCAGCGGCAGTGGGGTTGGTTTTCCTGTTGTTACTGGAGTAGTTACATCTCGGGAGGGAAGTGGAAAGAGGTGGTGGAGTGAGGAGGTGATAAAGAGAAGTTTTATAAGTTCTCGTCCCACTGCTGTGGCACTTGCCTCTTGCAAATGTAAACACGTGCTCCTTCTGTGACTCTTCTAATACAAGGTGAGAAAGAAGTAGGGAAGCTTCTGGTGGAGCTGTGAGAGGCTTAATCTGCTTCCAACGAGGAGTCATTATGTAGAAGTGGCCCCTCCACCCCCACCCAGTGTCTGACCAAAGGCCTGCTCAATTCTGAGTGGGGCCATCAGAAGCAAGGGTCAGCACTGGAAGCCACATTCACACAATGGAATACTATGCAGTGCTGAAAAACAAGGAACTTGTAAAATATTACACAACATGGGTGACCCGGGAGGGCATTATGCTGGGTGAAATATCTCAGTCACAAAAGGATAAACACTGCATAATACCACTGTTATAAAACAGGACTGACGTGGGGGTTAAGGGGTAACAAAGAAAAGAGGGGATAAATAATGAACCCTGCATTGAAACAGATGACGGAAAGAAGTGTTTAAAATGAATATATGATTAGGTATTATGTGTATGACAATAGTCCAGAATATGAGGTGTATAGCAAAGTGAACTGGGGGAGGGGAGAAAGGGAGGAAATTATGCAACAATGAATTAATATCTTCTTTTTATTTTTAAAGTAAACTTGGGGGGTAGGAAGGAAAATGTGCAAAACAAATGAACGAAAATATATCTAGCTTCCTGGCTGATTTTTGAAGGCTTACCTGGAGGAAGAGAGACCTCCAAGGCAATTCCTGCTCCACAATTAAAGGGTCCTGCCTCAGATGGGCGCAGCTTGAGAGGCACTCTCTGAAAATTGGGTCCCCTCTGAAGGCTCATGCCCTGAGCCTCTAGTGGGAGCAGAGTGGTACAATGTCAAACACATAGATCAATGGGATAGAGTTTAGAACCCAGAAATCAGCTCATTTACCTATGGTCAGCTGATTTTTGACAAGGGAATAGAATAAGTTAAGTGGGAAACGAAAGCCTCTTTAACAAATGGTTTTGGCAAAATTGGAAAACTATCTGTAGAACACTCAAGCAAGACCCACACCTGACACCAAAGACAAAAACCAACTCAAAGTGAATCAAGGGCTTAGGAGTAAAACCAAGGAGTATAAACGTCATCAGAGTAAAGCTTGGAAGAACTCTAGAAGCCCTAATCCACAACATGAACAGTCTCTCAAGCATCCCCAAAACCCTACAACCAGGAGAGAATAAAATAGATGAATGGGACCTTCTAAGAATCAAATCTCTATGCACATCAGAACACTTCTCCAATAGGGTATAAAGGAAACCCACAGACTGAGAAGAAATATTTGATAATGACATATCTGATAAGGGACTCATATAAAATACTCTAACATCTCAACAAGAAAACAGTAAACAATCCAATCTCAAAATGGGCACAGGATATTAATAGATTCTTCACCAAAGAAGATTAAGATGGCAAACACACACATGAAGAAATGTTACAAATCCATAGCTCTCAGAGAGATGCAAATAAAAACCAACTGTGAGATATCATCTCACCCTAGTAACAATACCAAAGTTCAAAAGAGCAGCAAACAAGATATTGGAACACATATTCACTGATAGTGGGAGTGTAAAATAGTGCAACCACTATGGCACTTTCTCAAAAAGCTGTAAAATAGAAATACCATTTGACCAAGCAATTCCACTACTAGGAACATACCCTGAAGAAATCATAGCTGTCATCCAAAGAGATATATGCACACCCATGTTTACTGCCATGTTACTCACAATAGCAAAGAGATGTAATCAACATAAGTGCCCATCAACAAATGAATGCTAGAAAAACATTGTTATATTCACACAATGGAATACTATGCAGCACTGAAAAACAAGGAACTCATAAAATATTATACAACATGGGTGACCCTGAAGGAAATTATGCTGGGTGAAATATCTCCATCACAAAAGGACAAATACTGAATAACACCATTGTTATAAAACAGGACTGAAAAAGGGGGTGGGAGGAAACTAAGAAAAGAGTGGCTAACTAATGAACACTGCATTGGAACTAATGACTGTAAGAACTATTTAAAAGGAATATATGATTAGGTATTATTTATATGACACCAGTCCAGAATAAGAGGTGCAGAGCAAAATGGACTTGGGGAGAGGTGGGGTGGGGAGGGATGAAATTACGCAACAATGAGTGAATATTTTTTTTAAAAAAGTGAACTGGGAGGGTAGGGAGGAAAATGTGCAACAATGAATGAATGAAAAATCCAACTTTTCTGTAAACTTTCATTAAAATAACAATTAAAAAACAGGAAAAAATGAATAAAGTAATTGTAATACAGGAGGCAGTTTTTGAGAAGAATTCTTTCTGTCCTCCCAGATCTGCAATAAAGTGCTTTGGACATTGCAATCTGTCTGTCTTGTTGGCAACTGACTATGGAAAGAATGCCTTGTGTTCAGTAACACCAGGAGGTTCCATCCTTTAGAAAAAGACTTCTAGGAAAATGAGGGTCAGAGAAAGAGAGGAAAACCCTCAACTAGATAGACAGACACAATGACTGCAACAACAGGCTTGAGAATGGAGGGAAGTGGAATGGAATGAAAGTGAAAACGGCAAAGGATAGGGCAAATCTTTGATCAGTTGTTGATAGAATTGCTCTGAGTAATTGTTGATTCCGTGGGACGTGACAACAGTAGCAGTGCCCGTTTCCTACAATTACATGATAGACACCATATATTTAGTTAATATCTATTTGATAAAAAAGGGATCTTCTAATTGTTATACTCTTTATGCCCTGATTATTATGACTCCAAATATTTCTTGTCATATTTTTAGTTTCTTTTCCTTTTTTGTGAACTTTATTTTTAAATTCATTTAATCATTATAATATTAAAATATATTCTGTATGAAAATATGTATTGGATAAAGAAGTATATTTTCTTACCTAAAAATTCTTGAACTTATGAAATAGAAAATAAAAAAAAATAAGAACAAAGAATAGTGATCCATCTGTATAGTAGAATGCAGCTCAGCAATGGAAGTGAGCCAGCTATTGCTACTTGCGGAAACATCAAAGACTCTCATAAGCATAATCAGAAGAAAAGATGCCGGATATAAAAGCACAGACCATAAAAATCTATATCTATAAAGTTCATACACAGACAAAATGAATTTAAAGTGTTAGAAATCAGGATGACAGTTCAATTCTAGAAGAGTGCCTGGAAGGCAGCACAAGGGACCTTGAGGAGGTTGCTGTGGGTGGTGGGGATACAGAGTTCCAGAGTGGTACAAATGGTTATCACGTTCAGCTGTTCACCAAAACGTTGGAGGTTCAAGTCCACACAGAAGTACCTCGAAAGAAAAGCCTGGCAATTTACTTCTCAAAACTCAGCCAGGGAAAACCCTGTGGGGCACAGTTCTGCTCTGACACACACGGAACTTTTTGGTGGTGGTAGTGATAGGAGAGGGTCTAGTTTATGAACATTCACCCAGCTGCTCATTTGTGAACCACACTTTTTTTTTATTTGTCTGTACTTTCATAAAAATGTATTCCATAAGAATGAGGGCAAATGTAAATTAAAATAGGATTTGAACAAGTTACACCCTGACTCCCACCCCAGAAACTGTGCCAGTGACTTTTAAAATGCCTTACTACCAGGCTCCTCCAACACAACTGTTGGGAGGTACAACCTCATTGGATAGGAAATTTAGCAATGGATATCAAGAGCCTTTAAAATATTCCTGTAACCCCAGAAAGTAATCTTAAATGCAGAAGACTTACTTGTGTAGAAAAATGGCTATCATGTTGTTACTTAACGGGGGAAAAAGAGACAATCACAGTGACCAGCAATTAAAAACATCCATTGCGGGAGCTCTGGTGGCCTAGTGGCAAGACACTGCACTGCAATCCCAGAGGCATGCGGTTCAAATCCACCAGATGCTCTGCTGGAGAAGGAGGCGGCACTCTCCTCCTGTACCAGTCAGATGTGATTTGACGATACACGTAAAATAATACAATTTTTAAAAAAAAAAACACCAAAAAACCAAACATCCATTGCCAACTTAAGGTGACTCCACATATCAGAGAAGTGTGCTTCAGAGGTTTCAATGGATGAAATCACTGAAGTAGACTGATCACCAGATCATTCCTCTGAGGAACTTCTCGGTGGACTTGAACCTCCAACCTGTTAGTCAGTAGATGAGTTCTTAACCATTTGTATCACATAGAGTAGAGGTGAATCACTATTGCACCCATATCACAGATGAGGAAATAGAGGCAGAAAGGTAAAGGTAACAACAGCCTGTTCAACTGCAGATACTGAGGCTTGCAATTTAGCTTCGGCCCTGCATTTCGGGGACAGTTGTTACATTTTATTTTAGGGGTTCCAAAGAAGCCCCCACTGCAATAAAAAATTTTCAGATTCACTCAGGTACTCATTTATGAAGTGTATGTTTTATATATTTGTCTACACTGGTATACTTCCAGTATTTGTCTGTATTACCTGGGAGAACCAAAAACTGGATTAATCTAAAACCAGCTGGATCTCTTTCATCCAGCCCAGTGGCCAGTGTGTGCTCTGGTTGTTGGAATAGTCTAGAATCTCCAAACACATTAGCAGAAAAAACTCAGCCCTTCCTTAAAGGGCAGAGATAATTTCCTGCATTCCCAGAAAAACACATGTCTGGTGGCTGAAACAACAAAGTGTGTCGGTCCAGTGACCGGGGCGGCTGTTTAAGCCATTTATTAAGTTCTGTGCCTCTGCGGTCAGAAGTTTTCCTCTGATCCAGGCTGCTAGACGCCTGCTTGTGTGGGAGCTATCCCGTGGACATGGAGGGGAAATCAAGCTGACCCCTGAAGGAAGGCCTCTTGAATAGGTGCCCAGCTCTCGAGGCAGGGGATAGACCCCTGACCTCCTGGGCGGCCTTTCCACCTTGGGAAGGGAAGAGAGCGGGAGCCCAGGTTTGGAATTTGTTTTGTCTTCTCTGAGCTCCCTCTGGCAGAGGCGGCAGCAGGGGAAGGTCTGACAAGTGAGGAAACAGACTTCTATCTGACCCACATCCCTCCAGACAAGGCTATCATTCCAGAGCGGCCAGGTGGTCCCTGCAGGATCCCAGGCGCAGCAGTTGGCTGGATCCCAAAGTGAGTGCTGGAGAGGCATCATGAAATGCCCAGGTCAGCAGTTCCTGCCCACAAGGCACTGGAAGAACTGACTGGGAGAAAGAATGCTTGGGTTTGAGTCTCACCTCTGTGCCTGGCTTGGTGGCTGCTGGGCCTGGCCTCAGTCTCCCCATCAGCCAAGTGGAGCTTGCTAAGGGGGACCACCCCTTCCTCAGCTGTCACAACTTGAGTTGCAATGGCTGGGCAAGAGACCTCCTGCGAAGGTGGGCAGAGAGGAGACCACAATGGCTCCTGTCACTGTCCACAGTTGCTTTGTCCATTTCTACTGGGGCATCCAGGAGCAAGTCCTCACTTCTCCTCCTTCTAAGTTCCTTTTGGGGGTGGGGAAAGAACTCTCTCTTCCTCTCTCTCTCCCTCTCTCTCTCTCTCACACACACACACACACACACACACACAGTATCAAGGCCTCAGAGAGGCCCAGCAGCCCCATCTTTCTCTCCTCTCTTTGGGAGCAGGAAACCTCAGACCAGCTTTTCCCATTCTCCACTTTATTCCTTTCCCAGAATCCTGTGTTTTTCAAGGATCTTATTTTCCAAAGCTTGTATAGCTATTTCCCAATCTTTATTAATCAAAAAATGTTCCCAGGTGGTGCAATGATTGTTGCTGTTAAGTGCCATCAAGTCGCAGGTGACTCATAGAGACCCTATGAAGGAGAGTCCTCAATGCCTGTGTGTCTTTCATCCTCTCTCCAGGTTCATAGTGTTTCCAGAGGCAAGCTATTATGGAAGTGGATGCCACTCCTCCTTCCAAGGTGCAATTATTAAGCTCATCAAACAATTGAAAGGTTAGTTCAAATGCACAGAAGAAAAGATGTAGTGATGTGCTCAGTACAGACTCAAACTCACTGACGTCGAGTCGGAACTGACTCATAGCTGACAGTCCGTCAGGTTTCCGAGGCTGTAAATCACATGGGAGGAGATTGCTCATCTTCTTCGCTCAGAGCTGCTGGGGGATTAGAACCACCCAGAGGCGCTGTGTGGGTTAGCACTGCGGTCCCCTAGGAAACTCCATAGGCCAGGTCTACTCTGTTCCGTGGGTGGGATCATTTTGCAGTGAAATCAACTTGATGGCACACAACATCCATCACAAGCAGCAGTGTGATCAGCCACTGTGCAGACTGCTCCGTATCGCACGAGAGAAGCCAGATCCAGTAGACCAGGCTGCAGGCTGTCTGGGTGTGCTACTCTCACTGGGTGTGACTGGGGGATGGGGTCACGCTGGAGGGGACTCCCTGAGACGACCGAAAGCCCTCCGTGTTGGCCTAGTGGTGGTTCCACAGGACACCCAAACCCAGAAAAGTCAATCACGAATCCCAGCAGCTCAACTGGACAGAATGAGATTACCTCATCTGGTTGCCCAGCCTTTCCATCTTCGTAGAAGCAATAGTCACATCTTCTAACGGGGGTGGGGTGGGGTGACTAGTGGGTTTGAACTACCAACGTTACTGTTAGCAGACAAGCACTTAACCACAGCCCTACCAGTGCTACTTACACACAGAGGTACACACATGTGAAATGGCACTTCAGATCTGTGCTCTTGGCTCCAGTACGTTTTATCTCAGTAACAGTGGGGAAGGAAAAAATTATAAATGGAAAACTCATGCTACCACTGACTACATGCCAGCTCTCGGCTCCAACCCCGCAATCACAGGGTGCATACTGGTTGCTTATCTGACTCCTGTTGGCTATTTTTCAGTGTTAAGAGTGGCCAGAGGGCCTGTTATTGCTTTTCTTAGCCTCCAGGGGACCATTGGGCCAGATAATATAACAGCAATCTGCTTTATCAAGAGTCCTTTGAGTATGTCCAGTGTGTCAGGCACTGACTGGACTCTGTGTATCAGCTAGACTTTAGAATCCAAACAGGCAGATATTAGCTCTTATTCCCATTTTATGAATGAGTAAACAGAGACTCCCAAAGTGTGATCTGCACAAAGGTCACTGACAGTCACAGAGCCAGTCTCAAATCCAGGACACAGCTCGCTCAGCTGTTGCCTCTGCCTGTCCACTGGAGGCTGGGGGCTGGGGCTTGGGTGAGTTTTTTTAAGTGTATGAGCTCCGGTGGGAGGAGGAGAGGAGGGGAAGAAAGGCAAGGGGATGGGAAGGCAACAACATCAGCTCCTGGCCCGCTTAGCTGGCCTCCAGTTCCCACCGCTCAAGCCCATCAGCCCCAAGTCCCAGCTCACATCCCACAGGAAAGGGTGGGAGCTGGCGCCTCCTGGCTGGCTGGGCTGCTGGCCCGGGGCAAGGCAAGGCAATTGTGCTGCAGAGGGGCCGCTTCAAAGGCAAGCCCAGACCAGAGAGGCGCCCGGTCCTGTCTCTACCCCCAGGACCTCCATTGGCTGGTTTTGTAGGACACACAGCTGAGGGAAAGATGGGGATGGGAAACTTGTGGAGGCCTTGTCGGTGTCCCACCTTAGTGACGTGTAGACTTGGCGTCTTCAGCCACACATCCAGAGCCCCTCTCTCTGTCTCTCCCACATGTGAGCACACACATTGCCAAATTCCTCTAAGATTCCCCTTGGTGGGCCATCTTTCTCCTCAGTGGGGGCCAAGAGCCCCTCTCATTCTCTGGCTCCTCTTCCCGCTTGGGCACTCAGTCCACTTGCGTGTTCTGTCTGTATCCACGGCTTTGTCTCTAGTTATTTCCTGGCCACTTACAGTGACAGGAAGCTTCCAGAAAAACCAGCTTTCTTCTTTGGAGGTCCCCCCAGCCCAATTCATCAGACTTTCCAGAATAAAGGTGCAGGGCTTGTTGACCCACCTTGCTCAATGATCCTCTCACTCAGAAAACATGCACCCACTCCCACCACCTGCCAGGCACTGGGCTGAGACGTGGCCCCCACTTCAATCTCATTCATCCCTTACTAACACCCCACAGAACTCAAGTGTGGTTTGTCCAAAGTCACAACACGAACACAGAGAAGTGGGGATTCAACGCCAAATCTTTCCACATTGCTTCAGGGGTGTGGCCATCACCAGCTGCCACACAGGTGAGGAAGCCAGGGGCCCACAGGACAGACCCTTCATGCACATGGTATCGTCCCCCTAAAGCTCTGGTGACTTCGTGATAAGCAGGTGTACTCTCAAGCCAAAGGCAGGCCCATGATTTGAATCCACCAGCTGCTCTGAGGGAGAAAGATGGACAATCTCCTTCTGTGTAATTTCTTGCATCTGAAAACTCACTGAAGGATCAGCTAGGTATCATTCCTGACTTGATGGTACACAACAACAAACTCTCATCCCACCATTATCCCCACATCTCCCTCAGGGAATACTGCAGAGGGTTCCCCCAGACACTGTCTGCCCAGAGAGGCCCCAAGGACCAGACCTGCAATGCTCCTGGACACCCAGGACTCGGGCCAGGACCTGCCCACAGATAATCTTCCACTAAACTGACCCATGCCATGGAGCCAGGGAGGCGATGGAGTAAGGGAGGCCACGGAACCAGGGAGGCCATGGAGCCAGGGAGGCCACGGAACTAGGGAGGCCACAGAGCCAGAGAGGCAATGGAGCTGGGGAGGCCACGGAACCAGGGAGGCCATGGAGCCAGGAAGGCCACAGAGTCAGAAAGGTGATGGAGCCAAGGAGGTGATAGATCCGGATCCCTCTGAAGCAGCTAAGTGCGCCATGAGAGTATAGGAACTATGTCAAGCTGGTAGGACAGAAATTCTACACATGGATCAGAGACCCAGCCCTGGACCTACAGGGGCTGCAGAGCAGGAGCTCAGAGGCCGGCATTCGGGACCCTCACTCACCCCAGTTGGCCGGCTCCATCCCCTCTGAGGGGAGAGCTCCCTTAAGCTTTTATGGACAGAAAGTCAGCCCATCTGTTGACTGACGTCCCTCCCCAGGGAGCATGAGGCCTGAGAGCTCCACCCAGTTGGTCACTACGTGGCCTTGTCCATTGTAGATTCAGGTCCTCTGGGATGAGTCTGTCCTGAAAAGCTTTCTTCAGGCCCCAGCCCAGAATCCAGAGCAAAGTGGGATGAGAAGGCCTCCACTCGGCTGCATTCCTGGCCCATGTGTGACCTCAGCAGTCCCTGTCCACTCTCTGGGCCTTGGCCCCCTCATGGTGAATGGTCTCAGGCCCTTGTCAGTTTTCTCCCACAGCTATGGATTAGGTGCACAGATGAACTCTGTGATGACCATGCTCAGAGCTGGGAGGGGAAGAGCCAGGCTTTCCATGGTCCTCAGGAATCCCCTCCACACAGCAGCAGTGGCCATCGGAAGAGCCTTTTCTTTTCTCCCATGATCCCAGGAGAGAGCCCTTTCGCCCGCCTCTTCTGCACAACGCTTAGGAAAGGCTCACTTCACTTCGTGAGTGAGAGGACGCTGCTGAGGGAGCACCCAGAGGGGCCCATGGTCATGCCAGGATAGCTTTCAGGTTTCTGGTCTCAAGCTTCAGCCAAACCCCAGGCCAGCCCCACCTAGGACTCCCACCTAGTCCCCTTGAGGAGGCTGAAAAGACTTTGAATGTCCTCGCCCAGAGCCTCCCACCTTCCCTCCATCCTGCCCAGGCCCTAGGTCCACTGAGCACGCATGGGCCTCACAGTGTCTGGCACCTGACCCCTGTCCTGGACGGCCTCCTTGCCTTCATTTCCTGTAGCCATCAAGTTATACACTGGATGTGTGTCCTCCAAAAAACCCCTTAGTAAATTCTCACCCTTAAACCTGCATTGTAATCTCCTATGAAAATGAGTTTTCATTGTTATGGTAGAAAGTTTTATCAGTATAGGTGTGCTCTAAACCAATCACCTTTGAGATATCAAAGAGCAGATTAAGGAAGTGGAGTTGAGGAAGAGAGATAACAAACCACATGAAGACTGCCGAGGAAGAAACTGAAAAGAGACCTTCCTTCGAGCTGGCCGAGCTAACCGAGAGCCCTCCCCTACAGCCCAGACTTGAGCTTGGATTTACAGCCTCCGATTTATGAGAAAATAAATTTCTGTCTGGTAAAGCCAACCCTTTGTGGTATTGATGCTATAGTCTCAATGAATGACTTATGAGGGAGCTCTGATGGCGCTGTCTGTAGGGAGCTAACTCAGAGGCGGTGCCTCTCTGGCAGTTCAAATCCACCAGCTGCTCCCCCAGGGAAATGTGAGCAATCTCCTCTCATGCCGCGTACAGCCTCTGCAACCCAACGGAAGATCAGCTGGGAGTCGGTTCTGAGGCGATAGCTGTGAGTTTTGAGTTTAAATAACTAAAGGTACTCTCCAACCTCAGTCCTCTCTAGTCGGCCTGTGGCTTGTCCACTACACATTCACTCCTATCACCTTACCTTCATTTTCAAAAGTTTCATTTGCCTCTGAGTACTTTCAAAACAACCACGTAACCATTTTATAAATAAAATATCTAGGTGTTAAAAAGAGAAAGAAAGGGAAAGGGGGAAATGTCCTTGTAAAACTGACAACGTGTCAACAACGTGTCAACTTCACAGAAATGCTCTAGTGCCACCTGAAGACAGGCCACAGGCCCTAGTAATTCGTTAGCTGGACTAGTTAGAAGGGTGGCCTAGAGGGAAGAAGCTGCGCTGCAATCCCAAAGGCAGGCAGTTTGAATCCACATGGGAAAAGTGGGTGAAAGAAGGGCAATCTCCTCCTGTGTGATTTAAAAACTGCTGGAGGGTGAGCTATGGGTTGGTTCCGACTCGATGGCACAAAACAACAGCACGTGGTGTTTATGGAAGCATTCATCCCTCAGCTGCCAACTGAAAGCTGGTGCTTCAACTCAGCCTGAGGTTGTTCAGGATAAAAGACCTGGCAATCTGCTACCATAAAGAGTTCAGCCTAGAGAGCCCCGTGGGGCAGCGCCCTCTGTCAGACAGGCTGTTGTCCCCCTCTCCACTGCCACCCAGCACTCACAAGGTCTTCAGCGCTGTTCTAAGTTGGTGTCTCTTGCTGATTAAGTCCTAAAACAACACCTCTCCTCCATGAAGGAGATACTCTTTTATCTCCCATTTAAACAGGAGTGATTGGTGGTGGTTGTGTTACATACTGGGCTGCTAACTGAGAGGTTAGTGGTTTGAATCCACCAGTGGCTCCACAGGAGAAAAGGAGGCAGTCTGTGTTCGTCAAGCTGTATAGCCTCAGAGATCTGATGGAGGGTCAGGATGAGTCAGGACTTGACGGCAGTGGACATAGAGGCTGGAAATGCAACCAAGATCACACGGCTGGTAGGTAGTGGAGCGTCTGGTCTGGGAGCCTGCACACTCAAACCCGCCTACACTGCTCGTGAAAACATAAACACAATGGCACTGGGCACCCGTTACGCTAATCATGGAGGGGCCTTGGACTTAGCAGGCAGTGGACAGGATTCCAGCCCCATCAACTCTTGCCTTCTCCAACAATTAGCCATTTAGTGCCCCTCTCCCCTAAAGGCACCTGTCAAGAACCAGCTCTGACAGCTTCCTTCGGCTCCACCACTCCCACCTGGCTGCTTCTCTTCTGTTCCCAGTCTGCTCTCTGAGACACAGTTGGGGGTCAGTGGAACACAAGGAGTGTGTCTAAACTCCCAGAGCCTCAATTTCACCATCTGTAAAATGGGGTGAGGGAGTGCTGGTGGCCTAATAGTAAGAAGCTGTGCTGCAATCCCGAAAGCACAGGGTTCGAATCTACCAGCTGTTCTGTGGAAGAAAGGTGGACAATCTCTTCCTGTGCAATTTACTGCTTCTGAAAACCTGCCAGAGGGTCTGATTCAATGTCACGCAACAACAACAAAATGGGGTGAGTAAAGCCTCCTTCCTCAGAGTAGGAGAGAGGATCAGAGGAGCTGAATGTGTGAAGGGCCTGTCACCAGAGAGAGGAGTCCAGGGGTCCGTGTTAGTTCTCAGCCTGGTGAAAATCACTGATCTCACTTTGAGTTTAAACAGGAGAGAGCTTTAACTTCTTGTTATTCAAAGCACAGAGTCCCTGGGTGGGACAAATGTAATCATTTGTCTGCTTGACTGCTAATCAAAGGCTGGAGGTTCAAGTCCCCCAGAAGAAAGGCCTCAGAAGAAAGACCTGGGATCCACCTCTGAAATATCAGCCACAGAGAGCTCACGATTCTACTCCAACACCTGTGAGGACGCCATGAGCCAGGGTCTACTCCATGTCAGCGGCTACTCAAAAGCATATGCAGGGACCATCACATCTCTGGGGAGCTTGTTAGACAGGTAGAGTCCCAGCCCTCGGCCCAACAAACCCAGATGCTCTACACACACATTAACCTTTACTTAAAGCCTGTGGGGGCTTAGTCAGCTGGCTCCAGGCAGAGAACTTGTGATGAGTGGGAGGAGACAGCAAGGAAGTACATGTCCCTGATGAAGGGAGATACTCAGGGGAGAAGAGCCCTTCTGAGGCCTCCAGCAAACTCGAGCAAACAGCCCTGACCTTCAATCCCAGGAGCAAAGGTGGGGGCGGGAGTGCAGGGCCAGGTCTTCCTCCGTGCTGGGCCGCAGACTGGGCAGCAGGTGGAAACAGGCAAGGTCTGTGGGGGGAAAGCAGCCTAGAAGCAAAGATGGCAAACTGTGGGAGATCCCACCAGACGGGCCATGTGAAAACACACACACACACACACACACACACACACACACACACATCTATCTCTCACAGACACAAACACACATGCACATTCACTTGCCTTCTCTCTCTCTTACACACACACTCACCATCACACACATCACACACATGTGCACCTGCATCCTCTCACACCCTCATCGTCGTGAACATGTGCGTGTACACACTCAGACATCTGTACACATTCACAGACACACGCTCACACACCACCACAGGCCTGCTTGTCCAGAAGACAGCTCTAACTGGCATCCCTGAGGCCAATGTGTGCCATGAGCTCGGGTGCATGGCCTGTGTGTTTAGGGGCGCTGAAGTCCTCCACCCCACCTGCAGCGAGCCTGGGAGCCCACCCTCTACCACACTGCTTTGCTCCTCCACCTCATTCACCTAAACCCCAAACCCAATTGAGCAATCAGAAAGCCAAGTCCTGCTCACCTGAGCCTGGAAGGACATTTTAAATAATCACCTACAACCATGAGGCTGACCTCATGCACAAACACACCCAGCACACCAAGTTGTTGGGGGTGCATAGCAGGCTGGAGGCCTGACCTTGAAGGTGAGCATCCACCCTGGGAGTAACATCCAGAGACAGGCCCACTCTCCATGCATGTGCTTATACGAAATCCCCTGCCCAGCCTGCAGCTTCAAGGGACAGAGACCCTTGTCCACCCTGCCCAGTGATAGGTGGCAGCTCTCATCTTCAGCTCAGAAATGTACCACTGACCTCTTTCACCACTGCAGACTGGACTGCTAGGGTCCCCCAGGCTCACATGAGTTCCAGAGAAAGGCCCTGTGTAGGTTTAGGATATCGGAGACAGACCCCAAGGAGGTCAGCTGAGGTCACAGGGTGCGTGATTACACGGGTTCTGGAAAGGCCCTCGGCCCCAAAATATCTCCCCTCTGGGCCCGGAAATCCCTCTCAGTCCTCTGAGATCCTCAGCCCAGGAGAGGCTCCTACCTGAAGCCCTTGTCAGCTCATGCTCTTGGGAGAGGCAGCTGACAGCTGGGCTGAAGGTGGTGAAAGATGGGGCAGGGAGAGTGGGCACGGGGCCTCTGTCGGTGTGCCGAAGACCACAGGGCTGTTTGCCCACCCAGGAGCAGTGTCTGCTCCCTCAGCACCCCCAAAAAGCGAGTTAGGGCAGGGGTATCCAGCAAAGGGGTAACCTGAGGCGTCCCAGGGGAAATAAAGTCATATCCCAACCATCTCCCGGAGGAAATAAAGTTCTGTAGCCCCGGAGGGGGCTGGTGCCCTGAGGGGGGCGGGGGGGCACAAGGGGGAATTAACCAGGTTCCAAAATAGCACGGCTGGTTCTGCCTCGCTTCACCCTGTGCAGTGTCTGGCTGCTTCTGCTTTCGGTCTGACTCACGCCCAGTGGGGGCAGGATGAGGCGGCTATGTGGGCAGAGGCCACTGAACAACCACGGGCAGCAGCCCAGGAACGCACAGCTGAGTGGCCGCATTCCCCTCACCATGCTCACCTGTCCCCAGGCCTCCTTCTCCTGCCTCTCCACAGGACAACTTCTGGAGACGGTCAATGGGATAAACAAATCCAGCTCAAGGAGCTCCTTCTCGGGGCCCCAGTGTCAGCGGTCCCAGGCCTGGGGACCTGGAACTTTGCTTCACTCCTGCCCTGCCCAGGTACACCCTTCTGGTACCTCCACCCCAGAAGGGTCTGCACCTACTCCTCCTCAGAAAAGCCAAAGGACAAGGGACCTCCTCCTGTCACTTCTCCTCCCTGGGCTGCAGGCTGAGAGAGATACAGCTGTCATCTGCCCACCCCATCGCATGCAGGGGGCATGAGAGGACAATAAAGCCCTGCTTTGAAAATTCATACACACACAAGACCCACCCACACCTTCTTCTCTGTTTTTAAAGTTTACAAGGAGCCCTTTTGGTCCTTAACAGTGATGAGAGAAGTCATGTGCCCTGGACTTCTGAAGGAGGCAACCATAACTTCTCCTCCTTTAAACGCCACCACCCATCTCACCTCCATGCCCTTCTGTACCCCCATTCCCAAGGCCCACAGCTGCTCTGCTGGCCCTGACAGCAGCTGCCTCATCCTCTTGCTCTGGATCAAAGGTGCTTAAGCACAAACCAGGAGTCCTGACTGTGTACGCCACCTCTCAACCCCTGTACAAGCCTGTTCTGCTCTCCTCCCAGCCCTCACGCGATACACCTGCCCAGAATAACTACATCATCTTCTACCCAAGCGAGGGTGGTACCATCACAGCTCTGACACCGGTGGAGAACCGATGCTACTAACTGGATGTCGAGGTACTGGCTGGCACAGTCTGATACCTACAACCTGTATGTACCCTGGCCAAACCTGGTTAGAAGTGAAAACATCAAGGTGGCAGCTGGGAAGGTGAGTCAAAGTGGCCATACTTTGGGCATGCCCGCCTGACCACCAGACCCAGCACCAGCTCTGTCCTGCTCCAGCACCCTTCTGCCCCTCCCCACCTACCCCAGCCTTACCTACACACCACTTCCCTCATTTAACTTTCTCCATTCCCTCTGCCCACAAGGTGTGAGGTTTGTGCTGGGCGGCTGGGAGGAAGGATGGGGAGGGCGCTGGAGGAGTCAAGGGGGAGGAGGGCCCCCTCCAGGAAAGAGGTCTGGGCAGAGCCTTCCCTAGGGACAAAGATGGCCTTGAATAAATCCACATCCCCCCACATTGCCCTGTGAATCGCATCCTGTTCCCAACAGAGACACATAAAGAGGGTAACTAGAAGGTCCAGAGCCCGCCTGACTAAAAGACAGTCACATGGCAGCCATGGGGCTAATGGCCCAGGAGGGAAGGACGCCTTGCAGTGAGAGAGAGGAAAAGGAAGTCAGAAAAACCACTACAATCAAAATCTCAGGATGCTGGGCGGGGCGGGGCTTGGGTGGCAGCTTCAGGCTCTGTCTATCTCCTCCCTGGAGAGGGTCAGCTGCAGACTTGCCCAGACATCCTCGAAAGGTGGTCACTGCCTGGGGTGTGGGAAGCCCACATTCAGGTCTGGTCCCTCCCCTCTGCAGGAGTTTCTAGAGGGTTTCTGACAGCTTCTTTTCACCCTCAGTACCTGGCACATAGCAAACCAAACCAGTTGCTGTCAGGTTGATTCCAGCTCTAGGCTGTCCACATGTGACAGGAGAGAGCTGCCACCTAAGGGCCCGCAAGGTTGTGGGCTCCAGGGAGCAGAGTATCAGGTCTCTGGGTGGATTTGAACTGCCAACATTTTGGCTCATAGTAAGTGTTTAACCATTTGCACCACCTAAGGATTCTATGTTCTTAAAATACCTGCTGTGTACAGGGAACATGGACCTGGTTACTGGTTCCAGGAGGGAATTGCCTTGGCAGTTAGGGAAGGAACATAGAAAAAGGGCCCTTGGCCAGACGACCAGGCCTGGGTTAGTGTGTATAGTGGAGGCTGTCAATACCCCAGCCACACGCTGTAGACACCCACAGTCCAGAGCCTGCCCATGTGAGCAATTCCAGCTACCAGCACTTGCATCCTGGCCAAAGGCAATGGAAGTGAAGCCAGTCTCCCCATAACAACTCTTAGCCAAAGACCGCTGGAAGCAGGTGAAGAAATACCCCAATCCCCCGAGTCTACCCCCACTGGGTAACTCCAAAGCATGTTCCACAGAAGTCCCGGTGGGACCAGGTCCCAGACCCTGCGGCAGTGATCTGCTTGCTTATATATATTTTATTAGCTTCCTTCCTCTCTTTATCTCATCTATCCACTTTTACTATGAGGGCTTCCTGGGATAACCTCCCAACTAGACTTCTTATGTTTGCTTCCGGGTCTCAGCCAATGGGAGGCAGCTTTGGCGTGAAATTGAGAAGCCAACTTGAAGACTTAGAAAGGCTGGAGTAGAATGGGGAGCTGACCCACCCCATGGAGAACCTGAGAGGCAGGTATGTAAGATCCTGATGCCTGGGGAAGTTTGGTCAAGCTGGATGCAATGGTCAAGTCTGTACCTAAGACCTCCCAATCTGTAGCAAAGTCACAGGAACAGAGTTGGGAAGGTGGCACGAAGCACCAAGGACATGTCAAGGTTATAAGCTATGTGGATAAAAATCTCCTTACCCACCCAGGTAGTGATAGCAACATTAGATTATTGGTGACAAATGCCAATAGGAATAGAGTCCCAACATTTTCTCCAACCCTGCAGACTGCTCCTAGGAGGAAACTGTCCACATTTATCACATGGAGCAGCTAGTGGATTTGAACTGTTTGCCTTGGGTTAAACAGTGCAACTTCTTACCACTAGACCACCAGTACTCCCAGGATAGAACTATAGAACTCTAGTATTCTAGAAGTCTTATCATGGTCATTCATTTTAAAAACAAAACAAAACAAAAATAAACCACAGCTCTTATGTTCAATGCTCATAACTAGGCACTGGGGAGACCACAGAAAGTGATCTGACACAACACTAAGATAATGCATTTGAAAGCAAGAAAAACAGCAGATCTGTCATTTACTGGCTGTGTGACCTTTACATACATAATCTCAGTGGGTCTCTTCATTCTCACACGTAAAATGAGGATGGTAATGCTCATCCTGAAGAGTTGCTGTAAGGATTGAATGTAAAACATCTAACACAGTCTCTGATATGGAAGATATGTCAATACTTATTGGACTATAGATGGACACAAAGGATAGATGGGCTGAACAAATGAATGAGTATTTGACTGGAGTCGAAGCCCACAGTCTGGCTCAATTTCCCTTTCCATTAAATTTACAAACAAGCAAATTGTGATCCATTATCCGCTAATTTATTTGTTAGGTAAATCTGTATTTTCATTTGTCAGGTTGACAAATACAAATATTGTCTTCTGTTGAGACTTGGCCCCTTTTACTGGAGGGGAAAGTGTTCTATAGAAGGGAGCTCTGCCGGTGTAGTCTGCAGGGAGTTGCACATCTCTCTGATGGTTCGAATCATCATCAAATCATGATGGCAATCATCTCTGTGATTCACAGCCTTGGAAATCCATGTAAGATCAGCTATAAATTGGTTCTAATTTGAAGGCATTTGAGTTTTTTTTCGTTTGTTTTCTGAAGGAAGGAGAAGGTAGAAGGCTATCACATATGCCCAGCGTGGAGTTCCTACTCGTAGTTCAGTCTCTATCACATCAGCTCCTACCATGTGATCATACCATGGCCACGCCCATCTTCTCAGGTCCTATCACATCAGCTCCTACCATGTGATCATACCATGGCCACGCCCATCTCCCTTCAGATCCAATTCCACTCAACTTCCACATCAGAGAAAATATGCCAGGGTCAAGGAGAAGGATGAGACAAAAGCAGGGCAGGGAAAACAGGCTAGGATTAATGAGAAGACAAGAACATAGGGTGGGCTTTAGAGGAAGGGGTAAGGATGGATCAGAGAGAAAGGGATGAAGAGCACAGAGAAGAACTGACTCTTTGGAGAGATGGAGAGAGAAAAATAGTTCTGAGAGAACAGGGGAACAGAAACAAAATGAACCAAGTAAGGCAATTCCTTTACACTATCACCATTAATGCTTCCCTACTGCCCACTAGAAAAATGTCCAAAATCCCTAGTCAAGTCTGCCAAAGAGTTCAGGGTCTCCTTCAACTACACAAGCCCTGGGCATATACAGAATTCTCCTTACTCTTACCCCTGCACAATCTGGGTTCCCTTCCTCCCCTTCTGGAAAGATAATCTATTTCAAGCTGTAGGCACTGGCAAAAAACAAGGGAACTGATGGAATACCAATTGACATGTTTCAAAACACAAATGAGCCCTGGTCATGCTCACAAGTCTGTGCCAAGATATTTGGAAGAAAGCTACTTGGCCAACTGATTGGAAGAGAGCTATTATTTGTTCTGATTTTTTTAAAAAGAAAAAAGTGATCCAATAGAATGTGGAAATTACTGGCTAATATCTTTAGTATCACATGCAAGTAAAATCTTGCTGTAGACTATTCAAAACCAGCTGGAACAGTACATCAACATAGAACTTCCAGAAGTTCAAGGTGGATTTAGAAGAGGCTGAGGCACCAGAGATAGCATTGTTGGTGTCAGATACATCTTGGGTAAAAGCAGAGAATACCAGAAGGATGTCTACCTGTGTTCATAACAAATTATGGCTTATATTAAAAATTAGAATCCCAGAATACTTAACTGTGCTCTTGAAAAACCTTTACCTAGACCAAGAAGCTGTTGTATGAACAGAGCAAGGGATCACTGCATGGTTTAAAATAAAAAAAGGTATGTGTCAGGGCTATAGCCTCTCTTCATACCTGTTCAATCTGTGTGCAAAGTATACATACAATCTGTATGTATTCTAGAAGCTGGACTTTATGAAGAAGAACGTAGCATCAGGATTGGAGGAAGACTTATCAACAACCTACATTATGCAGATGACAAAACCTTGCTTGCTGCAAGTGAAGAGAACTCAAGATACTTGCTCAAAGACTACAATCTTTAATATTGGTTACATCTCAAGATTAAGAAAACTAAAGCTTCACCACTGGGCCAGTAGGCAACATCACGATAGATGAAGGTTTGACGTTTTCAACAATTTTATCTCACTTGGGTTTAGTCCATAATCATAACCTGTACCAGCAATCAAGAAATGAAAAGACATGTTGCCTTGTGAAAATTCACTGTCAAAGACCTCTCCAAGGTTCTGAGGAGCAGCAATGTCACTTTAAAGACTAGAGTAAGCCTGTTTTAAGTCATGGTCTTTTCAGTTACTTGCTATGCATCTAGAAGTTGGACAATGAGTAAGGATAACACACACAAAAAAATTAATGCCTTTGAATTGTGGTGTTGGAGTAGAGCACTGAAAATCCCACGGACTGTTAAAAAAACAAACAAAGGTGTCTTGGAGAAAGTGCAGCCAAAGTGCTCCTTAGAGGCAAGGATGATGAAACTTCATGTCATATACTTCGGGCATGTTGTTAAAAGGGGCCAGTCCTTGGAAAAGGACATCATGCTGGTAAAAGTGAAAGGTCAGTCAAAGAAAGGAAGACCCTCAATGAGAGGGATCAACACAGTGACTGTGGCTAGCAATGGGCTTGAATACATCTAGAACAGTGAGGATGGTGAAAAACAAGGCAAGGTTCAGATCAGATGGTCATAGGGTCTCTATAAGTCAGTTGACAGAGCCTAACAACAACAGTAACAACCTATCCCTGGAAGTCTAGTTTAGTGCCTCTTACTCCAGGCAGTCTACCTGGACTTCACACTCTCCTCTAATCACTGTTTGAGAACAATTATTTAATCTGTTTCACGTTGGGCTCTGTGCCTGACACAGGCTTATAAAGATAAATAAGACAATACTTGCCATAAAAGTACTAAAAATATAATTTAAGAAAAAAATATTACTACCTGATAGTATATATTATACTTCTACTACAATCACCACTGCTACTAGTGCTACTGCTATTGTACTAAAACTATGAGCACTTCTATTTATCAGGAACTGCTTCTAAGGGCTTTGTCCCATTTGTATCCATTCATCTGAGCTTCCCAATGACCCTGTGAAGTAGAGACTCTACTCATTATTGTTTGCTGCCTTTGAGTTAACCTCTAATGCATGGTGACCCTATGTTGTTGTTGTTATTGTTAGGTGCTTTTGAGTTGACTATAATTCATAGCAATCTTATGAGCAATGGATCTGAACATCATCTTTTCCTGTGCCATCCTCATGATGTCTGATATTGTCGATCCTATTGTTACAGTCACTGTGCCAATCCATCTTGTTGAGGGTCATCTTCTCTTTCTCTGACCCTCCACCTTTGCCAACTGGATGTCCTTTTTCAAGGAATGGCCCACTCCTAACAACATGCACATGCCCAGAGTATGTGAGGCAAAGCCTTGCCTATAAGGAGCATCCTTGTGGTACCTTCTCCAAGACATATCTGCGTGTTCTTTTGGTTGTCTAAGGGATATTCAGCACTCTTCTCCAACACCACCATTTGAAAGCATCAATTCTCCCACACACCATGGAAAACCCACTGCTGGGTCCTGCACCAACCCCATGACTCGCTGTGATCCACAGTGTTCTCACCAGCTGACTTGGAGAAGCAGATTTCCAGGTCTTTCTTCCCAACCCACCTTAGTCCTGAAGGTCCATTGAAACCTGTTTAGCACCATGGCAACATGGTAAGCCTCTCCTGACAGATGAGCGGTGGCTGTGCATGAGATGCACTGGCCAGGAATAGAAGGTGAGAATTCCACAGCTGAGCCACCACTGCTTCATCAGAACTATTAGTGTACCCTTCTCACAAATGACAAAGGGAGGGGTGAGAGAAATTACTGTATCTGGTTTCCTAGGCTAGTTTGACAACTCTCTGTGGGCTGCCCCCAGGTTTTCTCCTCAGCATCTCTGTCTGGGCAGAGGACACCCAGACACCACCCCTTGGACTCTGCCATGACTCGGTCATGCCAGGCTCAGCATGCCCAGTCCTGTGGCTACCCATGAGCACAAGTGGATGGTCAGGAATGGAGGATATAAATGGAGAGAGATGAGACCGAGAGGAAAAAGCAACAAGCTCCAGGGTGCTCAGAAGGGCGCCGTCTTGGAGCCCGTTCCAGACTCCCTGCTCCCCACCTGTCCCTGTGGCCCTGGCAGGCATTTCACATCTTGTGGTCACTGTAGAATGCTCTGTCCCTTTTGCTAAGAGGGCTGAGGTGGTGCTGAAGGAGAGAACTAGGCCTCATGCCCAGGATGGAGATGGGAACAAGAAAGATGGGGGAGAGGAAAGATGCCCTTTCAGCCCTGCCCAGCCCCATGGAGCCAGGGTTCTTTGGAGTGAGAAATGTGTCTGTTTGCCATCTGAATGTCCTCTTTGGTGAAGTGCCTATTCATATCCTGTGCCCATTTTTTTATTAGATTGTTTACATTTTTCTTGTTGAGATGCTAGAGTATTATATGAATTTTAGATATAAGTCTCTTGTCAGATATGTTATTGTGAAATATTTTTGCCCAGTCTGTAGGTTTCCTTCTTACCCTGTTGAAGAAGGTTTTTTTTTTATGTGCATAGGGATTCGTTTCTTAGAAGGTCCCCTTCATCTATTTTATTCTCTCCTGGTTGTAGGTTTTTCATTATGTTTAGAATACTGTTCATGGTATGGATTAAGGGTTCTAGAGTTCTTCCTAGATTTTGTCTGATTTTATACTTTTTAGGTCCTTGATCCACCTTTAATTGGTTTTTGTATAAGGTGTGAGGTGTGGGTCTTGCTTAGGTTTTCTGCAGATGGTTTTCCAATTGCACCAATACCATTTGTTAAAGAGACTGTCCTTTTCCCACTTAACTGATTCCCTCTCCTTGTCAAACATCAGACAGACATATGAAGAAATGTTCAAAATCCCTAGCTATTAGAGAGATGCAAATCAAAACAACTATGAGATACTGACTTACCCCAGCAACAATCGCCAAGTTCAACAGGGCAGCAAACAACAAATGCTGGTGGGGTTGTGGAGAGATTGGAACCCTTATTCACTGCTGGTAGGATGGTAAATGGTGCAACCACTATAGAAGGTGGTCTGGCACTTTCTCAGAAAGTTGAAAACAGAAATACCATTTGACTAACCAATTCCACTACTAGGAATATACCCTAAAGAAACCAGAGCTGTCACTTAAAGAGATGTATGCATAGCAAAGAGGGAAGCAACTCAAGTGCCCATCAACAAATGAATGGATAGAAAAACTATAGTATATTCACACAATGAAATACTATGCAGCACTGAAAAATAAGGAACTCATAAAATATTATAAAACGTTGGTGACCCTGGAGGACAATATGCTGAGTGAAATATCTCAGTCACAAAAGGACAATACTGCATAACACCAGTATTATAAAACAGGACTAACATGCGAGTTGGGGGAAAACTGAGAAAAGGGGATAAATAATGAACACTACATTGGAACACATAAAGGTAAGAGCTGTTTAAAAGGAATATGATTAGGAATTATTTGTATGACAACAGTCCAGAATAAGAGATGCATAGCAAAGTGGACTGTGAGGGGAGGGGGAGGGAGTAAATAATGCAACAGTGATTTAATATCTTTTTTAAGTGAACTAGGGTGGGTAGGAATGAAAATGTGCAACAATGAATAAATAAATGAAGATGCAACTTTTCTGTAAAATTCTGTTAAAATCACAATTACAAAGAAGGGTGGGGGGAACCAGAGTGAGAAATGCAGTGGAGCCCAGGACCCTCTCTAGGCACTTCTGCCTCAGCGTAGGGCCACAGACACTAAGTAGAAATGGACCCTCACTGCCTCAAGCTGGGCTGCTCCTTGACAGTATCACTCAGCCCCAGAACCCCATCAGGCTAGGGAATTGAGGTGATGGGACATCTCAAGCTAGACTCGCAGACAAGGAACAACAGGAAGCCTTTTGACCCTTATCCTCCAGGGGTGCCTGGGTTGGAGAAGTGGGGCTTCCAGACTAGCCTGTAGAACACAAAGAAAAAGGACTGGATCCAAGTCCCAGCTGTGATAACACCTCACTTCTACTCTCCTATCTGCTCCCAGGAGCATGTACTACCACAGGTGCAGGGGGAGCTGGGAGAGTGAGGCGCAGAGTGTGTCTGCCAGCTCTGGAGCCTTGTTCTCCGCTCCAGCCACCAGCACTGTCCCTCCAAGAGAAATATCACTTCTCACAAGCCATGTGGGGCTCCAGATCCTGCCATTCTGGGCCCCCATCCACCCTGGGAACATAGACTTTGCAGAAAGAAGACTTCCTCACTCCCCAAAACTGAGCTGTGGAAAGAAGGGGCCGTGGCTTTAGGCAAGAAATAAACTGAGTAGTTCAGAGCAGATTCTCAGGCCAAGGCTACCTGGATTCAAACCCCAGCTCTGCAGCTTATGCACTATATGGCATGGGGTATGCTACGAAGATCTCTTGATGCCTGAGTTTCCAAATGTGTATAGAGAAGATAACACTCCCTGCTCTGAATCTCAAAATGTTATAAATGAATAAACGAACTTCTCTATTTGTCTCCTCAGGGATGTGAATGGTCTCAACTCCTCTGCCCTGGACACTCACTCTCTAGGCACTGTCCTTCCTTCTCACGGGGGACCCTAGGGCTTCGGCCCTGGCAGGGGATGCTGAAGAGTGCATGGAGCCACTGCTGTTGACAGAGCGAGTGCCAGGCCCACAGTGGGCACAGAGCCCAGGCACACAATGGGGCTGTGTGTGCACCCAGCGTTACCCTGGAGCAGAGCTGGGCAGGCCGGCATCTGGGGTCAGGCCAGGAATTTATTTCCCTGGAGAGTCTCCCCACCCCCTCTCAGACAGCACAGTCCACTTCCCCACCAAGCCTTGGGAGGGGACCAGTGCCCTGGTGGCAGCCACTAGGAAATGGGGACTCCTGAGCCCAGTCATCCTACTGGGCTGCTCACTTGTGAGGCATACTGGACAAATTGCGTAATTACATAATCAGGACAGCAGCCTCTCCTGTGAGCAATGTGAGGGGGGAGTCTGCAGGGGCCAGGAGGAGGAACACAAGAAGTGCCCACCCGCACCCCTTCGACATCAAGGGTCTTGCTCCTCTCACCCCAGCCTGCAGAGTCCCTGGGATCAGCACTGGTCTTTCAAGTCCCCCAGGATATCTGGTCACCCTGCCTCCCCAGTCCCCGTGGAGCCCTGGGTGAGGAGCTCTCTCTCCCCAGGGGAATGAGTCACCAGCTCGCTGCTGCCAGGACACAGGGCGGCCAGTGGCCAGAGGAGCCTCTTCTCTCCTCTCCTGTTCCCTCCTTTCTCTTCCCCTCTCCTCTCCTCCCTTCCCCTTCCCTCTCTCTCCTTTCACAGTAGGCATTCTTGAGTTGAGAGACCACACTGCTGATGTTGGGTGCTGACCACAGCATGCTGGCCCAGCCCTCAGCAGGCCACTTCCTCTGGGTTAGGGGATTGCCTGTCCCAGGACTAGGGGATCTGATGCCCTCCTAGTCCCTCCACCGGCTCCCAGAGCTACAGACCTCCAAATGCCCCATGAAGTCACAGACCCCTGCATGAGAAACAGGGCCTGAGGCAAGGGAGGAGGGGAAAGGGGGGTTCTGATGGACAGAGAGAAAAGAGAGGAAGCTGGGTCACCTATACCTGGGCTCTGCGGCCAAATGGGAAGGGGCTGATTTTCCATTCTCCTCAGAGCAGAAGCACCCAGCAACAGGAGATCGTGGCCGGCCTTGCTCCCTGGCCTGTGTGGTTACATGTTCACACACTCCCTAGCACCCAGTCACAATGACACCAACATGTGCCCCTGCGGGCTGCCTCCCACTCTCCCCGAAGGTCACACACAAAAGTCACAGTGGTGGCCCCAGCCGGGAGGACACAGTCGAGTGGCCACCTGTTCTTACACCCACAGAGCCCACCTTCCTGGTCATGGGGGAGGACCTTCCCAGTTAGGGGAAAGAGTTTAGAGCAGAGGCTTTTACACTACCTTTTACAGGAAGCAGGAGGAGATTCATATTGGGGAAGATACGAGCAAGGCGGAGCCTGGAACTCAGGCTAGGGGAGCTCAGAGCTGGTAAATGAAGCTAGAGGCAGGAAAGGGGTGAGGGGAAATGGGAGAGTTCTGAACATTACAGCAGAGGGGGCCACTTCCCTCAGATACTGTCCTGTGCCATTTCATTCACTCCTTTCAGATCTTTCTTGAGTACCTCCTAAGTGCCAGCACTGTGGCCAGTGCACTTTTATCCCATCTCAGCCCTCCTTCCTGTGAGAGCTCTATTCTGGGATTGAGGGGTGTCTTCAGGGTGCCCTCTGCCCTTGGAGTATCACCACCTCAGTGCATGGCCAGCCCCACAACCCAGAGCCATCGCCCAGTCAGAGGCCCAGCCCCCAGCAGATGATAACGAGCCTCAGAAATCACCCACCAGAAATTTCCGGACCATTTTTAGCAGCAGCTGACCCCATGTCCAGACAATGTTTACCTGGAACCTTGACGTGTAAAACCAGAGAATGTTAAGTGGTGAGGTGAGGAGGGCAGAACCGGCCACCTGGCCTCCCACAGGATCTTAGGCAGTCCCCAGTGCACCTTTTTGGGAGTTCTGAAGAGACCCTGGGAGCCCACTTCTCTCTGGGCTCTTCAAGTCACACAGCCAGGAAGAAGCAAGTCATAGAACCCCGGGAGGCCCAGAACCCTGGCCCCAGGCATTCCAAGCCAAGCGCTTTTCCACAGCTACCACAGCAACCTTATCTCACACGTGGAAGAGCAGCACAACTCATACGCCCCAAACCAATAATAATAACAAAATCTAAACATTTTAAAAAGCACCTTATAGTGTGCTCATGAGGAACCTATACCTAGAGAGAACAGAGCAGGGAGCACTGCATGGTTTGGAGTTGGGAAGGGAGTGCATCAGGGTTATATTCTGTCTCCTACTTGTTCAATCTATATACTAAGCAAATTATCTGAGAAACAGAACTCTGTGAAGAGAAGTGTAGCATCAGGATTGGAGGGAGACTCATCAATAACCTGTGTAATGCAGATGACACAACCTTACTTGCTGAAAGTGAGGAGGATTTGAGGCACTTGTTGCAGAAGATCAAGGAATGCAGCTTTCAGTAAGGATTGTGTCTCTATATCAAGAAGACAAAGATTGTTACCACTGGACCAATAGGCAGTGTCATGATGGTTGGAGAGGAGACTGAAACTGTCAACAGCTTCTTCTTGCTTGGATCCACGATTAACACCCTTGGTACAAGCAGTCAGGAAACAAGGAGACACATTGCACTGGGGAAACCTGCAATTAGAGACCCTTCCAGATTATTGAGGAGTAGTGATGTCAGTGTTAGGACTAAGTTGCATCTGATTCAGGCAATAGTCTTCCCGGTTACTAGCTATGCATCCAGACCTGGACAATGAATAAGGATGACAGAAAACAATTGACGCCTTTGAGCTGTGGTGTTGAAGAAGAGCACTGAACATCCCATGGATGGCCAAGAAAATGAATAGGTATGTCATAGAGAGGGTGCAGCCAGAGTGCCCTTTGGAGGCAAGGATGATGAGGCTTTGCATACTTTGGACATATCTCTAGCAGGTGCTGTTCCTTGGAGAGGGACATGATGTTAGGAAGAGTGGAGGGTCAGCAAAGGAGAGGAAGACCTTCAACCAGGTGGATTGACAAAGTCACTGTTGCAATGGGCTCCTGTGTGTCAGAAAGTGTGAGGATGACTCAGGACAGGACTAGGTTCAAATCTTTTTTTCATGGGGTCACTATGAGTCGTATTTGACTCAATGGCACCTAACAACAACAAAAACAGCCAGTGTTCCCAAAGCCATGCTCCCCACCCTGGGAAAACTGCCTCAGGCATGGGGTCTGCCTTGTTCCTCCCAGTCACCCTCCACTGACATACCGCATTGTCATCTCCATTTTGTAGGCTGAAAAATGGAAGTTCAGAAAGGTTAAGGGGCTCAGTTGCCAAACAAGTTCGCAGCAATGCCAATGCCTGGGTCCTACCACGCCTTCTGGGCCTCATTTTGAGCTTCACCCCACTCAGAGAAGAGCAGAGATGCCTCCCCCCAATCATCTCCACACAGGAGCACACACAGAGCTTCTCACTAATCATAACAATCATCGAACCAGGCCAGGTACCACTGAGTAGGTCCCAACTTATCCTGCCCCTTTGTGTGTGAGAACAGAACTAGGCTGCATGAGGTTTTCAGTAATAAATTGTTTGGTCTTCCAAGGAATCCTGCGTAGACACAAACAGCCAACCTGTAGGTTAGCAGCCAAGTTTATTAAGCGTGTGTGCCGCCCAGAGACTCCAATAATAATATTCCTATTAAAACTTTTTCTTTCAATTGCCTAATATGCATGTCTAGGGACACTAGTGGCCTAATGGTAAGAAGCTGCACTGCAATCCCAAAGGCACGGGGTTTGAATCCACAAGCTGCTCCATGGAAGAAGGATGAACATGTTTCCTCCTGTGTGATTGACAGCCTCTGAAAACCCACCGAAGGGCCAGCTATGGGTCAGTTCCAACTCGAGGGAAAGGAGGTGAATGTGTGTCAAAGCTGGACAAAGACTAAGGAAGAATGAAGAAGAACTTGATGCATTTGAATGATGCTGTGGCACAGAATGTTGACTGTATATACCATGGGCTGCCAGAAGAGTGAAAAATCTCTGCCTTGATAGAAGTGCAGCTAGGATGTTCTCTAGAAGTGAGGATGACAAGAATTTATCTCGGACACTTTGGACATGTTATCAAGAGGGGCAAGTCCCTGAAGAAGGGCATTGTGTGTGGTAAAACAGGGTGAGCAGAAAAGGAGAAGGCCCTCAGCCAGATGGACTGACAAAAAGTGACCAAAGTCAGGCCCAACTCCATGACAGCTAACAAAAACACACACTCCTTTCATTGAGTCAAGTACGACTCATAGCAACCCTATGAACAAGGGATCTGAACCCTGCCCTATCCGGTACCATCCTCCTTATCATTATTAACCTACTTAATCCCTACAACAACATCCTCTCATACCCATCTCACAAATGAGCACAGAGAGGTTGGACGACTTGCCCAAGGTCACACAGCTAGAAAGCAGCAAGGCTAGGACTCCAGCCCTGGTCGTCTGACTGACTCCAGAGCCTGCACGCCTCATCCCTGTGCCACCCTCCCACCAGGTCTGCTAGCTCCTTGTGCCAAGGCTCTAGTCCCCAGGCTCGAGCTTGACTCCTGCCCTGAGGCCGCTTTGGGAAGGATGGGAGCCCACTGGGAGTCTGCAAGGGCTGGCCGTGGGAAAGTCTACCTGCTGGGCACTTTAGCGCATGTTCTCTGCCCACTCCACCCCGATCTACCCCAGAGATAAGATCACAGGAGAGCAATGGATGCTCTCACACGACGAGGATGCCTGCTGTGTGCCAGCGTCCAGCATGGCAGAGGTAAAAAACTCCCTCCCTGTTCTCCTGTCAGAGGTGCCAGTCCCCAGATCTGCCCAAAGGGGTCCCCCCCGCCACCCCCACCCCCTTTAGTACTGGCTGCACCAGATGTTGGCAACACTTAGAAACTGGGCTAAAAATAGACTTCATAATGAGTCAGTGCTAAGAATAAGCGGGCAAACAGCCCTCTGAGGGAGGACACACTGCCAGGGTGGGCCCACCGCTTCCCACCTTGCACCCCAGCCTGACCCCTCCCTGGCCTTTCATTAAAAGTTCCTGGCAGCCAGCAGAGGGCCTGAGTAGACCCTCCAAACTGTTTGCAATGTCAGCATGCCCCTCTCTCTGCACTCTCATCACATGGGCAGGTGGCCGGTCACCCTGTGTGAAGGGTCGGGGTGTCACAGGATTGGGCAGGGCTCAAGAATATTTCCCTGCTTGAGGCAGGGCTGTATTGGGCTGTCAAGATGCTTGAATGTCTTTCTCAACTCTAACGTCAACTTTCAACAGGAAACCTGGAAAATCATCAGTGAAGTGGGTACCTCAGTCAGTCATGTTGTTTATAAGTGATGAGGGGACCTAGACCGGAGATGGGGAGCAATATACCAAAGGGTACACAACAAATATGAGCGTGCATCAGAACTTCGGAGTCTCAGCCATGCTGGGGTCTCCTTCATTTCTTCCTGTCCTTCCCCTAAAGACCATCAACCAAATCCACCGCGGACAGTTCATCCCAATTCACAGTGACCCTACACGACACAGCAGAACTGAGGTTTCCAAGGCTGTCAACCTTCACAGAAAGAGGATGCCACCTCCTCCTCTCCAGCAGTCACTGGTGAGTTTGAACTGCTGGTCTTGAGGATAACAACCGAGTATTTTAAAAGCCGTTCCCCTACAGCCCCAGAAAGGATGAGAATTGTCAGATTCGTGAACTTCTACACATAGATTGGTAGTTAACATGACACGTTCATAGCTTCAGAACTGCAGCCACTCCAGGAGACAGACAAGGTGATGAGCTCCACTATACAGGTGAGGAGACGATGGCTCAGAAAGGTGAGCAGACTTGCTCGGGGCCTGAGGTTCATATGAGACCTCTGGACCATCCATCAGCTGGTGCTGCAACTCCCAGGAGCCCATATGCTGGGCACGGCCCTCCTCCTAGCAATGCCACAAGGAAGAGGTGATCGCTTGGTGCTGGGGAACAGAGAGAAGGGGCAGCGGAAGGGCAGGAGTCCTCAGGAATGGAACAGCATCACAAATATTTCTCTAAGAATAATGGGGAGGAGAGGATGGGTGGCCTAGGCAGAGCACAGATCGGGGAGTCAGGAGACTGGGGTCTGGTCCTCGCTGTGTGACCCTGGGAAAATCAGCTCCCTGGATTTCACTTCAGGTCTCAATTTCCCTATCTGGGAAACAGCACTTTGAACACTAGGTCCTTGACCTATCCCAGGGTGGCTCATGACTATATAATGGAGATACACAACAAATATTAGCTCACTGAAGGCTCTGACAAGGCCTGCAGTATTACCTATGTGAGCGGTTTTTTCTTTCTTTTTTTTTTTTATTTTTACTCCCTCATGCTTGCATGACCACCAAAGTCTTCCACAGAACTCATGTTGAGTAACCCTAAAATAGATAAGGGGTCAAAAATTCATATGTCTGCAAGGGTCAGCAGGAAACATCAAAGCTAAAAGTAGGCCCTAACAAAATTTATCTGGTCCTACAAGTAATTGGAAGCCCTGAAATATCCCTGGTGGCTCTAGGGGCTTAAGGAATGTCCATTCTACAGAAGGCTTTCCTCAAGACTTGGGGTTTTGATCCCACCTAATCCTTGACAAGCCTGTTGAGAGAGGGTCATTACTCAAGGATTCTGGAACCCAGAAGGCCGGGAAACTGGCCCAGGTTATCGATGGAGACTAAGCACTTTGCATCCATTACGTCATGTTGTTGTTCCCCTTTAAGGAAGCCACGGCTGTCATCCTCATTTAATGGACTATGGTCAGAGAGATTCACCACTCATTCAGGGTCCCACAGCTGGTAAGTGGTACCTCCTGGATACAGACACTGGCATCCTGATGCAGAACTCATGCCTCCCCCCTTCAGCTCTGCTAGGTGGTGTTAGGTGAGAGATTTACTCTTTCTAGGCCTCAGTTTCCTCACCTTTAAATTGGAATAACAAAAAATATCTGAGTGGTAAGAAGCTGTGCTGCAATCCCAAAGGCACGCGGTTTGAATCCTCCAGTTGCTCCACGAGAGAAGGATGGGCAATCTCCTCCCATGTAATTTATGCCTCTGAAAACCCACTAGAGAGAGTCAGCTAGGGTCAGTTCTGACTCAATGGCACACAACAACATTAAGAGATTGAAGGGGATCTGGTGGCCTGGTGGTAAAGAATTGCACTGCAAACCTGAAGGCCTGCAGTTCGAATCTACAAGTTGCACAGCAGGAAAATGATGTGCAATCTTCTCCCTGAGATTTATAGTTTCCAAAAGCCCATTGGAGGGTCAGCTACATGCTGGTTCTGGCTCAAGGGTACACAACAACATTAAGTGATTGTGGAGATTAAGCGGTGCTACATATCATTAAGTCCTACATTCTGCTATGGGATTTCACTACTGAGCCTCTGAGCTCTGGGCTGGGCTGGCTGGATACAATCCACGGTTGCCTGGAAATTGAGCCTCCATCAGACTGAGCTAAGATACTGCCCACTCCATCTGGCAACACAGACCCAGACACAGTGTCTGAGGGTGCAGGGAAGCCTGGGAACTGGGGGTTCCCAGACCTGGGTCTCATCCTGTCAAGCCTCTCAGGTCACCTCCCCATCAGAGCTGGGGGTGTCCCGGACTGTGCCATATGTCACAGGCTTCTTCCTGCCCTTCCTCCCACTGCCCTGGTCATGGGGTGGGGAGACAGGGGGCTCTCCAGCGAGGCAGCTGATAGCCTCATGACCTTCTCCAGCCTCCTCAGCGTTCTGAACCAAAATCCAAATCCACTGCCATCAAGGTGACCTCAACTCAGAGCGAGTGACCTTACAGAATAGAGTAAAACTGCCCCAGAGGTTTCTAAAGCTAAAAGTATTTTTTTTATGTACAAAGCAAATTGTTTTTTCATTCAACCATTCATATAGGATTTGTTTTATAACAGTAATTATAATGACTACCAAGTAATGGTACCTTCTCTCCTTCTTCACTATAATTCTCCTTTTTATCCTTTCCTGCCTTCAAGGGTGTAAATCTTTATGGAACATACCGCCACATTTTTCTTCTGGGGGACAGCTGGTGGGTTTGAACCACTGACATTTTGGTTAGTAACTAAATGCCTTTAACCTCTATTCGACCAGAGTGCCCCCCTCTCTTGGCCCTATTAGAGGCACAAGTAATAACCCATAGAGAGCTTACTACAGCCCAAAAGGATCAGTTCATTCATGCTGGGTCACAGGATGGGCACCAACTCTCAGAAGGCCAGCTCATGGATGAATACTGTCCACTGGGCAGATGAAGAAAGCAAGGTTCCCAGATGAGTCAAAGGAGCACCAATGCCCTAGTGGTAAGGAAATGCACTACCAACCCAAAGGCACATGGTTCAAATCCACCAGCTGTTCCTTGGGAGAGGGATGGGCAGTCTTCTCCTGTATAATTTACAGCTTCTGCAAACCAGTGGTGAATCAGTCCCCACGCGATGTAACAACAGCTGAGCCAGCCTTGTTCTGGAACAGAGATCTAAGGAATGGAAGGGCTTCTTCTGGCCAGGGCTCAGGACTGAGAGCCAGGTCCCAGACCAGGCCTACCAGAGCCAGCTGGGCAGCAGAAGGGAGGAAAAAGCTCAGAAAGAGACCAGAGCCAAGGTGTGTGTGTGGGGCGGGGGAAGGAGGTAGCTAATCCGTGTCCTGTCCCAGCCAGAGGACATAGACACGGCCCTTACCCGGTGCCCTGAGACAACCCCACTGCCCCCTCTGCTCTAGCCAGCACCTCACCTCACCTCCCTTCCAGGCCTGGCTCTGCAGCCTTCTGCCAGCGGGGAGCACTCCACCACCCAAGGTGGTTCTCCTGCCTCCAGATCTTGGCCAGGCACTGTCTCCCCTCAACCTCTGCACTCAACATTGCCATCACAGCAGGATTCCTCACTGACCACCTCTACCCTTTACTTCTGCTGACCCCCCCATAGCACCCATTGACCCACAGAGTCACCAGTCACTTTGCTAGGAATTGGGGCCCAACCAGAGCCTTAGGGTTTGTCCAGGACACACATGCTGAAACCCAGTGCATGCCGCTGGGTCTTACATACAGAAGGTGCTCCATAAACATGGAGTGTTAGCTGCTCACTTCTATCAAGACAACCCCTGATCCCAGTCCATGTGCACAACAGAATCTGGAAGGAAACAGGTTGCCAGGCCTTTCTTCCTAGTCTGTCAGTCTGGAAGGTCCACAGATTCAGCATCACAGCAACACATGAACACTGACAGATGGGCGGTGGCTGGGTGTGAACTGACTTGGCTGGGAATCAAGCCTGGTTACACACAGGAGATAAGAACTGAACCACCAAACCACCACTGCCCTGAAACACCACATAGATGCTGTTGTGCAATGTCGAGTCACAGACAACCCACAGCTGACCCTCTGGCAGGTTTACAGAGGCAGCTAATCACACGGAGGAGATCTTTCTTTCATGCAGCAGCTGGTGTATTCAAACCACATGCCTTTGGGATTACAGTGCAGCTTCTTACCACTAGGAAACACCTCATAGGAAGGAGATAATCTCTAAGGCAGTGGCCCTCACGTTTTTAACCACAGCTCACAGAAATAAAATTCTTTCATTCTCTTTCAACCCCATAGAAACAGACATGCACACACACAAAACAAAAACAAGCAAAATGCACACAAAGCAACACTTACCAATATCAATGACATACTCGAAGGCTTTTTGGTTTTGTTCAAAGTTGGGTTTTAAAAAAAATGCTCACTGAGACTCACTAAACTGATAAAGCCAGAGAACAGTCGCTGACCCACACAGTGTGAAAAACAATCCTCCAAGGATGTCTGCGTAGCCCAGTTCCCTGCCCGGCTCACTCACTCTCCCCCATGACCCTGTACAACAGGTGTCTAGGAAAAGCACCCCTTTGCTGGGCGCTTACTGCAGGCCAGGCCTGTGCTAAGCACTTTACAGTGTTATCTCATTTCATCCTCATCATCACCTTATGAGGTAGGAACTGTTAATGTCCCCATTTCACAGGTGAGGAAATAGAGGTTTAATGTCATGCAGTAAATGCCTCAGGCAGAATTTAAAACTAAGTCTGAATTTGGAGATATAGATATATATTTGGAGATAGATATATATTTGGAGATAGATAGATATATATTTGGAGATAGATACATATTTTGAGATGATAGATAGATATTTGGAGATATATAGATATATATTTGGAGATAGATATATATATTTGGAGATAGATAGATATATATTTGGAGATAGATAGATACATATTTTGAGATGATAGATAGATAGATATTTGGAGATATATATATATCTCCACTGTACCATACAGACTACCAGTAGGCGGTCTTCTGTCCTTTCCTTAAATACACTATCAATACACACACACCTCTCTCACCCCAAGGAATTTCATCCCCACAACACTGCTAGTGAATAGGCCTCTAGTTCTTTACTTCTTTCTACAATGAAGCCTGTGAGAGCCGGGACTTGCTGGGACTTGCAGGAGCACTCGCCCCCCCTCATTCTTGCAAGTTTTCTACTTTTGATAGGATGCCATTTTATCACTTTTCTATCATTCTCCATCATTATTGTGTACAATTGAGTTAGGACCACTCCAGCTGACCCTTCAGTGGGTTTTCAGAGGCAGTAAATCAATCACACAGGAGGAGATTGCCCATCCTTCTCCTACAGAGCAGCTGGTGGATTTGAACTGCATGCCTATGGGATGGGAGCCCAGTTCCTTACCGCTAGGCCAACAGAGCTCCCTATCACTCTCCATGAGGGGAAATACAGTTTTCCTTCTCTGACAAGTTGCTGCCTTGCCAGGCTCTGGAATTCATAGGTTTTAGTGTTTTTGTTGATAAAGAGATTGGAAATGAGATGAGACAAGACAAGGCGCAGAGGCCAGCGTGTGCAAACAGCAAGGCCAGCCCCACGTCACCCCTCACAGTAACCCTGCTCCCTTCTCCCTGCCCACCACCTCCTGCTGAGTCCAAAGAAAGGGCTAGGCTGGCAGGGAGGACTCTCTGAGAGTGTAGCAAGCTGTTCAGCCACCTCTCCTTAATGACTTCAACATCCTATGGCAACTTACTTGACTCCTCTGTGCCTCCATTTCCCTATCTGTGAAATGGGAATGTTAATAGTATCTGCCTCATGGGGTGATGGTGTTTCAAGAACAGATAAAAAGCACCTGGATGGAGGAAGGCCTAGTAATCATCATTATTATGATGATTATTCCCTAGGCCAGCTCAAACCCCCATCACTAAACAACAGCCACCGTGAACTCGGGGCAGCTGTTTTGGCTGTTTTGCACACAAACATATCCTTGTGCAGGTAAAAAGGTAAGCTGAGCAGAGCACTTACTGGGTCCATGTGCAGTTCTTAGCGAGGCCTTAGAACAATTAGGCCTTTGAACGCAGCCCGTGAGGTGGACACTTCAACTGTCACCCCTATTGTACAGACAGGAAAAGGGGTTCCAGGAAGGTGGACAATCACGAAGACCATACAGCTGGGAAGCAGCAGGGCAGGGGTTCAATGTGAGGTGGACCTGCAGAGAGCATGGTCTCCCCCACTGCTGGAGGCCTGGCTGGTGTGTGAAGAGCACATCACATCCATGACCTGCTCACCGGAGCCTGCAAACTACCTGTACCACTCTAAATAGAATTTTTTTTTCTTGTTGTATACCGTCGAATCGGATCTGACTGGCATAGGGAGAGACTGCCCCTCCTTTTTCAGCAGAGGATCTGGCTGATTTGAACTGTGCGCCTTTAGGATTGCAGTGCAGCTTCTTGCCACTAGGCCACCAGAGCTCCTCGCAAACTACCTGTGAGGTGTGCACGACCCACAGGTGAAGAGCCAGTGGCCAGGACTCCTCGGTCGTGGGGCTGGTGGACAGGGGGGCCTGTCTAACTCCTGACTGAATATGTTCCACATCGTCGTGTGCTCCATTCAGGGTCTATGCAGTGGGTCCCCTGGTCCACCTGCTTCCCCTCACCTGCTCTCACCTTATCCTCATTCAGTGTTCCCTTAAGTCTCTTCAAAATATATCCCCATTCAAGCGTAGCCAAAGGACCTTGACCCCACCTTCCCACCTCCTTGAGGACTTAGCACACACACTAATGAGCTTTGCAAATATTATAAACATATAGTATACATATAAATCACCCTATACACATACACACATAGGTGTGCATGTACCACCCCATCCACACCCTCACAGTGCACTGCTCATGCACTCATATGAACAAACAACACACTTACGCATGAGTGCACACCACACACACCCCTACACACACATACACGGGTACTGTGCCCATATACACATACACACACACACACACACAGACACCGCAGACACACTACACACAAGATACTAGATACACGGACTGCACACACAGATACCACATACACACATAGAGACGTCCTCATACCTGGGGCCGGGCAGCCCCCAGGAGGAGGCCCCCTGGAATGCTCAGCTCCTCTGGGGGCTTGAGCCCAGGGCTGCGCCCCCACCCTGAACCAGGTCCAGTTTCCTCATTTGCCCCACAGCTTGTTCTCACCCAGCCCGCCCCCCACCCTCCAGCAGCCTCAGCCAGAGAGGAAGTTGCACAATCCCCTGGGAGCTGCAAATGTGGGGGAGGATTACTCACAACCTCACGCCCGCCCTAAAGGCCCCTCACACCCACAACCCAAGCAACCAGCAGACCAGCGCTGGCTCCAGTCTCAGCCGCCCGCACTCCTGCACCAACTCAGCTGCCCCTTCCACCAGACAGAGCCTCTTGTCACCCACAGTCTAGCCCTCAGCGAGCCCTAGGCCACAGTGTGCCTGCACTGAGTCAGAAAGGCCCACTGTGGATGCAGACCTAACCTCACATCCTCCCAGCTCGTCCATCCCTCACACAAACCTTCACCTAGCCAGAAGCCCCACACTTCATCTTCCTGAGGCACACCTGTCACCCAAGGCATGAGCCCACGGCCTTGAAAGGGACGCCTGAAGTCCTGGGGAGATAGATCCATGCCACTGCATTTTGTCACTTTGGGGAAATTGATCTTGTTTGATAGACGTGTGATTTTAGAGCTTACCCAGCCCCTAAAGCACTTCTCAAACAACCTGTTAAAGAGACGTGACATTTCACTTAGCACGACTTTCTGGTGGCTAAGGGACTCCCGTCTTCCATAGGTAAACACTTGTCGAGAAAAAGCAGCACTCTTTGAGCTGTTGTCGGTCACCTGCACCTTAGGGTTGCTGGGCTCTTGGGTCAGAGCATGTTTCAGAGGGAAGATGGGTCAAGGCCCTGGTGTCCAGAAGGTAGGAGGGGCATGGAGGGAGGAGAGGGCCAGAATGGGGAGGTCGGAGAGGCTCTCCCTGAGACAGCAAACTTTAGAAGGCTAGGAAAGGTGAGTAGGAGCCCAGTGTTGGTGTGCAGTGCCCCAAGGAAGACCTCTGGCTCTCTCCCTTACTGTGCTGGGCCCACAGTGGGGCCTCAGATAAGGAGTATGATAAATACCTCTAATCACCCCATACAGCCCTGGACTCCCACCTAGCTAAGGACAAAGTCAAAAATGGTTTTGCCTGGGCCCCGGGGTCCCCTGAGGAGGCCTTCATTTTTTTGCATCCCTCAACAGTAAGTCTGGGGCCTTCAGGGCGGTGCCCCAGCCAAGGCCTGGAAAGTAGGAACCAGGGCAGAGGCGCCCGCGGGTCATCTGACTCCTCCAGCTCCATGGACAGGGAGCAGAGTTGAGGGAGGAGCGGCCAGTGTCAGAAAGCCCTCCTCCCCTGGCACAATGGCCACGGGCCCCTCGGCAGAGATGTCTTCCCACATGCCTGCACATAAAGCCACACCCCATCCTCTCCATGAAGGAGCAGCCGCAGTGGGTCTTATCACCTTTTTTTTCTCCAGATAAGGACACTGAGGCCCATACGAAGTAAGCAGTTCCCCTAAAGACACTTAAGTTCAAAGCAAATCTCTTTGCGGGCTCTCGTCCTAGACGGACATTTCTCCATCTCTGCCCTTTTGACATTTGCGGCCAGACACTTTGGGATCTTGGAGGCTGCCATGAGCATTGCTGGATGTTTAACAGCACAATTTGCCCCTCCCCACTAGAGACCAGCTGTCGGAATGTCTCTATACATTGTCAAGTGTACAGTGAGGGGCAAAATCTCCTCCTCTCCACCCCCAAGGCATCCAAAGATTGGCACCTGCCAAATCTAAATAGAGGTGTATCTGCTGGGTGCCAAGCCTCAGAGTCGCCCTCCGCTGCCCCAGACCTGTCAGGTAATGGGGCCTAACGCTGCTAGTGGCACTCTGTGTGCCTAGTGATCAATGATTGGCACTGTCACTAAGAAGTGTCCTCTCCAAATGAAACACCACCCTCCCACTTGTCCTTGGAAAAAAAGACATGCTGAGAAAAGTGAAGGGTCAGCGAAAGAGAGAAAAGACCCTCAAGGAGACAGATTGACACAGTGACTGCAACAATGAACTCCAGTCTATCAGTGAGGAGTAGACGGACAGGACAGGACAGGACAAAGCTCTGATGTACCTTTCATAAGGCTACTATGACTCATAGTCAATTCAACAACAACCCTCAGCTACCTGTCCGTTGATTGCCTGGCATTCAATATTACAAAGGTCTTTCATCTATTTAGATCACACATTCCTAGCAATATAAAGTTTTAAGCAGAGGAAGACCCTCCACCAGGTGGGTTGATACGGTGACTGTGACAATGGGCTTGAGTGTGTCAGAGATTGTGAGGATGGCTCAGGAGAGGGCAGGGTTCACAACGGTTGTTCATAACGTCGCCATGAGTCATACTCTATCTGGTCCACCACCAACAATGTATGCTTAGGGAGCTCTGGTGGCCTAGTGGTAAAAAGCTGTGAGGCAATTCTGAAAGCGCATGGTTCGAATCCATCCACCAGCTGCTCAGCAAGAGAAAGATGGGCAATCTCCCCCTCCTGTGATTTACTGCTTCTTAAAACCTTCTGGAGGGTCAACTATGGGTGGATTCTCATTCACTGGCACACCACCACAACAATATATGCTTATTTAATAAAACATTGCTTACCTATACCCATGCATAATATTATGCATGTCAGCACACATACACAAAAATAGATCACAAGGGGAAAAAATGAGAAGTAAAAAAACATGCACAAAAATAGATACATGGTAAAAAGATGAGAAGGGTGATGCAAATTACACCCCTGATCAGATACCATGACATATGCACCAGCATGGCAAAAATGAAACTATCTAACAAATACCAAGCATTGGTAACAATAAAGAGCAATAGGTACTCATTTGTTACCAGTGAGAAGTGAACTGATACAACCACTTACCAAATATTAAAGCTGAAAAATCTGTTGCAGAGCTTGTACTCTATGACAATTCTACTCCTGGGTACATATGTTCTGGATAAATTTATGCACCGCAGTAGTAGGGGAAATGTGCAAAGATATTCTTTCTTTTCTTTTCTTTACAGAACGCTTCACAAATTGGTGTGTCATCCTTGCACAGGGGCCACGCTAATCTCTGCATCATTCCGATTTTTTAGTGTATGTGCTGCCATGCAAGGATATTCTTATAGCACCATTGCTGCAAAATACAAAGAGTTGCCATCCAATAGGAACCAACCCATAGCTGATCCTCTGGTGGGTTTTCAGAGGCTGTAAATCCCAAGAGAGGAAATTGCCATCTTGCTCTTGATGAAAAATTGGTGACTTTTAACTACTCAATTTGGGGTTAACAGTGTAACTATTTACCTACTAGGCCAGTAGAGCTCCTTACAGTGTTCTTAATGGTTGTTGTTATGTGTCGTCAAGTCAGTTGTGACTCATAGCAACCCTATGTACGACAATCCTAAACCCCGCACTATCCTGTGCCAATCTTTTTGTTTCTCACACACCTACCCCTATTACCCTAGTCACTGAATCAATCCACCTCATCAAGGGTCTTCTTCTCCTGCACTGTCCCTCTACCCTCCCAAGCATGATGTCCCTCTCCAAGGACTGGTCCCTCCTTACAACATGTCCAAAGTATGCCAGATGGAGCTTCAGAATCCTTGACTCCAAGGAGCAGCCTGCTTTCACCTTCTCTGAGACAAAACTGTTTATTCTCCTAGCAGTCCATGGTATATTCAATACTCTTCTCCAGCATCACAGCTCAAAGGCATCAAATCTCTTTTCATCATCCTTACTCACTGTCCAACTTTCTCATGCATAGCAAGTAATTGCAAAGGCTATAGCCTGAGTCAGGTGCACCTCAGTCTCCATACTGATATCACTGCTCTTCAGTACTCTGGAGAGGTCCCCGACAGCAGACTTTCCCAATGGAATCCCAGAACATTTGATTGTGCTAATGTGAAACCTATACTTGGACCAAGGGGCAGTCATCAGAACAGAGAAGGGAGACACTGGATGGTTCAAAATCAAGAAAGGGGTCCATCAGGGATGTATTTTGCCTCCATACCTTCTCAATCTGTATACAGAACAGATCATGCAAGATGCTGGGCTATATGAGGAGGAATGTGGCATCAGGATTGGTGGAAGAATCATCAACAACCTGTGTTATGCAGATGACACAATGCTGCTTGCTGAAACTGAGGAGGACCGTAAGCACTTGCTGCAGGTCAAGGACTGCAGTCTTCAATATGGATTGAAGCTCAACATCAAGAAAACAAAGATTCTCACCACTGGGCCAACTGGCAGCATCAGTATGGATGGTGAAGAGATTGATATAGTTAACAGTTTTAGTTTACTTGGCTCCAGAGTCAACAGTCATGGTAACAGCAGCCAGGAAATCAGGAGATGAATTGCATTGGGGAAAGTCAGCTGTGAGGGACCTCTCAAGAGTACTGAAGAACAATGATGTCAGTCTGGAGACTAAGGTGTACCTGATCCAGGCTATAGTCTTTGCAATTACGTGCTATGCATCAGAGAGTAGGACAGTGAATAGGGTTGATAGAAAGAGAATTGATGCCTTTGAGCTGTGGTGCTGGAGAAGAGTGTTGAATATACCATGGACTGCCAGGAGAACAAACAGGATTGTCCTGGAGAGGGTGAAGCCAGAATGCTCCTTGGAGTCAAGGATTCTGAAGCTCCATCTGACATACTTTGGGCATGTTGCAAGGAGGTCCTTGGAGAAGGACATCATGTTTGGGAGAGTGGAGGGATGGCACAGGAGAGGAAGACCCTCAATGAGATGGATGGATTCTGTGAGTGGAGTGGTGGGAATGAGTGCGTTTGAGACGGCGAGGTTGGCACAGGATAGAATGGTGTTTAGGGCTCTTGTACATAGGGTCACTATGAGTCGAAGCGATTCAATGGCACATAACAACAACAACAACAACAACATTTGCCTTTTAATTTCCTGGCTGCTGGTACCAAGAGTGTTGATTGTGGAGCCAAGCAAACTGAAGCTGTTATCAATCAACTAAATCTATTCAACCAACAATTTATTCATTGCAAATATTTTTATAAGAAACATAAACATAACCTATACACATGGATTTCACCTGATGGTATGCATAGGAATCAGATCAATTACATCTGTAGAAAGAACTGCTGGAGCAGCTCTATATCAGCTGTGAAAACTAGGCCAGGTGCTGATTGTGGAAAAGATCACCAACTACTCATATGCAAGTTCACGCTGAAGCTAAAGAAAATGAAATCAAATCCATGGGAACCAAAGTTTGACTTTGAGTCTATCGCACTTGAATTTAAAAACCATCTCGGGAACAGGTTTGAGGCCTTGGACACTAATGAGCGAAGACCAAATGAGCTTTAGGAGGATATCAAGAATATGATCCATGAATAATGCAAAAGATCATTACAAAGGCAGAAGAGAAAGAGGAGACCAAGAGGGATGCCATAAGAGACTCAATATTTCACCAGAGTACTAAAGAGCAGAGAGAAGAAATTAAGAAGGTGAGCAGAACATTTCAAAGGGTAGTATAGGAAGACAATGTAAAGTATTATAATGAAATGTGCAAAAAGCTGGAGCCAGAAAATCAAAAGGGCCACACTCACTCAGCATTTCTTAAGCTGAAGGCATTGAAGCCTCTTAATAGTAGCCAAAGATATAAAGCTGTCCAAATGTCCATGGATAGATAAGTTGAACAGATTCAAATGTTCATACAGTGAAATACTACACTGCCATGTAAATGACTATACAACCACTACACACAGCCACATGGATGGATCGCACAAACATACCATTGAGTGGGAAAATGTTCAGTGTTGTGCCATTTATATTACATTCCAAATTGGGAAACACTAAAGTCTGTTGCTAATGGATACAGACAAAGGTGTTCTCACTAGTCTCTCACTCCACTCAGGAAAGAGACCTCTTGGGCCTATAGAGGAGCCTCAGATGAGAGAAGTTAGGGAGCATTCGTGCTATCCTCTCTGGAACCCAGATGATAGGATAGCTGTGGGCCAAGTCTATGTCACCAGCTCCGTGCTAGTGGCAGATGGTTTTGTAGACACTCCTCCCAACCAAAGCGGTGGAGCAGGCATGCCTGTATGGAGTCACCTAACATGAAGTCCTACACCACCTTACATCACTCTGCCTCTCTCTGCAGAGATGTCCGCTGTGTCATTTACGTTCTCGCCTTGGCTGGTGCTCCTGGAGAATAAAGCACTACATAGCTCAGTGCTAGGTCCCCTGCAGGTGCACTTCAAGTTCCTGCTGATGGAATGGTGTTTTCATCAGGGGGTGTGTGTTGAGACTCTTTCATTCTCTCTGTGGTTCAGCTTCACCCCTCCTGACAATGTAGGCAGCACCAAGTGGCCTCCAAGATCCCCCAGCTCCACAGCAAGTCAGACAGAGCCGAGCTGGCCGGGCCAGCTGAGAGCACCCAGCCAGAAGGCAGACAGGGGACAAGAGGCGGCAGGGGGTGGACAGTATAGTGTGTCATCTCCTGGCTACTCCGCACCCCCTGGGGACTGTGGGGGGCTGAGGCAGCTGCTGTCCCCAAACCAATTATAAACAAGGCAGAGGACAGGCTGTGACTTCCCTTGGCAAACAGGAGAAAACAAACCAGGGCTCCACCCCACCCCCACCCCCCAGACCCACTGGGAGAACTGGCAGAGGGCAGGGGCACTGGACCTAGGGATGTTGGCAAACTCTCTATAGGGAGGAGCAGACTCAGCCTCATGCCAGAGAGACGCTGAGCTTGGGTTACTAGGGGACAGTGTAAGGAGGGGTCAGGGCAGGGCCAGAGGGCTCCGAAGCTTGTCAGCATATTAGATATTAGACCGAGAAGCTCCTGCAAGGTAGAGACCATGGGAGAGCTGGTTTGTGTCTTCATTTCTGGGTATATTTTGGGGTTTATTCACATTCATTTATTCATTCACAGAGATTTCTTGAGCACCTACTGTTGTTGTTTTTGTTATTTGCTGTCGAGTTGCTTGTGACTCCTAGCGATTTTATGTACAACAGCCCTAAACCCTGCTCTATCCTGTGCCAATTGCATTGCCTCCGACACACCCATCCCGATTACCTCAGTCACCGAATCAATCCACCTCATAGAGGGTCTTCCCCTCCTGCGCTGTCCCTCCACTCTACCCAGCATGATGTCCTTCTCTAAAGACCTGTCTCTCCTTAAAACATGTCCAAAGTATGTCAGACGAAGCCCCAGAATCTTTGCCTCCAAGGAGTAGCCTGGTTTAACCCTCTCCAGGATGAATCTGTTTGTTTTCTTGGCAGTCCATGGTACATTCAATACTCTTCTCCAGCACCACAGCTCAAAGGCGTCAATTCTCCTTCTATTCTCCCTAGTCATTGTCCAACTCTCTGATGCATAACAAGTGACTGCAAAAACCATGGCCTGTATCAGGCGGACCTTAGTCTCCAGAGAGACACTGTTGCTCTTCAGTATTTTGGAGAGGTCCCTAACAGCAGACTTTCCCATCGCAATACATTTTTTTATTTCCTGGCTGCTGGTGCTAAGAGTGTTGACTGTGGAGCAGAGCAAACTGAAGCTGGGAACAATCTCAATCTCTTCGCCATCCATCCTGATGCTACCGATTGGTCCAGTGGGAAGAATCTTTGTCTTCTTGACATTGAGCCTCAGTCCATACTGAAGGCTGCAGTCCTTGACCCTCTGCAGTAAGTGCATGAGGTCCTCCTCAGTTTCAGCGAGCAGGGTTGTGTGATCTGCATAACGCAGATTGTTGATAGATCGTCCACCAGTCCTAACGCCATGCTACTACCTACCAGAAACTCTTCTAGGCCCTGGGAGGCAGTGATGTTTCTGTGCCTGTCATACAGGAGATCTGGGTTTGATTCCCAGTCACACTCAGTCACCCCCCCACCCCCACCTGCCAGAGGAGGCTTGCATGTAGCTCTGATGCTAAATAGGTTTCAGCAGTTTACAGACTAAGCTGACCAGGAAGAAAGGCCTGGAGACTTCCTTCTGGCCATGAATATCTCAAGGACCGCAATCAATCATAGGGATGGGCAGGAACAGGAAGCGTTTGTTGTGCTGAGTGTGGGGTTGCCATGAGCCAGGGGCTGACTCGGAGGCTGACAGCAACTTCTAGGCCTTGAAACAAAACAGACAAACCTGCAGCTATGTGCTGCTGCTCCTCCAACCCAGCATTCATCTGGTGGTGACCGGCTGGGACTCTGCGTTCTCCCCTTCCCTGCTCTGCAGGGTGAAGGGCTGTTGCCATCTCCTCTCACCTCCCACCAACTTCACCTCCACCCACCAAGGGCCATGCCTCAGCTTAGGTTCTTCCAGTTATCTGCTGCCCTCAGGGCCCAGGGTCACTGGAAAGATGACCCTGGATAAAAATCACCTCAACTGCAAATGAGGAACCTCCACTGCTCCCCAACACTCTCAGTCGGGACACACAGAGGGAAAGGTTTGTGGTTGTTGTTGTTAGGTGATGTCAACTATGACTCATAGCAACCCTTTGAACAACCCTCCACTTTTCCCAAGGGAGCGGCCCCTTTATGTGTGTGTTTCATCACTTTACTTCTTAGCAAGAAATGTTATTCAAACATTGATCAAGTCCTTGTCCCCCAATGCAGCAGGAGAAGAAAATAATGGGATGGATCTGTCAATAGTGTAGGGGAAATCCAGGGCCTGCGTGGACACCACCAGCCTCGTTCCAGCACCACCACTGCGTCCCAAGCACTGCCCTGGGTCCTGATAACTCTCAGGGCCCACATGGACCCTCCTTGTCCCCTCATCCTGTCGTAGGCAGTAAACCTTTCTTTAAGAACTCATCTCAGAGAAAGGAGATGTGGCAGTACAGTAGTTTGGCCAAAAGGTTGTTGGTTTGAATCTGCCAGCTGCTGTGAGGGAGAATTATGAGGCAGCTGGCTTCTGTAAAGGTTTACGGCCTTGGAAGTGCTCTGGGGCAGCTCTGCTCTGTCCTATAGGTCATGAGGAGTGACCTCTTCAAGGTCCTCTGGGCCACGGTGAGCAATCCTCAAAGGCAAACGGTTTGGTTTGGGGGGCACTTGGGGAAAGGCGCAAGCAGTTTGCAATCGATGAGCAAAAGGTGGCTGTTTGAACCCACACCGAACAGCTTCTCTGATTCAAGCTCATCCTGCATGTTTTGAGCAGTCAAACTGCTCCAAAAGGTGCTCTTAGCTGTAATCTTTTCAGAAGGAGCTATGGAGACACAGTGGTTAAGGATTCAGCTGGAAACTGGCAACTCACAGTCACCAGTGGCTGTTGCTCTTTGAGAGAAAGGCATGACAATGTACCTCCATAAAGATGACAGCAGCAACTCTGAGGGCCAGTAGGTAGCCTAGCAAGGAGCTGCACTGTCAACCCAAAGGCACATAATTCAGATCCCCCAGCTGCTCCATGGAAGAATGATGGGCAATCTCTTCCTATGCAATTTACAGCCTCTGAAAACCCACCAGAGGGTCCGCTATGAGTTGGTTCTGATGGTGCATCACAATTACAAAAATTACAGCCTTGTAGCCCCACCCCAGGTGGGGAGGGCAGTGGACCTGGTATGCAGTAGGGGTACTCAGAGAATCAACCCCGCAGCAATGGGTGGGACCTGGAATATCTACCGAAGCCCACCATCCAGCTTTCTTCCAAAATGCATTAGCCCAAAGCCCCTGCCTCAAGACAACCCTGACTCCCAGCAACACCCTGTCAGCTTTCTGTGTCTGTAAACCTTCACCAGAGGAGACTGGCCAACGTTCCTCCTCGGAGCAGCTGGTAGATTGGAACTTCTGAATTTTGTTCAACAGTGCAGCATGTAATGCACTTTGCAGTCAGAACTCCTGGAAGCACCCTGGGTGGGTTCAAATGACCAGCTTTTAGGTTACCAGGTGATAGTAAACCATCTGTACCATTCAAGTACCACCCATAAAGACTACAGCCAGGAAAACTTGGTAACCCGAGGTCAGGAGGTATCCCCTGGAGTCAGAATTGATTCAACAACAGCAAGCTCACTGTAGGTTGTCACTGAAAAAAATGACATAGGAACAAGTCGTTTTTTTTTTTTTTATTCTAGTGCCTGGGGCAATCCCCTCAAGATAAGGAGGGAATAATGTTTTTCACAAGCTCCCAGGTGACCATATCCAGCTGGGGCTGTCATCAGATGCGACAGTCTCTGGGAAGGTGTGTCCTGACGATTTGCTTATGGGGAGGCCAGCATGCTGGAAGGGTCGGGCACGCACAGGACTGGATGGGAGGAGGGAATGTGTACCCTGGGCTTTTGGCTGCAGTCTGTTGGGATTCCTGGATTAATCCCCATGGCATCACGTCTTCTCAGTGACCTCTGCTGTGTGGACAAAAGCCAGCAAGTCAGATGGCCCCAGGAAGTTGGACAAGGGGTAGTCAGGCCCCAGCTATGCCCACATGTAAGGGCCAGAGAAAACTGGGGATGACCCCCACCTGTTGCTTCTGTTCCTGGTGACTCCACATCCCCCCATCAGCCCACAGTAAGCACTTCCTGTGGGCTTGGTAAGTCTCTGCTCTTGCCCTATCTTGGGGTTTTAGCTCTTCCCTCAGTGACAGTCTGATAAAGGGGATGGTATCTCTAAGGGCAGGTAGCAAGAGGGCCCAGGAGAGACCCTGGTCCAGAATCCCCAGCAGCAGGGCAGGGGTGACATGGGCCCTGCCAAGATGAGGAAGACAGACTGGTACAACAAAGGGGAATGGTGGCTTTGGCCACTAACCTGTGAGGCCCCTCTTAAAGTCCTACCTTTAAAGATGTCAGGAAGTTCTGGTGGCCTAGGGGCAAGAAGTTGCACTGCAATCCCAGAGGCACACAGTTCGAGGCCACCAGCTGCTCTGCGGGAGAAGGGTGAGTAATCTCCTCCCCTGCAATTCACTGCCTTTGAGGCTCAGCTGTGGGTCAACTCTGATTCTATGGTACACAACAACAACAGATTCACCAGGAAGACCTGCAGGAATCCATGGGGTTTTATTTCAGAGATCCATCATATGCTTGCTTAGAAACAAGACATTTGAAGGGAGCTCTGGTGGCCTAGTGGCAAGACACTGCACTGCAATCCCAGAGGTATATGGTTCAAATCCACCAGATGCTCTGCTGGAGAAGGAGGGGGCAATCTCCTCCTGTACCAGTCAGATCTGATTTGATGGTACACGTAAAAATAATACAATAAAAATAAAAAAAATTTTTTAAAAAGAAATGAGACATTTGTTGAGTTGTAAGAGTTAATTTTGATAATAGCTAACATTTTCCTACTTGTCACGACTGAAAGAGTTGTGAGTGCTGGTGGATAGTGGTAAGGAGTTTCACTGCCAATCCTAAGTCAGGCAGTTCAAATCCAACTGCCACTTGGCAGAAGAAAGATGGGCAATCTCCTCCCGTGCAATTTCCAGCTTCTGAAAACCCACTGGAGAGTCAGCTATTAGTTGGTTCCAACTTGACCACACATAACAACAACAACTCAAGTGCTGTGCATGTATGGGTGGGCCTTACCTCTCACTCCAGCACTGGGGCAGGACTGGTGGAATAGGCTGTAGGAACAGCACTGCTAACCACAGGCAGCGACTCCAGCGGTCCTAATCCACCAACAGCTCCACAGGAGAAAGACTGATTCCAACTCTACAGCGGTGAGGTATTTTTTGAGTGACAGCAGTACTAGGTGGTTGTTATGTACCATCAGATCAACTTATAGCTGACCCTCCAGCAGGTATTCAGGGGCTGTAAATCACACAGGAAGAGACTGCCCATCTTTCCTTTGTGGAACAGCTGGTGGATTCAAACTGTGAGCCTTTGGGTTGGCAGAACAACTCCTTACCACTAAGCCACCAGAGCTCCCTACTCTTAGGTAAGCACCACCAAAACCCTTATAGCTCCCAATGGCCCAGCCTCCAACCTGTCATGTGGATGGCACATGCCCAGGCTGCATTTCACCCAGCTGTGCATGGGGTTGTCATGAGCTGGGAGCTGAAAGGCAGTTAACACCACCACTGGCCTGAGCTATAAGTCTGGTAACTGAGGCACACTGAAGTTAAGCAGCTTGCCCAGTGTCACAAGTCAGCAAGTGGTAGAGCTGGGACTCCAGCAGGTAACTGGCTCCAGAGCCTCTGGCTCACACACTTGGGACCTGAAGGCACAGTGCTTAGTAGGTGGTGGCTGTGTTCATGTCCCAGGGAATACCACTGGGTTGTTCCACCCAGAGCAGCATGGGGCTAAAGCCTGAGTCAGTGGTGTTCATCAAGCTACTCCCAGCAGCCTCTCCACTCTCACCCCTTGCTGAAGCCTCTCCCATCCTGTTGCCTTTGCATCAACTTTGAGGGGCTCTCATGGATGAACTATGTTCACAAAAGTGGAAACTGAAGCAGAGAAAGGCCCTGCCTTAGCCACATAGCCAGCTGACTCCAGGTCCAGTGTTCTGCACCTGACATTCACTGCTGTGCCCCTCTCTTCAGTGATCTCCCACATTTGACTAGACAGGTCTGCAGAGGGTGCACTGCTACACTATGAATATGTCGGCCACGGCACAAGGCTGAGCGCAGGGCATCAGCACTCACTTCCCTTCCTGGGGCACCTGGGGTTGCCAGGCAGGCCTGGGCAGCCCTGTCAGAGCCTCCTTTCTGGAGTTCTTTGATCACCTTGTGTCAGGAACTCAGGATAGAAGTCTGGGAGACAACTGTGATCTTGGTGCAGGGGCCTTGGCGATTTCCAAACCTGCTCAGAGCAGGAGACTCTGGATGGGAGAGGAAGGAGGCCACAGACCTCTTTCTCACCTTTCAGAGAGAACTCATAGGAAACCCAGATGCAGTCGTGCTTAAGGATTCAGGACACGCACTTGGGAGTCAGTTGGACCTGGGTATTCCCAACCCTGCCACTTTCAGGCTTTGAGGCTTTAGGCAACTTGCTTAATTTCTCTGAGTCAGTAAGAATGAAATGATTGGAATGATGATCAGTGTAATGAAAACATTCCAACTTCATTCTAAAGAATAAATACGTAAAAACTTGGCAACTACGTTTAGCAACCACATTTTAATATATTTTTATTATTAACATAAAGGAAACAGCCACATATCCTATTAATATAGCATTGTGTTGTGGCTACATATTTACGGACACACATAGACACAATTCACAGATATACGTGTACCAAGAGAGGTATAAACCTCATAGCCGCACACAGAAATGGACATTAACAACACAAAACCCAACCAACACACAGAGCAACGTGTCTGCAGTTGTCCGTATCCTTAGCATGCACTACTGCTCAAACCCTTGATCCTCATGTCAACCCTGTGAGTGTTTGCGTGTCCCTGTTTTCAGAGGAGTCACTGTAGATACATACCTAGCCTATGTGATCAGTGCATCCCTCTCTGTTCTAATTCCCTCCTTCTATACTGGAGGCCAATTTCATTTCCATGGTCACCTCCAGTGCTGCCCCAAGCAGGGCCCCAAGTGCAGACTGCCTCCATACCCAGGACAAAGGGCCAGCCTGGTTTTCATGCCAGCTGTGGTTGGGGAAATCCCTGGTGCGGGCAGAAACCAAGTTGACTTTGAAAAGGAAGAGATTCAAGCCAGGAGGTGAGGGGGGTGGCCCAGCCACTCCCTGTGGGGGCAGGTGCTAAGTAACTCTATAAACTCTGGCTAATTACAGCCATAAATAGGGCCCCAGGAGGTATTGGGGGCCAGAAGCCAGACCCTTAACTAGCAACCAGACTTGAGGAGTGGGAGTTCCTTCCCACTTAACTTTCAGCTTCAAGAAGACAGATCAAAAGAGCAGTCTGACTAGCAGTGGGCACTGAGCATCCCCATTGCACAAGCTCAAGCCCCTCAATGGGCTCTTGCCTAGTGTGGCGCCCCTCCTGACCACCCCTGAGCACAAGTCATCTGGCTATCAGCCCTTAGAAGCCGATTCTCAGCGAGCTCTGATGGCCTAGTGGCAAGAAGCTACACTGCAATCCCAGAGGTGCACGCTTCGAATCCACCAGATGCTCTGCTGGAGAAGGAGGGACAATCTCCTCCTGTACCAGTCAGATCCGATTTGATGGTACACACACAAAAAATAATAAAATAATAATAAAATAAAAAAAGAAGCCTATTCTCCCAGGAGTCAGCGTTCACCTACCCATGCCACCCTCCTTCCTGCCCACATACTCCGCTCTATGGGAGCAAGAGCCAAAAGACTTGGGTTCCCATTTGACTCCACTTCACAGAGCTGGGCTGAGCTCATGCTCAGCTAGTTAATACTAGCGCTGCACCTGCACCATAAGCAGTGTAGGCTCCACTCTGGAGAAGTGACAGTGGCAGTGACAGTGACACCCTCTGCTCCGGACGCTCTCCCCAGGCTCAACAGGCAGAAAGACCGCCAAATGAGTTGCTATTCTTCCCAGACTGGAGAAATTGAGGCATGATAATACCATTCCAGTTGGCTTTCAGTCCAAGCTCTCGGGCCTGCCTCGCCTCCCTTCCCCTGCACCTTACTGCTGCTGGCCTGCAGTTCCACTACCGCACCCCCAACCTCACCTGTGTGCTACCTGAGGGCAGGGCCTGAGGGCTGCCTCCAGGACTCGACCCAGGAAAGGCCTCTTAAACCTGATCTGACCTACATCTGGCTCCCTCGAAGTCCAAGGCCCTGGGGAGGAAACCAGACAGCAGCCTCCAGCCCCTAATTTCTCAAGAGTGCCAGGTCTTGAGCCGGTGGAATCTCAGGTGGCGAGTACAGGGGAAGCCTGAGCCCACATCTCAGAGCTGTCACGGGGGCCTGCATTGGTCTTGCCCCTTTTCTGCACGACTAAACATACTCGCACTTGGTTCTGGTAGGGTAGAAAGCAATGCAGTAATTAACTGACACTTCCCCTAGCGAGCTCTAATCCAGAAGCACTGCGCTCGAGTTTTATCCAGAAAGTATTGGCGCAGAACCACCGCCAGAACAGAAAACCAGAGGACGGCGGCTGGGGCTGGAGGGGGTTGGGGAAGGGAGCCAAGGTGAGGGGCTGGCGGGGAACGGAGTGGGGCCCCGCGCAGACGAGCCCCGCCCCGGGCGCCCTCCCTTCCTCCCCAGGCGCCGGCCAGGGCGCGCTAGGCGGCTGCGGCGCGAACCTGCTCGCGCAGCCCGGGGCGGCTAGAGGCGCCCGTGCGTGAAGCCAGAACGGGGGTACCGAGTGGGGGCCGCGCTGGACTCTGTCCATTCCCTTTAAGGGGCTGGCACACTCGCTGCAGCCCGATGGCAGGTCGGGGTGCTGAGCACTAGAGGGGAGTTGAGAATGAAGGAGCGCTGATTTGGGGGAGAAACTGCCCGGGGCTGGGCATCGCGGACTCTGGAGAGAAGAGGAAGGGAGTGTGTTTTCCGGGATTCGGGACCGAGGGGGCGGGGAAGATGGCCCGGGGGGAGGAGTGAGAGGCCGGGCGGCTGGCGGCTCCTGCGAAAGCAGAAAGAGGGACGCTCGGAGGGTGCGCTCTGGAGATGGGGGTTCCAGGAGCCGGGGAATATGCACGGGAGAAAGAAGGCGCTGAGGACACCGGAGGACCGGGTCGGCTACTCAGACTGGGAAGAATGGCCAGGGAGGAGCGGTCGGGCTTCCACCGGCCCTGCCCACCCTCGGGGCGTGGCGCCGCCGGGCCCGCCCACCCCGGGACCATCCAGGCCGGACTCGGCCCCCGCGGACCTCCCCGGCCCCGGCCCCCTCCCCCGCATCACCCGGCCGGGCAGCGCCCGGCGGCGGAGGGGGGGTGCACAGCTCACGCGCCCCTCGAACTTCTTACAAGTTCCCTCCCACGCCTCCCGCCCCTCGGACTACCAGCTCCCAGGCAGGGAAGGGCCCCGCCAGTCCCAGCCCCTCCCGCCCGGTTACATAAGGTCGCAAAGAAGCCGCCCCCAGCCCGGGCATGAAGGGAAGGGCCGGAGGGGATACCGGGCGCGGCGGGCAGCGCCACTCCGGCCACGCGCCGTGCGTCCCGAGCCGGACAGACAGCGGACAGGCGAGTGGCGATGCCGCGCACCGGATCCCGCTCGCCTCTTGAGCCGGCACCCCCACCCACCCACCTGTCTCCCGGGATGGGACCCCCGGGATGGGGCCGGGGGAGTCTTGACGCGAGTTCCCAGCCCTCTGCGCACCCCGCGCCCCTCGGCCCCCCTCACCTCGCTCTGAAGGTCAATCCGTCCGCCGTCCGCGCCCCGCCGATCCAGCAACTTGTCCCAAGTTCAGGTGCCGGGCGCACGAGCTCTGCCCGCCGCACGCTCGCGGGTTCCTCCGGCTCCGCGCCACCCCGGTGGCCCGCCCCGCTCGCCCTTCCCGCCGCGGTAGCCGCAGCCGCTCCCTGCGTCCCGCCCGCGGCCGCCGCCTCCGCTGTCACCGAGCCCCGCGCCCGGGCTCCCGCTGTCACTCCGCGCCCACTTCCCGCCGCGCCCGGCAGAGGGCAGCACCCGCCCTCAGGGCCACGCCCCACCACGCCCCCACAAGCCCGCCCAGCGCCCACTGGGAAATGGAGTCCCCGCTGCTGCCCCTAGGCACGCCGGAACTTGTAGTCCTCCTTGAGAACTGTGTCTTGCAGCCTGTTGGTGTTCAAGTTGGGACTTTGTTTATAGTTCTATCTTTTGTTGTCATTATGTGCCATCGAGTCCCCTACGACTCTTAGTGATCCTGTGTGCAATAGCTCTGAACCTCGCCCTATCCTGAGCCAATCTCACTGACTCTGACACACCCTAGTCACTGTATCAATTAATCTCATCCGGGTCTTCCCCTCCTACACTATCCTTCCACACTTCCAAGCATGATGTCCCTCTCCAGGGACTAGTCCTTCCTGGCCACATTCCCAAGGTATGTGAGACGGAGCTTCAAAATCTTTTTCTCCAAGTTTCACTCTCTCCAGCATGAATCTGTTAGTTCTCTTGGAAATTCATGGTGCATTCAACACTCTTCTCCAGCGCCACAACTCAAAGACATCTATCTATTCTTTTTCTGTCATCTTGGGTCATTATCCAGCTCTTTAATGCATAGCAAGAAATTATGAAGACCATGGCCTGAATTAGGTGCACCTTAGTCTACAGACTGACATCATTGATCTTTAGCACTTTGGAATAGTACCTGGCAGCAGTTTTCTCCAGAGCAATTAATCCTTCAATTTCTTGGCTGCTGGTGCCAAGAGGTTTGATTGCGTATCTGAGCAAGATGGGATTGTTAACCACCTCAATTTCTTCCCCATCTAACATGGTTCTTCAGTGAATGGTTTTCGGCAGGCTGTCTTTCAGGAAGTTTAGCAGAAAATGTGAAGCCTCGGAGTACATGCATTGCCATGAAAACTCCTCTACAGTAAACCCTAGTTGTAAACCACAGTTGCCCTCCTGGTTTGCAGTGAGGTGCAGAAATTGGATCTCAGAAGGCTTCCCTCTGCCTTTGAGCAGAAGGAGCAAGATTGGAAGCAATTTGGTGAACCCAAAACAGAATCAAACCTGTTGCCATCGAGACCCTATCGGGCAGAGCAGGGTTACTCCTTTCCAAAACTGTAAGTCCTAAACAGAACGACTGCCACATCTTTTTCCTGTAGCAACTAAAAAATTTCTTACAGCAGTCCAAACTTTAACTATTGCTCCGTTAGTGTTCCTACCCTGGTGAAGAACAGTGTGGAAAAGGACTCCAGCATAGAACCCATCTTCCTACATTGCAGGCTCTCCATTCATACATCCCCACCTCCCACCTACAGGGAGTTCTGGTGGCCTAGTCCATAGTTCCCCCACCCCCGCCCCACCCCAGGATGCTCTGGTTGCCTAGTCCATAGCTTCTGGCGTTTCTAACCCAAAGGCCATTCTTCTCTTGAGGTTCTAATCTACTAGTGCATCTTCCTGGATAAAAATGGGCCATCTCTTCCCATGTGAATTTATAGCTTTGGAAACCCAGTGAAGAGTCAGCTGGGACTTGGTTCTGGATGTCAGTGAGCAGTAGTAACCCACCTAAACCCCTTAGCTTGAGACCGCTGGTGCCCCTCTGGTCCCATGGAGCTACAGGAAATTTTTGTCACTGTTCCCTTCTAGAATCACAGAGTTACCATCCTCCTGTCTCCTTCTCCTCTTCACCATGTTGATCCAGGTTTCTGCCTCTCTCCCTTGGAGCCCCTAAGGAGACCAGGAACGCTGCCCAGAAGAATGCTTTGAGTTGGTCAGACAAGAGGGCATGATTTCCATGTGATTTAAGTAGCTAGTCCTCTTGTTCAGAGTTGATATATAGACCCTTCAAATATGGCCCCTGGAACACAGGGCTTACCCTCCTGAAGCCCTGCAGGAGATAGGTTTTGGCTGCCTCACCCTCCTTCCTCAAGGGCCACATGATTGTTACAAGTGCACAGAGACATCTAAGGGCTCCTCAGAGTGTTATTTGTCCAAATGTAATCAAAGGGACTCTGATGGCCTAGCAGGTTACAGAGTTGTGCTGCAAGCCCAAAGGCATGTGGTTCGAATGCACTAGATTCTCTATGGGAGAAAGATGAGCAATCTCCTCCTGTGCAACTTACAGCCTCTGAAAACCCAGTGGAGGGTCAGCTACCACTAGCTGAGGTGTGTCTGTTTGGAGGTTGCTGGGTTAGTTCTAGTGTGCTTATTAGGTGCCATGGAGACGGTTTAATCTCTTAGCAACCCAGGTGACAGGATAGAATTGCTCCAGAGAATTTTCTGGGCTGTCATCTTTACTGAAGGACATCGCCAGATCTGGCTCTACTGGAATTGCTGTATGGATTCGAACCACTAACCTTTCTTTTAGATGCTAACGGCTTAAATTTGGCACTACCAGGGCTCCTTGTTCTGATGTTTGGTAAATCAAGTCAGCTGAACACCAGAGGTAGCCACAACTGGGTCCCCTTAGCCCTTCACAAAAGAAGGTTCCCTTTTGAGCAAAATGTGCATGAATGATTGGAAGAAACTCACAATATATTGGTAAACTTTCCCACAAATCTCAATACTATTTTTTGAAGTGGGTTGGTTTTTGTTATTTTTTATGTCAACATCACTTTTTTTATGTCTTCTCTCTCCAGAGAGAGGATATGAACAAACTCCATGTGCTAAGGAGTCCATCCAACACCCTACTTTACACTCACTCCTCTTAAAGTCTCAGTGACCCACCAGGAAATATTACAACCCTCAAGGACATCCATCAGAGCAAAAATCTGACCCTACCCCTTACTGTCCCCATTCCCTGGAATCAAGCCACAACCCCTCCCCAACCTCCAAAAACGACTGACCAACATGAAGGAGAACTATTTATTGTTAGGGAAAGTTCAGAGTCTGAAAAAAGATAACTGAGTCCAGAGAGGAAGCACAGAGAGACAGCCCCACAAAACAGGGGGCAACAGGAGGAAGGAGGTCCAGGCAGTGAGTCTAGGCAGCAGTGGCGAAGCCCACCCTGTTGTTGCCCATGTCGAAGACAGAGTAGTAGGCCCTGAGGAAGACATCCCCAAGGATCCACAGGGGCTGGCCGTTCTGGGAGGGCAGGTAGGTGGGCTCGAAGCCGACGGTGCAGTAGCCATTGCTCTGTTCAACAGAGGAAGAAAAAACATGTTCACTCAATCCCACATGCACTGGACCCTGCTTAGCCCTGAGCCCCAGGTCAGCCCACAAACACAGACATGAGTGAGTCAGGGCGATCAGCCAAGCACAGGAGCAGAGGCTGGTGGGAGGGATATAAAGGAATGGTGAACTTGCATGCAGTGGCCTTCTGCAGGGTTCCCTCTGTATCAGGAACCTTCTCCTACAGGCCTCCCTCCCAGACCAGGGCTGCCTGGGGGTTCAACTTAGAGCCACACAAAGATGGATTCAAACCCTAGCTTCACACTGACTAGCTGGGCAACCTTGAGACAGTAAAACTTCCTCAATAAACAAGTGTTTCTCTATAAATTAGAAATAGCTATCACTCTCATTACAAAAATCAAGTGGAAGTGTAAACAGAGTTCTTCATACGGGATCTGGTTCACAGAGCCCAAGACCTTGCCCCTCTAGTGAACAGCTAATAAGACATGACACTTGTCATTTTCACCACCTCAATCTAGAGAAGGGAATCTGGAATCAACTGATGTTATGTGCCATTGAGTTAGAACCAACTCATAGCTGATTCTCCGGTGAGCTTTTAGAGGTTGTAATTCTCAGAGAAGGAGATTGCCCATCTTTCTCCTGAGGTGCAGCTGGTGGATTTGAACTGCCTGCCTTTGTATTGGCAGCACAACTCCTTACCCACTAGGCCACCAGTGCTCCCTAGAATCAATGGTGGGGAAAATTCATCAGTGCTTCAAGAAGTGGGAAATGGCTCAAGGTGGACAGATAAGCATTTCCAGCTGCTCACCCCCATGGTGCCCCCCGTGGTGCCCTTGCTGGCTGGACCTGCAGGGAGGGACCAAGACTCACGCTGAGGATGTAAGCAGAGGGTGGCAGAGGGAACTGCACGCCATTGATGATGAAGGTCAGGGTGGGCAGGCTCTGGACGCTGTCACAGCTCACAACGTACTGCAAGGAGAAGCAGGGGCCAGGTCAGCTCATCCACCACCTGAGAGCCCTCTTGAGCCCCAGGGTTGGGCCCCAGGCTGCCCTCCAAGGCCTGCTTGGCTACTTGTGGAAGGGAAGGCATGATGCCAAGAAAAAGTGGACACACACAGGCAGGGAGAGAGGTTTGGGGAAATCTTAGCATCTCTCTCACTATAAAAACATTGCTTTTGATGGAATTCCTCCCATGAGAGATTAGTCTCTGCCTTTTCCCTACAAATGCCCTTTTCAGATACACACATCTGTGGGAAGAGTAGTCAGTGAGGCCTCCAACATTAGTTAGTAAGCGTGTGTTCACTAGACAAGCCCTCTGCTGGACACAGGAGAGGGGACAGTGGATGCCAGAGAGGTGAGGGAGCCGCTCACTTGCTTGGCACCACGTTCAAGTTATTTTGTCCTTATTCCTAAGCCCACTTTAGGAGTTGTGTCGGGAGGGACCAGTCCTTGGAAGAAGACATCACGCTGGGAAAGGTGGAGGGTCAGAGAAAAAGAGGAACAAACTGGACTGACACAGGGACTGTGACGATGGGTTCATATGTAACAGAGATGGTGAGGATGGCACAGGACAGAGAAAGGTCAGATTTGTTGTTCAAAGAGTCACCGTGAATCTTAGTTGACTCAGTGACACCTAACAACACTCCAAAGCTCAGCAAGCGTGTGAATTGTTTTCTCTAAGTGGCTCAGGAGAAATTACTTACTAACTAGTAGGAACCACTCCATAGCCCCTCAGGACAAAACCTCTGACCCCACCTGCACAGGCTCCCAGCCCCTAGCCTTGTCCCCACCCTAGTCTTGCCAGATGCCCACACTTAAGGCAGCAAGATGCATGGAAGGCAAGAGGTGATCCATTCCCACTCTCCCTGGGAAACCCCTGTTTCTCTTGGGGAAGGGGCATCTCTAGGAGACCTCACCTCTCCATACTCGGTCTCCTCAGCTCCCACGGCCTGCAGAAGGGTGCTCAGGTAGCTCTGAGGAACGGTGAGCAGGGAGGTACCGGTGTCGACGATGGCCTGGCAACCCTCGGAGCACAAGCCAGAGGCCTGGCCACCAATGAGGAACCTAAATGGTGAGCAGGGAGGGGAGTAGCCTTAGCACCCCACCAGCTGGGCAGCTGGATAGCTCCACACCATGCCATCCCAATCAGAGTGTGGAAGGTAAGCATTCTGCAAGGTTAAAGCAGCTATCCCCCCTGCCTCTCATCATACCCCAGCTACCCAGGGCCGCCTGCATGCCAGTGCAGTCCTTTCTAAACGGGTCTGAGGAAGGTGCTAGAAACACTGAAAGCAGTCATGCCTGGAGCAAATGAGTCCTCATCACACCCCAATTTCCAATATAAAAGTCCATGGAGTTTGACTACAGGCATCTGTAGCATTCAGGATTCCGAGTCCTACTCCTCCCTCTGCTGTCCCCACCCTCCTCCAAGTGGAGCTGGGCCCTGACACCTCCACAAAGAGCAGCTAGGGGCTTTGTGGGGACAGGCTGGGTGGAGGCAGGGCCTCTGCTCCCACCCCACCCCCAGCATTTCCAAGGAAATGCCCACGTCCCCTGGCCCCTCCCAGACTCACTCCTCAATGCCGATCTGCCAGTAAAGCTCCTGAGTGACCGGGGCCCAGTAGATCTGCCCAGAGTACAGGCTGCTGTCCACACCTCCGAAGACAAGGGCTCCTCCTTCAGAGCCTTGCTGGCTGCAGGAGACAAAAGAAAGGGTGGTCAGCAAGCTGCCCTGGGAAGGGACTTCCTCACTGGACAGATGAGCAGAGATGCCTTGGCTTGGGAGACCTGGGTGATGCAGTAAGTTAAAGAGTTCACTGCTGACCCAAAGGTTGGAGGTTTGAGATCGCTCAGAGCTGCCTTAGAAGAATGGGCTTGGACTGGATGGAAATCTACTTTAAAAAAATTAAAAATAATAATAATAATAATCAGTCATCACAAATCCTGTGGAGCTCAGTTCTGTACCGATGATGCATAATGGGGTCACCACGAGTTGGGGCTGACTCACAGTAGCTGGCCTTGGCTCTACAGTGGGGCTCCCAAAGGCATGGTTTTATCGGTGATCTTCTCTAATTCGGGAATCTGAATGTGGAACTGGGTGGGGTTTCTAAAAGCTACACTCAGACTCATTGTCAACTGAAGCAGAGTGAAGTCAGCAACATTAGTAACAGGTTGACACTATGGGGAAAGTCAGGGAGGGTCAAGAGATTAAGGCACAGAGAGCAGATGCTAAGAAAGCCTTGATGGCATGAAGAGTTGGGCAGTTGGCTGCTAAGTGAAAGGCCGGTGGTTCAAATCCACCTAGGGGCACTGGAGGAGAAAAAGCTAATGAAATGTTCCTGTGAAGATTTAAAATAAGGCCTATAGCAGCTAGTCGATTCTGACTCCTGGAGGGCCTAGAAGGCTGTAAATCTTTTAAAAAAGGACACTTCTCATCGCTCTCCCATATTCAGCCTTTTGGTTAGAAGACCAACATGCAATACATGACAACATCCGGGCTCCTTCCATACAAATCACAGCCTAGAAAACTCAACCCTGTCACTTGGAGCCCCTGGGAGTAAAAAAATACTCTCCATAGCACTTAACAACAACAGTAAATGCTAACCGCATCTTGAAAACAGTTGCCCAGCAGTTAACTTAGGCCAGAAGTCTCCATGGCCAGGCGAGAAAAATAGATCGAAGGAGAAGAAGCAATAGATTACCATATAAATGAGGTGTATGAGTAGGAAATATTTGGACAGAAGGAGGTGAGCTCATTGGGACCCTGGGTGAGAGGTAAATTGGCCAGAAGGGAAGAGATTCTCTTCAGTGTAGTGGGAGTGAATTGGAGATAGATGGAGAGGGGGTGGAGGGGTCGGTATTAGAAGACTGAGAGGGAAACCCCTGAAGACTCAAACCCCAGAGCCTCTCTCCTCCCGTGTGGCAGGGAGAGGGGCCTGAAATGGGGCACAGGCCTGCAGATCCTTACTTGCCGAGGTAGAAGCTGAAAACGGGGCTGGTGAGGGCGTTCTCCTGCAGCATGCCCTGCAGGGCTGTGGTGGCACCGCCCATGGCCAGGGAAGGATAGGCCATACCCATGATGCCATCAAACTGAGCGTAGACAAAGTTGGTACCCGGTTCGGTCTCACTCAGGCCAAATTCCTGATTGGGGACCTGGATGCTCTGGACCTGGAAAGAGCAGAGAGGAGGGGAGGTGACAAAACTGATTCCACTCACCTTCTCAGATCCCCCAGGGCCACTACAAAGCCTGTTCTTCATCCTTTCTTCTCTGCTCCTCTTTCTAGCAGTCTTGCAAGAGGCACCTTCTCTTCCAAGCAACATCACCACCCACCCACACCCAACCCCTTTCTTCTTAGAATGTCTCAGGCTCTAGATTCTCTGAGGTTAACGACCAATACTGTCTCATTAATCCCAGTGTCCCATGAAGGGCATGATGGTCCTCAGTGAGAGGTAAGCCAGTCAGTAAAGGAGCTTCTGTCATACTCATGCCCTATCTCGAGTTTCATTATCAATCTTGAGGTCCGTGGGTGGGTCTCCCCGTAGGCACTGATGTCCTGGTTAGAACCTAGTCCCTTCTCTTGGCTATGTTTCCACCCTGAGGTGAGAGTAGGTGGCTGGCCCCACTCACAGTCATGGTGTCGTAACCAAAGAAGCCGGTGAGGCTGCCGCTGCCGTACTGCAGGGAGAAGGTCTGCCCGTTGGTGGAGTAAGTGGAGGATGCGCTGGGGTTGAACCGAGAGTGGCTGGCTGCAGGGGGTGGGCAGACAAGACAATATCGGGAGGGTCAGGCTGGTGAATGGAGGGCTTCCCGTCTTTCAGCCTGTGCTCACTTTGTGGGGCCTCAGCACCTCATCCCCCCACCAAGCCACAGAGTGTCCAGCTCCCACGTTTGAAGGCTCCTGGGAGCTGGTCAGCTTTGGTGTCAAAGCCCACTCACTCTCCAGCACTTTGGGCACCCAGGCTATGCCCTCCCCATAGACAGGTCACAGAGACTCCACCTACACAGCCCTGGCCGCCAGCAGAGGGCCTAGCACACAGCAGGGGCCGAATAATTACTCATCAGATGAAGGAATGGATAAACCTCTGGGCCATCCCAGCTTTCACTTAACCTTTTTTTTTTTTTTAAATCAAGAAGTCCTGCCCCCGGGGGGGGGGAGAGGGAGAAAAGAGCAACAATAAATGAATGGATGGAAATCAAAAGTCTTTGTAACTTTTCATTGATATTAATAATTAAAAAAACACCCCAAAACACTAGTCCTGCCAAATGGGGACGAGAACAGAACAGCTGAGTTCAGTCAGTAGAGGGGAGGTGTGAAGGAACGGGACAGATCAATTGGGGGCCTGAAAAGATGGTGTTATGGTAGACATAGGTTAATGGTGATTGATTTTGTAAAACACAATGTCAGTAATGATCGTATGAAACAATGTGAATGAAGGAATGCGTGAGGCACAATGTGCAGGAATGAAGCACAAAGTATAGAAATCCCATATGGAAACCAATATCAAATAAAATCACAGGAGTGTGTGTGTGTGTATTCTTCCAGGATCCTGAGATAGCCATTTTGGGGCCCACAAAGGAACCCTTGGCCCACAGGTCCCAGGATCTCAATCTGAAGGGTGTGGAAAAGACCAGTATAGCCTCAGAGGAGTCACTCTCACCGACCTGTCTCCCGGTGTTACTACAGAACAGAAACCCCCGCCTGTGTTTCTCTCTCAAGTCCTAGGGTCACTCAGTGAGGACTTAGTAACCAGGGGAGTGACGCAGAGCAGGATGTCTCAGAACTGAATGAGGTGGGATGCAGTGAGAATTATTCACGCAGAATGGACTAGCACTGCCTGGCGTGAACAGAATGGAGTTGAGGGGAATAAAACAGGACAGGGTAGAGTAAATCAGGGGATATGGATAGGTGAGCAGGAAAGAAATGGGGTCACCTAGCCGCAAGGCGGAGCCCTCTTCCTCTGACTTGGGCATTCTGAGTGACCCTGGATAAGTTGGGAGCTTTTTCCAGGGCTGATGCTCCTTGGGACCCTTCAGGAGGTTGGTCTTTTCCCCAGAGAATGTCAGCCCACCTCCTGCCCCACCCTGGGCACCCCAGTACTCACTGCAGGCCTGGCTCTGGCAGTAGACAGAGGGCACCCACAGGTTGGAGGAGCCGGTGTCAAAGAGGACCAGGAAGTTCTGGGGTGGGGTTCCGATGCTGATCTCTCCAAAGTAGGAAGCCTACAAGGAGGAGGGCATACGTGGTCTGTTATGTTCTGGAAGCAGCAAGGGGAGTGTGGGGCCCAGAATCCTCTATGGACACAGCAGAGGAGGGCCAGCCCGTGCCTCCAGCCCACACCAGAAGCAGGGCTTTGAGTCTTTCCTCAGTCCCAGCCTGCTCAGGGCAGCTCAGGGGACGGTTCAGGATAGGCTCCCCCAACTCTCTACCCTCACATTTACCCCAGGGCAACTAGGTCCAAGATGTCAGGTCTAGAAGAGGAAGCAGGCCACAGTGTCACCTGTGGGTATCGAGGAGGGGTAATGCCCAGTGCCCAGGTCTGGCCCAAGTCTTTGGCATCAAGGAGATAGTTAGTACTCACGTCCATGTAGTCCATAGTCTCATAGACCACACTGAAGTCTCCATAGTGGTACCTCTGGGCGGGGTCACGCTTGTGAGTCCTCAGAAACTCCGCCAGCACACCCTTCTCCTTCATGGTCTGCCGGATGGACTTCATTTTCTTCAAGGGAACTCTGTTGAGGGGCAGAGAGTCAGGCAGGGCCCTCTCTCCTTTCTCCAGCACCCCAGAGAGCCCGGGTCTTCCCTCTATCTCTGCCTTTCCACCTCTGTGGGCCTCAGTCTGCCTGCCATGCTCTTTCCCATGGCTGTCGACGATGTCTACCTGCTTGTGTCTTCCTCTAAGTTTCTCTGTCTCGCCATCACTGTCTTTTCTCCCTCTGCCTCTCTTCTTCTCTCCTTCACTTTCAAAGCCCTTCTAAGGGTTTGCTTTATGATGCAGAAGACATTTCTCTTCATCTCATTTCCAGGGGTGTTCTGGCACCTGGCTCTGCAATCTCAAATATCCCATAAATGCCTCCCAAGATGAGGAGGAGGTGCATCTGCTGAAGGGTTTGAGAGATGACAGTGTTCCCCTCAAAGAAAGTCTCCTCTTAGGGTGCATCTCAGGCACTTGGCTGGGGGTGACAGGGAGGAGCACAGGGAACCAGCACAGTATAGGAACTTGGGGAAATAGTCCTGCGGTTAATTGTATGGCCTGAGACTATCGCTTCTCTCCAGAATACAGGACCACGGAAAGTCAAGACCTGGGTGGCATTGAGCCCAGGTCATGTCTGGAATTGAGACTTAGGACGTATGAGTTTCTGTCCATGTCACTAAGGACACAGCCCACCCACCTCAGGCATCCTTCTTCTCCACCTGCTTGCTGCCCTGGCCTAGTATCTCTTTGGTTCCGCAAAAACCTTGCTCCAGGCTCCAGGAATCATGCTCCTTCCATCATTCTCCAACTGTATCCCTCTGGAGGTGTCAGCTCCCCATCCCAGAGAGTTTCAGTGGCGGTAAGCCACACGGGAGGACATTGTCCATCTTTGTCCCATGGAGCAGCTGGTGGATTCTAACCACCTGCCTTTGAGTTGGCAACTCCTTACCAATAGCCCACCAAAGCTCCTCTTCCAGAAATCTTCAGCTAAACCTCTTCTTAGCTAAATTCTGAAGAGTGAAGACTCATAGACATAGCTCATGACTAACCACCTCTACAGAATTCACACTGTAAAAGTAGTTTCTGAAACAACCAGAAGGTATCATCTCACCCCAGTCAGAATAGCAAAATTTAACAGAACAGCAAACAACAAATGCTGGCGAAGTTGTGGAGAAACTGGAACCCTTATTCACTGTTGATGGGAGTGTAAAATGGTGCAACCACTGTGGAAAACGGTGTGGCGTTTTCTCAAAAAGTTGCAAATAGAGATACCATTTGACCCAGCAATTCCACTATTGGGAATATACCCTAAAGAGACCATAACCACCCAAGCAGATATACGCATACCCATGTTTATTGTGGCTTTGTCCACAATAGCGAGGAGTTGGAAACAACCTAAGTGCCCATCAACAAACAAATGAATAGAGAAGCTGTGGTATACACAATGGAATACTATGCTGCATTGCAAACAAGGAACTCATGAAATATTATGCAAAATGGATGACCCTGGAGGACATAATGCTGAGTGAATTATCTCATTCACAAAAGGACAAATATTGCATAGGGCCACTGTTGTAAAAGAGGATTGGCATCGGGGTTGAGGAAAAGCAGAGAAGAAGGGGAGGAATGGTGTATATTGCATTGAAACAGATGAGGGAGAGAGCTGTTTAAAAGGGACATATGTCATTACAGAAATCCAGAGTGAAGGCTGCATAGTGGAGTGGACTTGGGGGTGGGAAGGAATGCATAATAATGAAAGAGTTTTTCTTTCTTTTCAAGGAGAAGAGTGAATTGGAGGGGAGGGGTAGGTAAGGAGAAAAATGCAACAATGAATGACTAGAAACCCTAAGTCTCTGTAAACTCATTAAAATTAATTTTAAAAAAATTTTTAAAAAGTCATTTCTGAGAGGATTCTCTCTTAGCCTAAGGAATGACTCTCCAATGGTGGAATAGCTGGCAGTCTGGCTAGCTTCAAGTCTTCCTAACGCCTTGAAAATCGTGCCACTTCATGGCACCCCATCTAGTGACCTACCTCCCATTATCCTCCCATTACCTCAGAGACATACATTTACTGGTGCTTCTGTTTAAATGTTCTGGGGATTTGCCAGAGTGACCAATTAAATGTTGGGCCTCTAAGAAAATTCTCAGTGGTGCAAATTATTAAGCACCCTCAAATTATTAGCCAAAAGTTGGAACCCACCTAGAAAAACCTAGACAGTCCTGGTGGTCCCCTTTGGAAGAGCCAGCTATTGGACACCCTATGGGACAATTCTCTGACATGTTCATGTCACCATGAGCTGGGCCCAATTCAGCAATAGGTTAGGGATTTTAGAGTTAAGAATGTTTTTAGAAAGCATTCCCATATCCATAAATAATTGCTCTTTTCTAAGGGAAGAAATTACACTGGCCAATCAAGCATGGATAGGAGTCACCCACGACATGGATCCATCTTTTCTCCTCAGGTAGGAAAGGGGTTGTGTTTATCCCTTTGGCTGGAAGTTTCCCCAGAGAAAAGGCTCTGCCTCTACCCATCTTTGAGTCCCATCCAACATTCCTTCTCATCACAAATTCCAGAGGAGAGATAGGTGTGTGTCCCCTGGCTGGGTCGCCCCTCCCAGCCCTCCAGTCTCCAGCCCAGGCTCCCTGCACCAGCCGAATTCAGACTCACTTGACAACGGCAGCCTCCAAGAGCTGGAGGCAGACCAAGGTTGCCACGATCCACTTCATGATGCCCATTTCCAACTTGCTGCTGAGGAAAAGCCACTCCAAGTCCTGTGGTGGCAGTGGAGTGACAGCCTGAGCAGGCTTCTGCCTTTTTATACCCCAGCTCCTCACCAAGTCCCTGCCTCCTTGCCCTGGGCAAGCATGACCCCAGCCCCAGTGTACCTAATGTTCCATGCATCCTTTGTCCCTGTGTGTTTTTCCACACACTTCTCATCTTATTGACTTTTTTTATTCAAGCAGCAGAGGCCAAGGGGTGCAAGTGATAAGAGAACAAAGTTGCCGTAAGATGGAGTGGCAAGGATTGCCTTTTTTGTGTGCAGGAAACAGAGGTGTAATGTTGGCCTCACTGGGATGAGGGCTGGAAAGACAGCTGGAGCCAGGGTGAGGAGCGTAGGATCTATAGGCAAAACTTCTCAATCCTGGAACTACTGGCATTTCAGGCCAGATCCATCTTTTGCTGTAGGTGATGTCCTGTGTGGCAGAGTGTTTAACAGCACCCTTGGGTGTCCACCTAATAGATGCCAGCTGTAACTCCTCCAGTGTGACCACCAGAAGTGTCTCCAGACATTACCGAATATCCTTAGGAGACACTTAAAATCACTGAGCCTTGCTAGTCTACAGGTGATGCATTCAGAAGTCTGACTCAGGTCCTGGTTTCCAGCACCCCAATGAGAGATGGAGTTATGGGTGTCTGACGATTATGGTGACAAGAATAGTAGTGTTGTGCTGGCAGTGGGGCTAACATGCCTAAGGGTCAAATCAGAGCCATTTGAGGTGGCTCTGGAAGCTTTTAAGTTCAAGTGAGATATTTGGAGAAATTATCATTATTTCTTTATTCACTAGGAGTTCAGGATACACTCCTAGTGTAGGCTACACAGATTCTGGTTGTTTCTCACATCTGACTGGAACAAGGGGCAGGAACAAGAGACCACAGGACATCCCTGCCCCTTGCTCTGTTCTTGTTCTCCTGCCCCATCATCTTCTGCTTCATCCTCCCCACCAGGGGCCATAGTTCTGACTCAGGGTTTGTGGGGTTTTCAGAGGCATATGCTTTAGAAGTAGATTCTCAAGTCGTCTCTGGGTGGAATCAAATCTCTAACCTTTTTAACTGTCAAACGCAGTCACCATGGGCATCATCCAGAGATTCCTCTAGCACCAGATCTGGGAACATCCTGTCCTGTGCTCTATCATAAAGTTTTCATTGCTCAATTTCCAGAAGTAGATATTAATGTCTTCCTTTCAATGTGCCCCTGGGTGACTTGAACCACAAACCTTATGTTTAGCAACTGAGTTCATTAACTGTTTGCATCACTAAGGATTCCATTGCCTTCACCCCTCCCTTTTTTTTGTTGTGATTTTAACAAAATTTTACAGAAAAGTTAAATTTTCATTCATTCGTTGTTGCACATTTTCCTCCCTACCCGCCAGTTCACTTTTAAAAAAAATATTCATTCGTTGTTGCATAATTTCCTCCTCCCCACACCTACAGTCCACTTTGCTAGACACCTCTTATTCTGGACAGTTGTCATACAAATAATGCCTAATCATATATTCCTTTTAAACAGGTCTTTCCTTCATCCGTTCCTATTAAGTTTTCATTGTCTATCTCCCTCTTTTCCTAGTTTGCCCCCAACTCCCATGTCAGTCCTGTTTTATAACAGTGGTGTTATTCAGGATTTGTCCTTTTGTGACTGAGATATTTCACTCACCATAATGTCCTCCAGAGTCACCCATATTGTGTAATATTTTATGAGTTCCTTGTTTTTCTGTGCTGCATAGTATGCCATTGCATGAATATATCATTGTTTTTTATCCATTCATTTGTTGATGGGCACTTGGGTTGCTTCCATCTCTTTGCTACTGTACTGTGAGTAACACAGCAATAAACACAGGTGCACATACATCTGTTCCTGTGGCAGTTCTGGTTTCTTTATGGTATATTCCTAGTGGTGGAATTGCTGGGGTCAAATGATATTTCTAGTTCCAGCTTTCTGAAAAAGTGCCAGACTGCCTTCCATAGTGGTTACCAAGCCCATTGCCTTTTAAAAACAGAAAGCAAGAGAGAGGAAGGAAAAAAAAACCCTATTGCTGTCAAGTTAATTGTAAATTTTGGTGACCTCATGTGTTACAGAGTAGAAATGATCTAGAGTTGTAATCTTTTTGGAAACAGATTGCCAGGCCTTTCTTCCACAGTGCCACTGAATGGGTTTGAGCTGCCAACCTTCAGTTTAGTAATCAAGCATAAACTACTTGTGCTACTCAAGGAACTCTGTTGTCTCTACTTCTAAAATACCTTTTGGTATTTGGTTGTGTACCATCGAGTCAGAACCGAACCATAACAGACCCTCCAGTGGGTTTTTAGAAGCAGTAAGACACACTGGAGGAGATTGCCCAGCTTCTCCCACAGTGCAGCTAGTGGTTTCAAACCGTGTGCCTTTGGGATTGCAGCATGGCTTCTTACCACTAGGCCACCAGAGCACCCCTTTACTACTGCCTTTTTCCTGCCTTGTTCCTGTCCCTCCATCCCTCATGTCCATGTCCTCGCTGCTTCCCAGTTTCTCATTGGCTGAGGCAACCTGCAGCTGGCCCAGTGCCTGCTAACCTGACACCATAGAGTTCTCCAGTTGGAGGTGAGTGGAAAATGTCCCCCATGCCAACACCCCCCACCATCTCATACCCCGCACTTGGGGCTCCAAACAGATTTGTCAGGCCCTCGGGCCCCAGGTGGAAGGCCAGGCCCAGGCCTGCCAACATTGATATAATCCAGCCAGTGGGGGATTTTCCACTCTGGCCACAGTCAACCACTACCAGCCAGAGTCCTGAGGCCTCCTCCTGACACAGAAAGGGAGGGATCCACCTGGTTGATCTCATAGTGAAGTCAACTCCCACACTCCTGTGTAGTCTCCAGGGACCTGTTGTTTTCCCCAAGGTCAAAAGAGAATATCTGGATTTGGAAGAACAGGTGAAAGGGGTTGGTAGGATCCTTAGGGTTCTTTCCACATTATGAATATAGTACGTTGCACAGTATCCCAGAGGCTGTGTGAAGCCTACCAGACTTGTCAACACAGACCCTTTCTCTAACTGGTGGAAGGCCAGGCTTCCCTAAACCTCAGTATTCCACATCCCTTCTGAGCATCCCTGGTCTCAGGGAGCTTCAAGCCAGGGCATCCTCACTTGGCTGCTAGGTACTGGGGAACCCCCTCACCTCTTCAATCTGATTAAGATCTACCAGTTCAGTCAGGTCCCCAGGATCCCAAGAACCCCACTGTCACTAGCCTGCCCACCACCAATTAGCTCATGTGCCGGAAACTTCTCAAGTTCTGCCTTTCCTTCAAAGCCTTTGGGAGCCAGGGGTTTGCTGAGTCTGGGGACCTTAGAAATCACTCAGAGTCACCTTTTAGCAAGTGCTGGCTCTCATGCCAGCCCCTCATCAACCCCTGCATGCCATCTGGTGCTCCCCACTCCCACTTAGAGCTGGATGTAACACTACAAATACCAGCAGGTGGGTGTTTCCTGAGCTTGTCTGCTGTCCCCATGGTGTGGAGGCTCTGAGAGAGCAGAGACCAAGTTTCCACATCCCTGCGCCTGGCCCAGCACTGAGGAAATGTAGAACAGAGCACATGAAGCTCATGAGCTCGTTCTCAATGGAACTGAGCTGGGTCTCCCATCTGTTTAACGAGTGCTCAGATCTCCACTCCAGCCCCAAAAGGGATCTTGTCAAAACCAGGGTCTGTGCACAGTATTGGAAAGAGTCATATTCTCACCACCCTCTAGGCTCATCTCCTTCTAGGCATCAGCTGCCATTAGACACTAATCAAAATCCAAATTTGTCAGCACTGGTGTCTAAGACCATTCCTCCATCGCCAAACTTATATTTTACTATTAAACTAGACATAGGCTCCATCTTCTAGCTATACTGATTTCTTTAAGGAATGCTGGTGGTGGTGCAACAATTAAGCACTTGGCTGCTAACTAAAAGGCTGACATGGGGAAAAAGAATTAGTGTTCAGTTACTATAAAAATTATAACAAAGAAAACCCTCTGGGCTAATTCTACTCTCTCACGTGAAGTCACTATAAGTCAGAATAGACTTAACAGACCTCAACAAAAACAAGAGATTTCTCTGCTTTCTTTCTCTTTTTTATATTACTCTTATTTGTTGTTGTTGTTGTTCTGTGTCGTCGAGTCGTTTGCAACTCATAGCGACCCTATGCACAACAGCCCTAAACCCTGATCTATCCTGTGCCAATCGCATTGCCTGACACACCCATCCTGATTACTCCAGTCACTGAATCAATCCACCTCACAGAGGGTCCACCCTCTTGCGCTGTCCCTCCATCCTACCAAGCGTGATGTCCCTCTCCAAGGACCTGTCTCTCCTTACAACATGTCCAAAGTATGTCAGACGAAGCTCCAGAATCCTTGACTCCAAGGAGTAGCCTGGTTTAACCCTCTCCAGGATGAATCTGTTTGTCTTCTTGGCAGTCCATGGTACATTCACACTCTTCTCCAGCACCACAGCTTAAAGGCATGAATTCTCTTTCTATCTTCCCTAGTCATTGTGCAACTCTCTGATGCATAACACTTTATGACAATTTATTACAAATCAAATAAAATTCTGCTCCAGTTTCTGCCCCAACCAACATTCTGTTTGTTACTTCAAAGTTTCAGAAATTCTTATTGGGTCAATTTTGTCTTTTATCTTTTGCTATTAAACATACTTTTTAATGCAGTAGTTCAATTCTTACACAGAAAGTACAACCCTGGTAAGATATACTTTTTTTTCTTTTACTAAAATGAGGCACAGTCACAATTTAACAAAATTAAAAGTGCTCTCCCCCTCACAAATGAAACCTATCACTTCTTAAATTAAAAATAAATGTTATAAGTAACCCCGAAGAAGACATCAAGTTAAAAAGCTGAAAAACAATGTAGATATGAAAATGCAAAAACATTCATGTAAAAACCTCAGAGAGCGTGTGGTCAGCAAGTGTCAGTGGGAAATTGGTTACTTTCAGCAGATGTGGTACCTATCATAACATAAGTAAACTCCCAGTTGAAGAAACCAAATGATAGGAAGGGAAAAATCAACCTAAACGCTCTTAAAGAATATATCAAATAGGGGAGGAAAAAGCTCCAAATTGATTTGGACCTTAAAACTAAAACTTTTGTCCTTAAGATAAATGTTAAATTTCATGGCACTGTATCAAGTATAGTGAAAATAAAAAAGTAGAAAGCAAATAAACAAGTGATATTAGCTAGGAAGAAGAAAATAACTACAGATATGAAGATGATTCTCAAAGTTTCAGAAAAATAATTTTACACACTTTATAAACAAAAATTAAAAATCAAGAAGGAAAGGATAAAATTCACTCACTTATTGTCCTGAATTAAACTGAATTCAAAAAAATTCTATATCCTAATAAAATTTATAGAACATAGCAAGCTAGTCTCAAATTTATGAGAAAGAGAAATGATTAAAAAATAAAGAAAAATAAGTTTGGTGAAAACTAAAGAGAAGTCCTCTTCCTACCAGATAATCAAAAGCAAAAAAACAATGAGATTCTGGCCAAGAAGTAGACAGAGATCAGTGAAAAAGAAAAATCTAACAATAA
>NW_006399767.1:16022978-16048666 GCF_000299155.1 Elephantulus edwardii | reverse complement strand
TCATTTAATATTCTGCCTAAAGCATCCTTGATTATAGCAACTCTAGGTTTGAATTTGTTCTTCAGTTCCTTGAGCTTAAGAAATGCTGAACGAGTATTTACTAAGTTGTGTTTTTTCTTTGTGTGTGTGTGTGTGTGTGTGTACCGTCAAATCAGATCTGACTGGTACAGGAGGAGATTGTTCCTCCTTCTCCAGCAGAGCATCTGGTGGTATTTACAAAGTTTGAATACATTATTTTTCACAAAAGATCCTTTGCATTTCCATCAGCCCACCCACCAAACCTCTCTGCTTTCTCTTGAGGACTTTATTACTTTCTGACCTTTGTGCCTTTGTCCATTCTCTTTCTTCCACCTGGAACACCCTTCCCAAGTACCTTCACCTGTAAAGTCTGTTCATCCTTCAAGAACCACAACAGATGCCTCCAACCCACCCTGCTCTCAAAATGGCCTCTATGTGATGGACCTTTCTTACTCTCCCTTAAATTTTTCTCATACCATCTTATACCCCATGAGGGAGTTTGGGTATTATAATCTGTAGGGAATCTCACTGAGAACCCAAAGGTTGTGCCTTTCTGGTGGCTCAAATTCACCAGTGGTTCTAAGACGAAAAGGTAGACAATCTCTTTGTGGTGATTTATAGCCTCCAAAAAACTGCTGGGAGGGTCAGATGCAGGTTTGTTCTGACTCAGCTGCAAGGAATGTGATTTTACAATCCAGCCACTTTCCCAAAGTCCAACAGCTTGAACTAAAATAATAAATCCCTTCCTACATAAGCATTCATTTTTCAGAAAGTGATAGGTTAAGGTCCCAATCTGCAGTTCATAGGGTTGCTATGAGTCATAGACAACTCAATGGTATCTAACAATAACAAAAAGCAATAATGATGCTGGGTGCTAAGAGATGGCAGTTACAAAGCATACATACTGCCATTGCTCATCCTTCACTCACAGCAGACATCACTATCACCACTCATCCTTCATCCATAGCAGACATCACTAATCACTACTCATCTTTCACCCACAGTAGGCATCAATAATCAATTGCCACCCCATGATACTCAAACATGGTCTTAGAATCCTTTCCAGTTTAATGCTTCCCACAACTACTCTCAATAACTCATTAATGAGAATCCAAAGTCCTTTAATGATATTTGACTTTTGTTTTATTTTTCAAATTCTGGACACTAAATTTCTTTTTAAATCCCATTTACACCATTTTTAAACTATCAAGGCAACCTGAAACTCTAAGTTGCCATTTGAAATTATCTTCCGGATCTCGTTGTGCATACTAAGATTTGAACATAGCCGCAATCAGTGGGTAAATGTTCTGTTTTTGTCACTGGGGATTACTGCATGTACACTTTTCCTTGGAATGAGATAGGCCACATTCTTATCATCCTCAGTGGCTACCAAGTGCTTTATCGCCTTGATAGCTGAGATTACTTAGTCCTGTTAATCTGGGTCCTTTCCCATTTTCCCTGCTATCAGTAGCACTTGAATTTACAAACTGAAATCCACCCAGAACAGGGAGCTCTCCTCGGTCAGAACCTGTGACAGAACCGAGAGGAGCTCCTCTGGAGGGATATTGGTGGATGGGTCCCCTGCACAGGCTGAGGCTGGGCCCTGAGTTTTCCCTTTGTAATCTAAACCTTGAAATAAAGTCATAGATCTAAAAGACCTCAGCTCGGCTCTGGGGCACTCAATACTGCTTGAGTCTCTGGTCTGGCAGCTGCTGTCTGCTAGAATTTTTGTTATAGTATCAGCTATTGTCTTTATTTTAGTGTGCTTTTCCTAAATTTTGTGCAGGATTTTTCATTTACACCATTAATTCAACTAAATCTGTGGGGGAAATACCGGACTGGAGTTGGTTTCTGTTCCCTCATGTTTAAAGACTTCTTCTGGTAGGTAGTTGTTGTTGCTGTTGTTGTTGTTGTGTACCAGAGTTGAGACCAAGCCATAACTGATCCTCTAGTGCGTTTTCAGGGGCAGTTAATCACATGAGAGGAGATTGCCCATTCTTCTCCCACAGAGCAGCTGATGAGAGGAGTTAAAATTAATAGATACGTCCAGTAAAGGGAAAGGCAATATATAATTAAGCATTTTATTGTTGTTGTTGTTGTTGTGTACCATAGAGTTGGAACTGACCCATAGCTGAGCCTCTGGTGGGTTTTCAGAGGCAATTAATTGCAGGGAGAAGATTGTCCATCCTCTCATGGAGCAGCTGGTAGCCTCGAACCGCATGCCTTCGAGATCACAGCACAGCTTCTTGCCACTAGTAATTAATAATTAAATTAATCAATTGCAGGGTGCTCTGACGGCCTCGTGAGTAAGAAGTTGTACTGACAACTCAAAGGCAGGTGGTTCAAATCTACCAGCTGCTCCTCTGGAAAAAGATGAGTAATCGCCTCTCACGTGATTAAAGCCTCTGAAAACCAGCTGGAGGGTGAGTTATGACTGGATTCTGACTCGACAGCACTTAACAACACACCAACAATCAATTGTAATTTACATTAAAAAGCAAAATGTCTATGAATGAGTGAATGGAAACGTAGTATCATTAGTGAACTTTCACTCAAATAAAATTTGAACACTTATTTATTTAATAAATATTTCTTTTCTTCCAAACTCTTTCTTTGTACATAATTATTGTTATGTACCATCACATATTTAATTAAAATTTTAAAACATATTATCAAAATTAAAAGGCGCATTGCCATGGGAAAGTCTGCTGTTAGGGACCTCTCCAAAGTTCTGAAGAGCAATGGTGTCTCTCTGGAGACTAAGGTGCGTCTGATACAGGCCATGGTCTTTGCTATCACTTATTATGCATCAGAGAGTTGGACAATGACTAGAGAGGGTAGAAGGAGAATTGATGCCTTTGAGCTGTGGTGCTGGAGAAGAGTATTGAGAGTACCATGGACTGCCAAGAAAACAAACAGATTCATTCTGGAGAGCGTTAAATCAGGCAGCTCCTTGGAGGGAGGATTCTGAGGCTCCGTCTAACATACTCTGGACATGTTGTGAGGAGAGACCGGTCCTTGGAGAAGGACATCATGCTTGGGAGGGTGGAGGGACAGTGCAGGAGGGGAAGGCCCTCTATGAGGTGGATTGATTCGGTGACTGGAGTAATCAGGATTGGTGTGTCAGAGACAGTGTGATTGGCACAGGACAGAGCAGAGTTTAGGGCTGTTGTACATAGGGTCGCTATGAGTCGCAAACGACTCAACGGCACATAACAACAACAACAACAAGAACCACCATCACATATTATTGTTATGTACGATGAAGTCAGAACCAACTCCTAGTAGACCCTCCACTGAGTGTTCAAGACTGTAAATCACGCAGGACATGACTCATCTTTCTCCCTCAAAGCCTCTGGTGGATCCCAGCTGCCAGAGAGGAGTGGCCTTTGGGGTCAGCAGCAGCCATCCTGCCCCCTGCCTCCCACCGTCGACTATACCACCAGGGAGCCCCTATATATCAAATAGGTATGATGAAATAATACAACCCTGACATACACCTTTCCTGATTTTTGGCATCATACAGTATCTCCTTATTCTATTCAAAGGACTGCTTCTTAGGCTATGTACAGATTCCTCATGAACACAGTTAATTGAGATTTTTTTTCTCACTTTTATCCGTAATTCATGATCCGCTCAATTGAATGCTTTAGCATAGACAGAAAAACACAGGTAAACATCTTTATCTTTCTAATAGTTTCCGCTTTCAGCCAAAATCCATCTGATGTCGGGAACAATAACCCTCCTTCCAGAACAGGTGCATATAGTTTTGAGTTAGCCTTACTTTAGGATAAGAAAAGGCTCAAAGACTTTTCAGGGATATAAAAGCCACACGTACAGCAAGTAAAGGTGATGAAGAATTTATTGCAAGTAAGAATTGGTTCCATTGTTTCAAAGTGAAGGCAAAGTTACATAACATTAAAGGGCAAGTACTAGTTGCTTCTGTCAGTAAATAGTTGGATTTTCTTAGCCCGAGGACTGCCATAATTGCAAAAAACACTAACATACAGTAAGTCCTCAATAACTGTCAACTGAGAACTGAATCTTTTTCTTTGAAGAAAAGTCCTTTGGGGAGTGTTGATAATGTTTTCTTTAACTCTCTGTTATGATTTGAGTGAGCACCAGGTCATACAAATTTTGCTTCATGACATTGATGGCAGTGCAATAGCATTGATGGTCATGGTAACAGCATTCTTCCCGCTTCCTCCTCATGCTTGCTATTTCCCTTTATCAGTCTTTCCTAGCTTTTCCTGCCTTTTGACTTTTATTTCTAGGCAAGCACTAACCTTTTGATCTCCTCCGGTGGATTGTTCTGGCACTGTTGTTCACCTTGAAGACCTGTCTCCTGTTTGCCTAAAACTTGAGCCATGGGTGTGACTTGAGTGCCAGGCTTGTCTGAGTGTCATAGTCTTGGGGGGGAGGGCATGCCTCCTAGTCTCTACGAGGCCAGTAAGCCTGGTCTTTTTTATGATTCTCCCACACTCCAATCCAGGATTCCTATCGCGATTCCGCTCAGGTGTAGCAAAGCACCATCTTGTTCTTCTGGTTACAAGGCCACTGAGACTGAGGTCTCCACATGATCCTTCAGTCCTCTGAACTGGTTATTTTCATGGGTCTTTCATTTACTTCATTCTTCGCTTTGGATGGGGAGAGACCAACAATTGTACTTAGAACGTTGCTCACAAGCTCTTGGGACCTCAGTCAATACTCATTCTGTTTCATTTCTCGGTCTGAGAGGTCGCATGAACATGTGCAATAGGTGGACAATCAGTGAACTGGGCCCTTGTGATATGTGCTCCTTTCCACATGAGCATTGCACACCAGTAAATACAGCGGTTAGAAATCACATCCAACCAAATCCTGGGTGAAGCTCCTTGGCTTTTTCAAGACCAAAAACATAGGGATGCTGCAGACCCAGAAGAGAGGAGCCCATCAATACAGCACTGGCCAGTTCCTCCCTGTTATTACACAAGTCATAAACGAGGTACTAGACCCTCAGGAAGATGCCACCGTAGGTCCACATGGGTCAGTCGCTCTCTGAGAGCAGGTACCCAGGCTGGAACCTCATGAGACAGTTGTTCACTTAGTTGTTGTTGTTATGTGCTGTCGAGTTATTTGCAACTCATAGCGACCCTATGCACAACAGCCCTAAACCCTGCTCTATTCTGTGCCAATCGCACTGCCTCTGACACACCCATCCTGATTACCCTAGTCACCGAATCAATCCATCTCATAGAGGGTCTTCCCCTCCTGCGCCATACCTCCACCCTCCCAAGCATTATGTCCCTCTCCAAGGACCCGTTCCTCCTTGCAACATGCCCAAAGTATGTCAGACGAAGCCCCAGAATCCTTGACGCCAAGGAATAGCTTGGTTTAATCCTCTCCAGGATAAATCTGTTTGTTTTCTTGGCAGGCCACGGTGCATTCAATACTCTTCTCCAGCACCACAGCTCAAAGGCATCAATTCTCCTTCTGTCCTCCCTAGTCATTGTCCAACTCTCTGATGCATAGCAAGTGATTGCAAAGACCATGGTCTTTATCAGACACACCTTAGACTCCAGAGAGATACCATTGCTCTTGAGTACTTTAGAGAAGTCCCTAACAGCATACTTTCCCATCACAATACGTTTTTTGATTTCCTGGCTGCTGGTGCCAAGAGTGTTGACTGTGGAGCCGAGCAAACTGAAGCTATGAACAATCTCAATCTCTTTGCCATCCATCCTGATGCTACCAATTGGTCCAGTGGTGAGAATCTTTGTCTTCTTGACATTGAGCCTCAGTCCATACTGAAGGCTGCAGTCCTTGACCCTTCGCAGCAAGTGCATGAGGTCCTCCTCAGTTTCAGCAAGCAGGGTTGTGTCATCTGCATAACGCAGGATTATTACTAGATCTTCCACCAATCCTGATGCCACAATTCTCCTCATAGAGCCCAGCCTCCCGGATAATCTGCTCTGCATGCAGGTTGAAAAGGTATGGAGACAGGACACATCCCTGGCATACACCCTTCACAATTTTGAACCATTCAGTGTTACCCTGCTCTATTCTGACTACTGCCTCTTGGTCCAAGTATAGGTTTCACATTAGCACAATTAAATGTTCTGGGATTCCCATTCTTCTCAGACTCAGCCACAGTTTGTTATGATCCATCCACACAGTCAAACGCCTTTGCTTAATCAATGAAACACAGATAGACATTCTTCTGGTATTCTCTGCTTTCAGCTAAGATCCATCTAACACCAGCTACAATATCCCTAGTACCATGACCCCTTCTAAACCCAGCCTGGACTTCTGGCAGTTCTCTGCTGATGTACTGTTCCAGTCGTTTTTGGATAATCTTCAGTAGAATCTTGCTTGCATGTGAAATCAATGCTATTGTTCTGTAGTTTCCACACTCAGTTGGGTCACCCTTCTTTGGAATGGGAACAAATATAGATCTCTTCCAGTCAGTTGGCCAAGTGGTTGTTCTCCAGATTTCTTGGCATAACTTGGTGAGCACGTCCAGGGCAGCATCTGTCACTTAGACCTGGAGAAAAAGTGTCACCTGTCAGCAGGCAAGGCTCTCTGAATGAAGGGAAGAGACTCAGTTCTCAAGTTAGAGGAGGCTGGGTTAACTAAGGGTTAAGTAGGCAAGCCACCTAACCTCTCTAAGCTTTAGTCTCTTCCTTAGTTGGTGGAGATGGAGAAGAGTAACATGATCCAAAGCTGAGCTCTGCTTGGTAAATAGGAGTTAGTCAAGTAAAGAGTGAAAAGAGTCTTCCTAGCATACAGAACAGTATGTGCAAATGGCCTGTGGTAGGAAGAATGAAATGCTGGAGGCCCAGGAGCCTTTGGTGTAGAAGTGAGAGGAACTGCAGAGAGTCAACCACACATAGGCAGGATCTTGAACTCTTTGTGACCACAGCCCACAATAAGAACTCTATCTTATACCATGATGTTTCACACACACACACACACACGCGCGCGCGCACACACACACACGGAGTTACAATAAAAACTTCACACCTCCACAGAAAATATTCCTGCCCATATCACATGTTTGTTGTGTTATTTATTGAGATAGAACCAACTCATAGCTCACCCTCCAGTAGGTTTTCAGAGGCTATAAATTAATCACACAGGAGATTGTCCATCCTTCTCCCATGGAGAAACTGGTGAATTTGAACTATGTACCTTCATCTTGGCAGCACAACTCCTTATCACTGAACCACTAAAGCTCCCTATACACATGTGCCCTAATCTTATACTTTCATTTATCTACTAGCTACTCTACAGGAGAAAGATGAGGCATTCTACTCCTATTAAGATTTAATTATGGAAAGTCACCATTAATCAGAAGAAACTCAACAACAGTGGGCTCATTGTTTTGTTTTTCACATACATTTACAATATATTCAGAGTATTGAATATCTCGTGGATTGCCAAAAGAGCAAATAAAACTGCCCTGAAAGAAGTACAGCCATTATACTCCTCAGAAGCAAGGGTGGTGAAATTCTCTTACATTCTTTGGGCATGTTGTCAAGAGGCACCAGTTCTTGGGAAAAGACATTATGCTTGGCAAAACAGAGTATCAATGAGGAAAAGGAAGACCCTCAACGAGATGGATTAGCATAGGGCCTGTAACAATGAGTTTGGACATAGCAATGAGTATGAGGCTGGTACAAGATAAGGCAGAGTTCCATTCTGTTGTTCATAGGATCACCATGTTTTGGTGAACAAAACAAACAACATGTTTTTTTTTTCTAAATTGATCAACTAAATTGATTTCCAGTAAATTTTCCAAGGGCCCTCTGGTGGCCTAATGGCAAGTAGCTGTGCTGCAATCTCAAAGGCATGAGATTTGAGGCCACCAGCCGCTCCATGCGAGAAGGATGGGCAATCTCCTCTAGTGTGATTACCTGCTTCTGACCTGCCAGAGGGTAAGCTATGGGTCGATCCCAACTATATGATACACAACAACAAGAAGAATAAGTTTCAAGCAGCATCAAAATCGAGCACACATGTACACATACATAAAACAATGCAGACTGAGCTGCACATCCTGGGAGAGCAAGGTGGCGTCTCTTTCTCCATGTCCCCCACAGTGGAGCACACAGAGGATGCTTGATACATAGTTGTTAATTAGGATCTGGGTCAAGGGTGGAGACTAGAGAGTTCTAGCTGGAAAAATGTAACTGTTGGAATAACCTGAAGAGGAACCTCTGACCACTGCACCCTTTGCCTGGCCAAATGAAGTAAAGACCCAACAAGTATTAAGTCTTGGGTTTAAGAAAAGGCTGTGTGATCATCTGAGGGAGTATTTAAAGAGCAACTCAAACTCACTCCAGCTAATTACCACCGAGCCAGAACTGACTCATAGCTGATGCTCCAGAGTGTTTCTGAGGCTGTGAATCAAGCAGGAGGAGAATGTTCATCTTACTGTCTCAGAGGGACCATCAGAGACGCATGGCCTCTGGTATACCTGCACCATCACAGCTTGCTATCAATGTACATTGTCATCTTTTTTGCCCTTAGCACAGATCTGCCACCAGGAATGACAGCCAGTTCTTACAGAGTACTAATTATGCTCCCAGCCCTGCCCTAAATACATTATGTTTACCCAACTGTTTGATCTTATGATGACTCTATGAGGTTAACATGATATTGCCTCTATTTTACAGATGGGGAAATAGAGGCTCAGCAAAGCTATGTGACTTGCCCATGGTTACAAAAAATTCAAGTGGACATGCAAGGATTGGGGCGTTGGGGGGGGGTCTGGACTTTAAGTGCCATATAAACTCCTTCTCAGAAAGCTCTGGATAAGCAGTGGGTTTTGGTGTAAATTTTGTTAATGATTATGAAAGCATCCTTAAAGTCTTTTCCAAATATGGCATCCCAGGTCACTATGATTTCAAAAATTCTTCCACTCCCCAACTTCCAAGTAGAAAAAGTATGTGAGATGGGGAAATGGATGACATTGATGTGCGGTGATGGAGGGCAGGCTTCAGCTGGGTGCTGTGGCTGGAGACTAACAAGTGACTCAGAGACAGAGGTCCAGGACATGTTTCTTCCAAGGCTCCTGCTGGCAGTTGCTATCTTTGTTGTTTGTTTTTATGTGACATCAAGTCATTTGCAACTCATAGTGACAATATGTACAATAACCCTGAAACCTGTTCTATCCTGTGCCAACTTTACTATTTCTGACACACCTACCTGTTACATTAGGACTTAAGAAATCAGAGAACAAGAAAGAAAGTTTAAAAGTGTCTTTATTAAGGAAGCTCCTGGGTGAGGTTGTTTGTTCTTTTTTTTTTTTTTTAGGTTGTTTGTTCTGAAGATGAAGAAGGACGAAGTTTCACCTTTGAACATATTGGGGAGGGTTTTGATAACAGGGTCCTTAGGGAAGGAATGGAGAGACATTCTATTGTGATTTATGGTTCATCTGTTATTCTGCTAGGTGGGTGAGATTGTTCGCTCTTCTTGTCAATGTGTGTATTCTTTGAATTCTTCATTCTCCACCTTGGCCTCCTTTCCAGACCTAACATCCCAGCCTCTTTAGTGATAAAAAGGGGTGATGTATCTTTATTCTAGCCACTTCCTGCTGATCAGAGGCAAAGATATGGAGCTCAGAGGCTGGATTGGATTGGCCCAGGTTCAGTAGGCAGGGGGGAATATGGGTGTAACAGCAGCTGGTTCACCATTAAATAGCTCATGTCCTTTATCCTGTGAAGTAAGAATGTTAAAAGGCAGGGAGCAATTAGTAACAATATACTTATGAATACTATTGGTTCTAGAAAAGGAAGAACCCAGGTTAGAAATGAACTCTCAGGCCAATTTGGGAGAAGATTTGTGGTCTTTTGCCTGTTTTTTAACTCTTTAGCTAATTTTGTTATTTAGAGTTAGTGTAGTTTCTTCTACCAGTCCTTATTTGTTCACATAGTACCAACATTCATCTCTCAAGAACAAGCAAGTGCCCCCTTTCTTTGCAGTCAGGAGATCTAGTACTCTCCAGTTTTGGAGAGTAACATGTGCCAGGATGTCGGCTGACGTTGTTTCTAGGGCTAACTGCAAGCAGTCTTCAAAATCCCAGGCCAAAATAATACTATAGCCAAGAGCTTCCATTGTCAGCCTGACGGCAGCAACAGCAGAAGCTAGACTGAATCCAACCATGATTGGTAAAAATGCTGCTCTTTTAATTCGGAGAGCAGGGGAAGAATCAAGTTAATTCAGATTCACTATACAAGGTCAGCGAGGATACAACTGTTACAGAAAAACAGGACCCTCTTGTGGTGGAATTTATGCATCTGTGTAGGGTCCCATTGTGACATCCTGGTTCAGCTACAGTGTGCTTATTTATGCTAACATTGTGTATACAGTACCTTTATTCCATTGCATAGGGTGCAAATGTGGAAGTTATGTAGCAGATGTGAGAGGGCTTAGTCTTCTTATCAGGCTCTGGTTCCCAGAGTGGGATGTATCCTGGAATGGTGGAGCACTCAGTTTGGGCAGATGAAATGGCTTGAGGTGTGTGGATGGAGTGTGATCTAGAGAAATTGATCGGTACTGCTGCTAACAACGGCCATTATAAAGAGGCACACAGGAAGCAATGGGAAATGTTGGTCACAATCTGACTTTGGTTAAGGAATAGTAAGGTGCTCTGGATAATTTGGACCCAGGTTGGGGGCTGCTTAGTTTGTGGCCCTCTAGAGACTTGTTCTATAATTGTCTCTGCAGCTTGGAGAATGACACTGGAGACCTGCACTTGGGTGTTGACATCTAGAACGTATTCTCTGCTTATGTGTATTGTGCTAGAGTGCAAGGAACTATGTCCAGTAGGATATAGTTTTCCTTTAATCCCAGCCTGACACCTGGCATCTCAGGGGTCTGAGATACAAAGGTAGAAGTTTGCTCATTCAAGATAAAAAACTTTGGTATTATAAATGCCATCAATCTTGTGTGACCAATATAGACAAACCCCATATGTCTCTGGCCACCACTGACACTATGAGTGGACTTAGTCATATAGGAAGCAAGCAAAGGGTCATGCATAGGATGAAAATGCCTTAGGTAATATTGATATGATGATTACTACTTGACATCTCTATCGAGAGCAGTTTGCTGAGCCAATGAGATGTGTAGTTGGAATAGACTGCTGTGTGGAAGGTTCTCTTACTTTAAACTTCCATATGTAAGAATTACCTAGGGCTTGGGTGCTGAGTAAAGTGAATAGTAGTGGGATCCACCATCTGAAAGGTGTAGGAAACTCACTCAGTGAGAGGAGCATGTTTGACCTGATAAAAATGGTGCCAATGAGGGTTACATAAAACCTTAACTGCTTGCTATTGGGGTAGTTAAAATGACTGTATAGAGTCTGTCCCCATATGGTCGGAGAGACTTGGGTGCATGCCGCTTGATGAGAACAGCATCTCCTGTAGTAACTTAAGTGGTTTGGTCTAGACTTTCAGATGAGGGTTTGGGTAGTCAGCAGTCTGTATGTTCCTGGAGTAATTGCCTGAGGAGGGAGAGATAAGGAAGATATGATACTAAAAGAGGAGGTTTGATGGGTACGTTATAGTTCAGCAGAAACGTCAGCCATACATTAGTTCAAAAGGGCTCAGGAAGGGCAGTGAGAGGGGTGTGACTCAGACACAGGCTAAGGCAATAGAAAGTAAGTCAACCCAAGAACTGTGTAATTCAACAGTCACTTTAGTAAGATGAGACTTAATGAGCACATTCATGTGCTCTACTTTGCCTGAAGACTGAGGGCAATATGGTATGTACAGCTTCCAGCACATACCTAAACTAGAGGATACCTACTGGGTGACTCTGGAGACAAAGCTAGGACCATTATCTGATTGTATATAAGTAGGGGATAATAAGCTGGAGTAGGACCTCAGCGACCTCATCTGCTGTTTCTTGCCGGGTGAGGAAGGCTTCAACCCATCTGGAGAAGGTATCTACCATAGTTAGGAGATACTTATATTTCTTGTGGGTTGGCATATGGGTGAAATCAATCTGCCAATCCTGTCCAGGTATGTGGCCTTGGAGTTGATGTGTATGGAGGTGGGCCAGATATTTCCCCGAGGGACCTCTCTAAAGTATTCAAGAGCAACAGTGTCTCTCTGGAGACTAAGGTGCGCCTGATACAGACCATGGTCTTCTTTGCAATCACTTGTTATGCATCAGAGAGTTGGACAATGACTAGGGAAGATGGAAGGAGAATTGATGCCTTTGAGCTGTGGTGCTGGAGAAAAGTATTGAATGTACCCTGGACTGCCAAGAAAACAAACAGATTCATCCTGGAGAGGGTTAAACCAGGCTGCTCCTTGGAGGCAAGGTTTCTGGGGCTTCATCTGACATACTTTGGACATGTTGTAAGGAGAGACAGGTCTTTGGAGAGGGACATCATGCTTGGTAGGGTGGAGGGACAGTGCAGGAGGGGAAGACCCTCTATGAGGTGGATTGATTCAGTGACTGGGGTAATCGGGATGGGTGTGTCAGAGGCAATGCGATTGGCACAGGACAGAGCAGGGTTTAGGGCTGTTGTACGTAGGGTCGCTATGAGTCGCAAACGACTTGACGGCACATAACAACAACAACAACATTTACTGGTTTACAAGTAAGCCGTCTGTCCTGCACTGACTCAACAGTCTGAGTCAGGAAAGGGGAATGAAACAGGAATCTTAAGAGTTTGGGTTCCTCTAGGTAGGGACTGATGCACCTGCATTACAATATCTGCTTCTTGTTCTTGAGACAAAGCTGCTTTGCCATTATCATGATCCATCCACTGGGAGTTAGGCAGCCTCCATTTTGGAGGAGAGGTGACTTTTTCTTCTCTAGTGTATTTTGGATGGAGATCTGGAATGGTTAAAAACAGGGTGGAGGTGGTCTCTTGTTGTCGTTGTGGTTGCAAGGCCAAAGATTTTGCTATATGATATGCTTTGTTGTTTCCCTTGGTGATAAGGGAAGAGTCTGACTGATGTCCTCTGCAGTGAATTATAGTGATCTGCTTGGGCAGTTGAAGAGCTTTTAACAGGAGCATAATCAGCTTGCTATTAACTATAGGTGAGCCTTTTGTTGTTTTAAAGACTCACTTGCGCTAGATAGCAGCGTGGCAATGAGCAATTAAAAAGGCATATTTAAAATCTGTGTAAATGTTGACAGTTAGGCCTCTAGCTAGATATAAAGCTCGTCTTTTTGTGAGGTCGTGCTCCCAGGAAGTTTTTCTGCTTCACACACCTTACTCATGGAGACTACAGCATAGGCTGCCTGATGGTACCCTTCAGAGTTCATACAAGAGCTGCTCTATGAATGGAGTGTGGTCTGGATTTGGGATTGTTGTTGTTGTTGTTGTTATGTGCCGTCGATAGGTTGGTCAAATAGAGAGCGAAGTAAAGAGCCTATATCTTCAAGGACTTCAGGGCAGCTACAGGTGAAAAAGTTTGAGGCATTTACTGGGAGTTGAGTGACTGGATTTACGGATGGTGATTGAGAGAGGCAAATATCAGAGTTTTCAAGGAAAAGTAGATGTAGTTTTTGTATCTGCCCAGGAGGAAGTAAGGATAGAAAATGATGTGAACGTAGATCTTGAAGCCTATTGTTTGAGAAGACCTGCAGGGGGCTTCTCAAGGTAGGTTTAAATGCTTCTTTAGTGAGAAGTTTTGCAGCTGCTAGAGCTCGTAAGCAGGGTTGACACCCCTGGGTCATGATATCAAACAGCTTAGATAGATATGCAATGGGGGTAAAGGTGAGTCCATGGGGCTGAGCCAAAACACCAACAGCAATACCTTGTTTTTCATCAGTGTATAGGTGGAAGGGTTTAGAGGGATTTGGTAAAGTCAGGGGTGGGGACTATGAAAGAAGGTATTGGAGGTTGAGGAAGTCTCCTTTAACTATTTGGGCTGAATCTACGGGACCTTGTGGGGTGGCCTTTGTAACATTATAAAAGGGCTCTGCAAATAAAGAAAAATTGGGGATCCAGTGTCTGAGGAAACCAATAAAGCTGAGAAAGGAGAGGATTTGGTCAGTGGTTTGAGGTGGTCTGAGGCTTTCAATAGCTCTGTGCTGATTGACGATCAGACTTCTAGTGGTGGGGGTTAACTGGAAGCCAAGATACAGAACTGTGGGGAGAGACAGTTGGACCTTGGAGGAGGATACCCTGTATCCCTTAGAGGCCAAGAAATTGAGAAGTTGAACAGTGTGAGTTTGTGAAAGCTTGTATGAGGGATTTCACAATAAGAGGTCATCTACATATTGCAGGAGAATACTAGGGTATACGGGGCAATCCAGGAGGTCTCTGGCCAGTGCTTGTCTGAAGAAATGGGGCAAATCTCAGAACACTTGTGGGAGCACAGTCCAGGCTAGCTGAGAAGCAGTATTCATACCAGGGTCTTCCCAAATCAATGCAAAAATATTAAAGCAGCTGGGGTCTAATGGAATAGTGAAGAAGGCATTTTTAAGGTCCAGAACAGAGAAATGAGTAGTGGATGAGGGGATATTTAATAATAAAGTGTAAGGATTTAAAACAACTGGGTGGATAGAAACAAGGACTCCATTAATTAGCCATAAATCATGAACTAGATGGTAGGATCCATCGACCTTTTTAACTGGTAAGATTGGGGTACTATACAGAGAATTTGTTGAGATAAGGAGCTTATTGGAGAGCAAGCAGGTAATTAAACATTTCAAGACTCTGAGGTGTTGTGCAGAGATAGGGAATTGGAGTCTAACAGGAAAAGAGGAAGGGCCCTTCAGAGTGATGAGAAAAAGTTGGTGATAAGAGGCTATAGATGGGGTGGAAATAGTCCATTCAACAGGGTTGACAACAATTGGTGGTAGAGATAATGTAGGAGGTGACTCATAAGGAAGGCGCGCTAAGAAGGATAGAACTAAAAGCTAGTCAAGTGAACTAGATTAACTTGACACCCAGTGGAACGCAGCCCCAAGTTTAGACAGGAGATCCCTGCCTAGCAGCAGAGTTGGGCATGTAGGGATAATTAGAAAGGAATAGGTGAGTATTCATTTGTTGAGGGTAATGAGGAGAGGTTAAGTGGTACGAGGCTTGGAAAGAAGTCCATCAATCCCCACTACTGAAACCTGGGAAGGGAAAACAGGACCTGAGAAGGAAGGGAGGGCTGAAAACGTAGCTCCTGTGTCAACCAGAAAGGAAACTAGCTTACCCGCTACCTGAAGCATTATCCTGGGCTCAGCAAAGGTTATAGGGGTCATCAAGTTTGGGTGTCTTCAATCTTCAGTGGCTAGGTCCAGGAGATTGACTGAGATGAGGTCTGCATCTAGTGGAGGTGCTGCCCTATGACAGCTGGTGCCAAAGGGAAGTTGGCCTTCTAATGACCCGGTGTCTTACAAATAGGGCAAGGATGAGTTGGAGGGCGAGGGTTAGGGCACTGGTTAGCCCAGTGGCCCCCTTTGCCACACTTGAAACATGCTCCAGGAGGTAACTGGCTCTTTGGATGAAGAGGTGCTTTCTGACCCTTCACTGCTCCCGAGCCCCAAGGTTGTTATTAGGGTTTGGACTTGCATATCCACTTTCTGTCAGGTGTGAGTCTCCCTATCAGCTTCTGCCTGTCCTCTTAGGCATTGAAAATTTTAAAGGATATGTTTACCAGGTCTTGAATGGGTGTTTGGGGGCCATCCTCGGCCTTTTTGAGTTTCTTTTTTATTTCAGAGGCTGATTGGGTGATAAAATTAGTAGCTATAAGAGTGGCCCCTGCTGGAGAGGTAGGGTCTAGGCAAGTGTACTGAGTCAGTGCTTTGGTGAGACAGTTAAGGAAAGCAGCTGAGTTCTAATCTCTAGTTTGGGTAATCTCCCTGAGTTTGTAAAAATTGACTGCCTTATGGAAGATGACATGTAGACAGGCTAACAGACACTAAATCATATGGTCAAGTCTAGCTCAACCATCCTCCTGCTGTATCAACTTGGTATGTTCAATACAGCTCTTGCCAGGGGACAGCTTGGGGGCCAACTGGCATGGTTCTATCTGTTAAATGCAGTTGGTCTGCATGCTACTGGGCAGCAGTAAGAACACACTATCACCTGATGTCAGAGTAGAGGAAAGGACAACAAAAAGGTCATGCCAGGTGAGATCACAGGTCTGAGTCAGGTACCCAAACTTGTTGATATAGGTTGTGGGATCTTTGGAAAATTACCCTAGACATTTATTTTTTTTTTTATTTGGGAAATATTAGTGAGGGAGAAAGGTGCATGAACATGAATGGGACCTTCAATGCCTGCAACTTCCCTGAAGGGACAAAGGAGGGATTTAGTCTGATGAGACTGGGGATAGGGAGGAGGGGCTGAATCTGGTTTGGTTGGAGTAGAAGAAGGTGGAGCAGAAAAATAGCAAAGAAGGGGCTTAGTTTGGTGGGAACATGTGTGGCTAGCAACAGAAATGGTAAAGCTGGGAGTGGGAGAGGCTGAACCTGAGTTGGCTGGAGTACAAGGAGGTGAGCAAAAGGAAAACAAAGAAGGGGCTCAGTTAGTGGGAATGCACAGTGAGTTCTGGAGGAGATGCTGGATGGGGGGGAGGGAAAGGCTGGGAAAGAAAGTATACAGGATCTGAAAAGGCAGGGTTTTCCTGGGGGAGGGGGAGGGACCTTAGTGGGGAGTAAGGAAAGGGGACTATTTGGATCAGGAGACTTAATCAGTAAAGGGGTTTGGGCTAAGAGAACCTGCTCAGGTTGGCAGGACTTGCAGAGCGAGGGATGGGAGTGTAAGCAAAAGAAAGCCTGGACATATGGGATCTCTGACCATCACTGAGTCCATTTAGAGAAAATGTCAAGATCTCAAAGGGTATTGAAATAAAAAGTTCCATTCTCAGGCCATCAAGAGTCATTATCTAGCTGGCATTGTGGCCACACTCGGTTACAGTAAAAGATGGAGGTCCTCAGCCAGATCCAAGTTTGAAAGATGTGAAAGAAGGCAGCCCCAGGGACTGTCTCTTGGGGGCCTACACATTTGGCTACCCATGGTGTTCAGGTCTATGGCTGAGGCAACTGAGATTTCAGGGTGTCCCCTGGAAACCAGGAGTCTCGTACATGGAGAGAGGCTAAAGATGATGTGGGCATCCCAGAGAGAGGCTAAAGATGGTGTGGGCATCCCCTAGCACAATCAATAGCCTGAGGACAAGTGCCTGGTACTTCTGGGATGGGCTCCTGACACAGACCTGTGGTTTTTGGGTATGTGCAAACAGGAGTCCAGTGCAGATAGACTTGAATCCTGGAGAGTCCAAAATGCTGGACCGGAAAGCTGGAATGCCTAGAATGGAAGCTAGAACATCTGGAAGTTTTTATGAACAATTGGGTATAGCTTTAAGTGTCTCCAGGAAAAATGGGGTGGAGGGAGGAGAATACAGAGATCAAAAGGACAAAAGGGGTTTATCCAGTCAATAGTCAAACACAGAGGAGGAGAGAAGTGGGACATTATGTTATCGTTCAAGCGTCTCAACATTGCACAGGCTGGTAGGTTTGAGAGAGAAAGTAAGGAGACATGCTGTACTCACTCTGGAGGGGAGCAGGGGTGCAGCACACTTTAACTCATCTCCCAGGTTTCGTCACCAGATGTTAGGCTAAGACTGAAGAAAGAAACAAGGGAGAAAGCTTAAAAGCAGCTTTATTAAGGAAGTTCCCAGGCAAGATTCTGTGTTCTGAAGGAGGAAGTCGCACTTTTGAGTGTATCAGGGAGGGTTTTTATAACAGGGTCTTTAGGGAGGGAACAGAGAGACATTCTATTGTGATTTATAGTTCACCTGTTAGTTCTGCTAGGTTGGTGAGGTTGTTATCTCTTCTTGTCAATGTGTGTATTCTTTGAATTCTTCATTTTCTCCCTTGGCTTCCTGTCAGACCTATCACTACCATCATTACCCCAGTCACTGAATCAGTCCATCACCTCAAGAATCTTCCTCTCTTTCTCTGTCCCTCCACCCTTCCAAACATGATGTCCCTCTCCACGGACTGGTCCCTCCTAGCAACTTTTCCAAAAAATATCAAATGAAGCTTCAGAATCCTTGCCTCTAAGGAGCAGCCTAGTCTCACCCTCTCCAGGATGAACTTGTTTATTTTCCTGGCAGTTGCTATCTAGTTATTACCAATTCGTTACTCATCTCAACTGTGCAGAGTAGAACTGTGTTCCATGGGATTTTTCCATTTGGAAGCAAATAGCCAGGGCTGTCTTTCAAAGTGCCTCTCTGTGAGTTCAAACCAACAACCCTCTGGCTAGCAATAGAAGGCTAGGTCATTGGCACCACCAGGGACTTACTCCTGTCCGGGAAGGCCCAGGGTGGAGGCAAATAATCCTTCGACACAGCTCAGAAATTCATCCTGCACCAAAATCTCTCACCTGGTCTCTCAACCTCCCTCCAATTTTACCTTGGATTAGTCTTACCAAAGGGCTTTATAGCAATGTCCCTATGGAAACGCCAAGATGAAATCCAAGTAGATGGGACCATCTTGGGAAGAAATATTTGAAAGGGGCTATTTCATGGGAACTCCGGTGACCTAGCAGCAAGGAGCTATATTACAATCCCAAAAGCACATGATTTAAGTCCATCAGCTGCTCAACGGGAGAAGGATGGGCAATCTCCTCCCATGTGATTAAATGCCTCTGAAAATCTGCCAGAGGGTCAGTTCCAACTTTAGGGTACACAATAACAACATTTCATGGGGAACCTTTAAAGATGAGAGTGCAGGGATGAGAAGGGCAGAGAGAGAGGGATAATCTCACTTTAGGCAGCCACCAAGAGAATTATACATCCACAGAGGCCATGCTTCTTTGTTAAATGTGGTCCTTTTTTGCCTCCTCAGTGAAGGAAGGTTGGAGTGCTTACTTCTTGGTTTCTCCAGACCCCAGTGCACTTCATCAGCTGACCAAAGATCTGCTCAGGGAGGTACCTGTGCACACAATGGTAAGAAAATTCTTGGAACACCAGTCATGGCCAGGGCCTCTAGGTACAACCTGCAGGACAGCCCCAATATCCCCTCCAAATGGATGTCATCAAAGATGGTACCTGACTCTATTTATCTCGGGTTGGGGAAGGTCAAGCCCTGGGCCTGCCACCTGAGAGGCAGGTGAGCGAGGCCATGGAGGGGCTGTGGGGCTCTCTGAGTGACATCCCAGGACCTCCCTCAGCCCCATCTTGGGCTGGAAAAAGGAAAAGCAGCTGTTGGATACCCAAAGCAGAAAGAAGGACAAAGAGTCTGACTTTAGCACAAGAGATTTGATGCCAGGCTAGTCTTGGTAAGCCCTACTCATATGCAAGCCCCTCCCTCAAATTCTCCCCTAGAGAGGGGACTCCATGGACAGTGTAGACTCGGAACTTCCAGACACTCATTATTGTTCTTAACCATCACCCCTTGAAGCTCTCAGGCCTGTGTCAGTGCTCCTGAACCCTGTGTCTCCTTGAGTCCCTGAGGGGGCCTGGTGGGGTGGGGGGCAGTGTGGAGGCAGAGGCTGGTGAGAGAGGCTGTGGGGCAAGATTGTGAGACCGAATGGGGCTTGGCCACAGAATTATGGGGGTTATGACAGAAGTGAATCTTGGGTTCTAGGAACAGGCATATCAAAGGCCAGAGAATCTTATCACAAGGACCAGGATAAGAAGCAGGAACTAGTCCTGTTGCAAACCAGGACTTCAAAGCGGTTCGACCCATTGCTGAGAATTTGCCATCTACACCAGATATACTTGATAGACAGAACAAAGCCTCTTAAAGATCTTGTTAAAGATCTTATTAAAACAAAACTTGTAATTGAGCATATCTGAGAAAGGAATACAAATTCTCAGCAAAAGGCAGACCCAGAATGAAAAAGTTGGAAGCGCTGCCCCAAACCAAACAATGATAACAGGCCCTGGAGGTTCCAAGCCCAGCACGGCCTGTGGGGGACGTGGCTCTGTCTCTGGCCAGGTGCAGCCTATAAAGTTCGGGTTTGAAGGGGTGTGTCTGCGAGTAGCAGTGTGCAAGCTGCCAAGGCTCTCTCCGTATCCTGGTGCCTGCCTGGCTGAGAACACACAGGGTAGGGGTTGTGGGAACCCAAGACAGGGGGCCAAGCTGGGCAGCCTTGAGAGGGGCAGCTCTTGACAGGTACAGGTGGTCGCATCTGATGTCTAGGGGCTGGACCTCTGTGGATACTGCGCACTGTGGAAGCTGAGCTTGGAACCTCATGGGCGAGCTCACAAACTCTGCACTCAGTGATGAGGGAAGATTCCCTAGACCTGGGGGTCCTCCCAGAGACACTCCATTGCCTTGCTGTCTAAGGGTCCCTATTTGGAAGTCCTGGAAGTGTCTGGACAACTCCTACCCCTCTAACTGGTCGTGGTCTTGGAATCTCCCTCCTTGATTCCAGGAATGAAGGCTGCCGTCCTTTGGCTCCAGAAGGATTTCTTGGCCCCTTTGCAGGTGTTAGGTGTTACACTGCACAGTGGTGGGTCTCAGCCTCCAAGGGCTTTGTCTTACAAGAATCTCTACCTCTCATGGGCTGGGCTTTCTGGATCCACCTCCCTGGACTTCCCTGTTCATTAGCGCCCCTTCTCGCCTGCAGTCCCAGGCATCATAGAGGCACCCAGACTACAGAACCAGCAGACAGCAAAGAGCCAGTCATAGACATGAAAGTATCAAGATGCATTGCTCTCTCCAGGAATATAAAGGTGATAAAACCTTTATTTCCCACTTGGCAGCCCCAGAGGACCCTACTCTCTGTCTGGTCCAATCAGGGATCACTATGTCAAGGAGCCTGTTCCCCAAGTTCTCCAGTTCCAATAGGTCCCTCTTTAGCCACCATATTCCTTTTCTATCTTAATAAATGCCTCCCCTCCCTCTGGTTGTCAGGTCCCAGACCTCAATGCTGTTAGATGTCGTGAAGACTATGATAGAACTGTGCCCTATTCCACACTGTCCTCACCATGCTTTGTTATGTCACTGCGACAAGCCCTCTCATTGTGGATCTTCCTCTCTTTCTCTGACTCTCCAGTTTTCCCAGCATAATGTCTTTTTCCAGGGCCTGGTCTTTCATGATAACACGCCTGAAGTATGTGAGACAAAGTTTCACCATCCTTGCCTCTAAGGAGCACTCTGGTAGCACATGCTTTGTCTGCTCAGACAGACTTATTTGTTGTTTTGGAAATCCACGGGATATTTAGTACTCTTCTCCAACACTACAGTTCAAAGGCAAGGATTCTCTTTCTGTCATTCTTATTAACTGTTCACATTTCAAATGCACAGGAGGCAATTGAAAATATCATGGCTTAAAGAAACCATAACTGACACCCAAGCAGATATATGCACACCTATGTTCATTGCAGCTTTGTTCACAATAGCAATGAGTTGGAAACAACCTAAGTGTCCATCAACAAAATAATGGATAGAGAAGCTCTGGTATATTCACACAATGAAATACTACATTGCATTGAAAAACAAGGAACTCATGAAATAATATTCAAAATGGATGACCCTGGAGAAATGAATGAGTGAAATATATCAGTCACAAAAGGACAAATACTGCATAGTGCCACTGTTGTAAAATGGGAGTGACATCAGGGTTTGGGGAAGACTGAGAAAGAGGGGACAAAATAATGTATACTGTATTGAAACAGATGAGGGAGAGAACTGTTTAAAAATGATATATGATTAGGTATTATTATCATGACAAGAGTCCAGAATGAAGGCTGCATAGTGGAATGGACTGGGGGGGGAGGAGGGATGGTACAACAATGAAAGAATTTTTCTTTTACTTTTCAAAGAGAAGAGTGAACTGGGGGAGAGGGGTGGACAGGGAGAAAAACATAATAAAGAATGAATGGAAATCCAAAGTTTCTGTAAACATTCATTAAAATTAATAATAAAAAAAAGGGGAAAAGAAAATACCATGGCTTGGGTCAGGAGCACCTTAGTTCTTAAACTGACATCTTTGCTCGTTAGCACTTTCATTTGGTCCAAACCTCAGAGGTCTCCTCAACTCCTCTTTTTCCCTCTGTCATATATCGCTCTTGCAGCATTTCCATTGACCATGCCCTCCTGGGACATTTTCCAGAATATCTCCCAGGAATGCCATCTTCTCTCCCTTCCCACTTTCACCACCTGATAACCTATCATCATCTCTTGCTATATCACAACAGTAGGCTTCCTACATGCCTCCCTGCTTCTGCCCTAGCTCATACCCCTCACCCCCAGTCTCCAGTACCATCCTAGTAAAACTCTGTTAGACTTTGTCTGCTGCAAACACTCCAATAGCTTCCTATTACCCATAAGAGAAAATGCAATATCCTCCTACAAGGCCCTGTACATCTCCCTCCATCTCACCCTGCCATACCAGACTCTTTTTCCCCCTTAAGCTCACAAAGTGTTCTCTACTCACAGGGCCTTTGAACATGCTGTTCCCTTGACCCAGAACTTCCTTTCTGCAACTATTCGCTCAGTCTTCTATAAATAATATTTTTGTATGTCTGAGTTCAAAGCTGCACAGCTAATTATGTTTCTTTTTTGTTTTGTTTTGTTTTTTTTTATTTCTGCACAAATTATTCAGCAGTATTGATTACATTTTTCACCCTGGGTCATCATTTCCATCCATTCCATTCTGGCCATACCATCTCCAGTCCTCTAGTTTCCTGCCCCATTCCCTTCTCATCTTTGCTGTAAGTTTTGATCATTTAGGCCTACATGAGTGCTTTGTAAGAGGAACTCAGTATTCATAGGTGATAGTTTTTATTTCAAGAGTTAATCTGTTATTTAGCTATAAGGTGACCTCAAAGGGGAATTTTGGTTTAAGATTTAAAGAGTATATTTCATCTACAACCAGGAGAAGATAAAACAAATGAATGAGACCGTCTAAGAATCAAATCCCTATGCACTTCCAAAAACTTCTCCAACAGGGTAAAAAGGAAAGCCACAGACTAGGAAAAAGTATTTGGTAATGACATGTCAGAAAAGAGACTTACATCTAGAATTTACAAAATACTTGAGCACCACAATAAGATAAAGGTGAATAATCCAATAGAAAAATGGGCACAGAAACAGACACTTCACCATAGAAGACATTCAGATGGCCAACAAGCACATGAAGAAATGCTCAAAATCCCTAGCTCTAAGAGATAACTATGAGATATCATCTCACCCCAGTAAGAATAGTAAAATTTAACATAACAGCAAGAAACAAATTTTGGCGAGGTTGTGGAGAAACTGTAGGAGTGTAAAATGGTGCAAACTTTGTGGAAAGCGGTGTGGCACTTTTTCAAAAAGTTGCCAATAGAGATACCATTTGACCCAGCAATTCCATTACTGGGAATATACCCCAAAGAGACCATAACTGACATCCAAGCAGATATATGCACACCCATGTTTATCGTGTCTTTGTTCACAATAGCAAGGAGTTGGAAGCAACCTACGTGCCCATCAACAAACGAATAGATAGAGAAGCTGTGGTATATTCACACAATGGAATGCTATGCTGCATCACTGAAAAACAAGGAACTCATGCAATATTATTCAAAATGGGTGACCCTGGAGGACATTATGCCGAGTGAAATATCTCAGTCACAAAGGGACAAACACTGCATAGTGACACTGTTGTAGAATGAGACTGACATCAGGGTTGGGGTAAGACTGAGAAAAACTGAATAAATTATGTGTACTGTATTGAAACAGATGAGGGAAAGAACAGATTAAAGGCGATATGTGATTGGGTATTATGGTTATCACAAGAATCCAGAATGAAGGTTGTATAGTGGAGTGTAATCAGGGAGTGGGGAGGGAGGGCAGACGGGGGGATTGTATACTAATGAAGGAATTTTTCTTTTTTCTTTTCAAAGAGAAGAGCGAACTGGAGGGGCGGGATGGGCAGGGAGAAAAGTGCAACAATGAATAAATGGAAATCCAAAATCTCTGTACATGTTCATTAAAATTAACAAAATTAAAAAAAATTTTTAAGAGTCTATTTCAGGGGGATAGCCTTGGAACATCCCCTAGTATCAATTGGTCAAGGAAATCTAGATTTTTTTAAGAGTTTGAACTCTGGTTCACATTTTTTCCTGTTCTATCAGGATCCTCATTTAGAGTCTTGCTACATCCGCAAATGGAAGTCCATCACTGGGTGAAAGCTTTTCTGCATTTGGTTGAAAGTTTTACTCTTTATTATGGTTGGTTCCAGTCTGAGGAGACAGCTCTTCCCCTGTTGTGTTTTGAGCACTTTCCAACCTGAGGAAACATGACATAAATAGTGAGGATGGTCCAGGACAGGGCAAGTTCAGGCCTGTTGTTCAGAGAGTGGCCATGAGTTGTAGTCAACTCCAGAGCATCTAACAACACCAGGATCTCTTAAGATCAAAATCAACAACATCATCAAGATCTATCTACTCTGTCTGAGTCTCTGATCAGCTTAGTCGGTCATGGTATCTGGGCACCATCTAGTCTTGGTTTTGAAGTGGATGCAGCCATTATTCATATAGTCTATGAGCCCTCAAGACAACCTTCTTCTCTGCATTGTTGTGTGTCCTACTTTCTCTTTTGTTCTAGACAAATAGAGACCAATAGCTGTATCTTAGATGACCACTTGAAAGCTTTTAAGACCTCAGATGCTACTTACAAGATTGAGATGTAGAACTTATGCTTTATGAACTTTATTAACTGAGTTGTCCTGCAAGATTGTCGTCCTAAGCCTTCAAACTAGTAAACCAATCTTGTAAGGTATTTGGTTATATCCAAGGAGAACGCCTGTTTCCTCTCCATGATTTATTGAATATGAATACACACACACACACACACACACACACACACACGACTCATAGTGACCCTATGGGCAACAGCTCTGAACCCTGTGCTGTCCTGAGCCAGTCTCACTATTTCTGACATACCTGCTCTTACTCACAGTCACTGCGCCAGTTCATCTCATCTAGGATCTTCCTCTCCTGTGCTGAACCGCCACCCTTTCAAGAGTGATATCCTTCCCCAAGGACTAGACCCTCCTGACAAGCTGTTCAAAGTAGATTTAATGTGGCTTCAAAATTCTTGCCTCCAAGGAGCAACTTGGTTTCACCCTCTCTAGGATAAATCTGTTTATCCTCTTGATGGTCTATGGTACATTCAATACTCTTCTCCAGCATCACAATACAAAGACATCAATTCTTCTTCTGTCACACTTAGTCACTGTCCAGCTCTCTGATATATAGTAAGTAGTTGAGGAGACCATGGCCTGAATCAGCTGTGCCTTGGTCATTAGACTGACATCGTTGCTCTTTAGGACCTTGGAGAGTTCCCTGATAGCAACTCATCTTTTGATTTTCTGACTGCTGGTGCCAAGATTGTTGGTTGTGGATTCAAGCAAGATGAAATTAATAGCAATCTCAATAAATACTCTATCTGTGCATACATATGTAACCACACACTCACATCCATATGCATATATGCTTATGTAACCACACACATCATGTTTGGCTGTCAGCCTTGTTGTTACTCAAGTCTCTGGCCCAAAGTCACCTACAGAAAGGTTTCCCTTCACATCCTCCTTCCATTACCGCTCAATCACATCAGCAGTTTAACATTTTCATCTATGTTCCCTCTCCTCTAAAATTAACTGGTAAATGTAATGAATTTAAAAAATATGTATTAATGCTTCACACCCATGTTCATTGCAGCTTTGTTCACAATAGCAAAGAGTTGGAAACAACCTAAGTGCCCATCAACAAACAAATGGATAG
>NW_006399767.1:15970517-16021193 GCF_000299155.1 Elephantulus edwardii | reverse complement strand
AAATTGGGGGTAGGGGTGGGCAAGGAGAAAAATGTAATAATGAATGGAAATCCAAAGTCTCTGTAAATGTTCATTAAAATTAATTTTAAAAAAATATTGATGTACTTACATTCCTCAGTATGTCAACACCTGAGAGCAGGGCCTAGACTGATACCTAGGACAGAAATGCCTACAAATACTTGCTAAATGAAGAAATACACTACCTAGTTAAGTCCCAGGCCTCCTCATAGGCCTCAGCATCCTCTTCCAGCCCACAGCCATGCACAGCCCCTTCTGTTGTTCCACATCCCTTAACAGATCATGTCATCTTCCCGTGACTTGCCAATCTATCCTTCAGCCCCTTGTCTCACTTGTTCCTCTTTTCCTAACAACCTAGCCTTTCTCTTTCCAAAACACCCTCAGGCTAACTCCTGTAGCCCAGTAAGCAAGATAAGCATGGATTTACTGGTTTTTCTTCTTTTAAAAAGTCCCCCAAAGCAAACAAAATTTTTTAAAAAATAAATTTGTCCCTGTGGTTTAAGTGAAAGTTTACAGCAACATGGTTTTTCATTCAACATGTTCTACACATTGTTTTGTGACATTGACTATAATCTTCACATTGTAACATATTCCCACGTCTACCCTGTGTTTTCCATTTCCATTCAACCCTTTTTTCCTATCTCTTCCTGCCTTCTGAGCTTTATACCTGGGCAAATGCTGTCTTTTTTATCTTCTATCATTTATTATTTTAAAGAGTGCATTCTTCCCTAGTGTTACCAATCACCTTACTATTGTTGTCGTTAGGTGTTATCAAGTAGAATACAACTCATAACAACCCTATGAACAACAGATCTGAATCTTGTCCTATCCTGTGCTACCCTCACAGTCTTTGGCACATTCAAGCCCATTTCTACAGTCACTGTATAAATTTACCTGGTTGAGGGTCTTTCTTTCTTTTGCCATTCCTCTACCTTCCCAATATCATGATGTCCCTCTCCAAGAAATAACCTCTCTTAGCAATATGCCCAAAATATGTAAGATGAAGCTTCATCATCTTTGCATCCAACAAGCACTCTGGCTGCATCTTCTCCAAATACATATCTCTTTGTCTTTTTGGCAGTCCATGGGATATTCAGCACACTTCTCCATGGGTGTCAATTCCTCTTCTGTCATCCTTAGTCATTAAATGCTTTCAAATGCCTAACAAGTGACTGAAAGTGACATTTAGGATCATGACTTGAAAAAGGTGCTCCTTAGTCCTCAAAGTGACATCATTGCTCCTCAATAATTTGGCAAGGTCTCTGACTACAGACTTCCCCAGTGCAATATGTCTCCTGATCTCCTGACTGCTGGTATCAAGTGACTGAATTTGGATCCAAATAAAATGAAGTCTTACTTGACAGTTTCAGTCTTTTCTCCATCTACCATGATCTAGCAGTGAGAATTTTTGTTTCTTGTTGTTGAGATGCAATTCACATTGAAGACTGCTGTGTTTAACCTTCTGCAACAAGTCCTCCTCACTTTCAGCAAGCAAGGTTGTGTGTCATCCGCATAACAAAGGTTATTGATGAGTCTACCTGCAATCTTGAGGACACATTTTTCTCTTCCAATAAATTTGCTCAGCATACAGATTAAATAGGCATGGGGAGAGAATACAATCCAGATGCATGCTTCATAGTCCTGTCTAATGTTTGGCTGAAAGTTGAGCCATGGGGGTGGTCTCAGTTCCAGGTCTGCAGGCCATCTAAGGCCCATAGTCTTAGGGATTCCAGTTGTCTCTCCAGACCAGCAAGGCAGATCTTTTTTATTATTTGTTCCGTATTTTTCTCCCACTCTGCCCAGGACCTTCTACTGTGATCTCCTTCAGAATGATCAACAGTGGTAGCCAGGCACCATCTACTTCTGGTCTCAGTTAGAGAGGATGAGATTCACATGCTCCATTAGTCCTTTAGACTAAAAAAAAAGTCTTTGATTTTCTTCACTCTTTTTTGCTAGACAGAGACCAAGAGCTGCACTTTAGATGGGCTTTCGCAAGTTTTGGGTGTTTTGTTGTTGGGTTTGTTTTTCTGTTTGTTTGTTTTTTGGGGTTTTGTTTTTAAAGCAAGTTGGGTGATGGCTACAGAGCAAACTAGTTTTGCAGCCAACAGATTGTACATGCTTTGCTTCCTGCTGTTGCTTCCCATCCTCATATGGAGCAGCTCTCATTCCCCCTCCCCTCCTTTTCCTCTTTCTGTTCCTCTTCCTGCTTTCTGAACTTTGTCCTTGGATAATTGCTATCCCTTCAATCTTAAGTGGTTGATTGTTCTGTAACACCTATACCCTGGTGTTGCTGTTCATTTTATTTTTTTATTATTAATTTTAATGAACGTTTACAGAGATTTTGGATTTCTATTCATTCATTGTTGCATTTTTCTCCCTGCCCACCCCTACCCCCCACCCATTCGTTCTTCTCTTTGAAAAGTAAAAGAAAAATTCTTTCATTGTTATACAATCCCTCCCCCCAAGTCCACTCCACTATGCAGCCTTCATTCTGGACTCTTGTCATGAAAATAATATCTAATCATATATCGCTTTAAAACAGTTCTCGTCCTCATCTTTTTCAATGCAGTATACATAATCTATCCCATCTGTCTCAGTCTCCCCCAACCCCGATGTCAGTCTCGTTTTACAGCAATGGAACTATGCAATATTTGTCCTTTTGTGACTGAGATATTTCACTCAGTATAATGTCCTCCAAGGTCATCCATTTTGAATAATATTTTATGAGTTCTTTGTTTTTCAATACTGCATTATATTCCATTGTGTGAATATACCACAACTTCTCTATTCATTCACTTTTTGATGGGCACTTAGGTTGTTTCCAACTCTTTGCTATTGTGAACAAAGACATGATAAACATGGGTGTGTATATATCTGCTTGGGTGGCAATTATGGTTTCTTTAGAGTATATTCCCAGTAGTGGAACTGTTGGATCAAATGGTATTTCTATTTGCAACTTTTTTAGAAAGTGCCATACAGCCTTTTTTAGTGGTGGCACCATTTTACACTCCCACCAACAGTGAATAAGGGTTCCAGTTTCTCCGCAACCTCGCCAGCATTTGATGTTTGCTGCTCTGTTAAATTTTGCTATTCTTACTGGGGTGAGATGATATCTCATAGTTGTTTTGATTTGCATCTCTCTTAGAGCTAGGGATTCTGAACATTTCTTCATGTGTTTGTTGGTCATCTGAATGTCTTATTTGGTAAAGTGTCTGTTCATATCCTGTGTCCATTTTTCAGTTGGGTAATTTACCTTTATCTTGTGGTGCTCACTTTATAAACCAGTCTATGTTGTTGTTATATGCCACTGAGTGACTTGTGACTCATAGCAACTCTGTGCACAATAGCTCTGAACCCTGTCCTAGCCTAAGCCAATCTCACTGTCTGACATACCTACCACTATTACCCCAGTTACTGTATCAATCCATCTCTTCTAGGCTTTCTTTCTATGGCATTGTCTGTCCACCCTTCCAAGCATGATGTCCTTCTCCAAGGACTAGTCCTTCATGGCAACATTGCCAAAGTATATGAGACAGAGCTTCAAAATCCTTGCCACAAGGGAGCAACTTGGTTTCACCTTCTCTAGGACAGACCTGTTTGTTCTCACAGCAGTCCATGGTATGTTCATATTTTGGCTGAAAATTGCACTAACGTGTTAAGTTCCATTCCAGTCCTGAAGGGTAACTAAAAGCCATTATAAGGATCTCAGGGGTACCACCAGTCTCATGGGTTCTGACCAACAAGCTTGGATGTTTTATGATTTTTAATTTTGTTCTACATTTTCCTCTCACTCTATTCAGAGAGTCTGTAAGGCTGAACACTGTGACACTGATGTGTCAAATGCGTTAATGATTGGTTACCCAATGCGGACAGATAGTGGGGTGGAGCTCCCCGATTAAAACAAGCTTGGAAGCAGGAGTGGCATCCACTTCCATAATAGCTTGCCTCCAGAAACCCTATGAACCTGGAGAGAGGATGAAAGGCACTCTAGCATCAAGGACTCTCCTTCATAGGGTCACTATGAGTCGCCTGTGACTCGACAGCACTTAACAACAACAACACCACAACTATTCAGAAACATCTGTGGCCATTCCTCTCAGCGTGGCCAGCAGCCGTAGTTCAGCACCATCTAGTTCTTCTGGTCTCAGTCACAAATTTTAAGACCCAGGTTTGCAACTCACCAAAGTAGGATGTAGATCATGGACTTTCTTGTTCTTCTTGTTGTTTTTAGTTGCCATCATGTGAATTATGACACATGTTGTTGTTATATATCATTAAGTTGGAACCAGTGCACGGTTGACCTTTTAATAGGTTCAGAGGCAGTAAATCACATGGGAAGATGTTGTCCACCTTTCTCCTGTGAAGCAGCTGGTGGATTCAAACAGGGTGCCTTCAGGTTAGCAGTGCAGCTCCTTTCCACTAGGCCACCAGTGCTCCCCACAGCAACTCTATGCACAACCCATGCTCACCCCTATTTTCAGTCACTGTGTCGATCCATCTTGTTGAGGGTCTTCCTCTCTTTTGCTAATCCTCTCTACCTTTCCCAGCACAAGATCTTTTTCCAAGGACAGGTCCCTCCTGACAACATGCCCAAAGTATGTGAGATGAAGTTTTACCATCCTTGCCTCTAAGGATCATCTTGGTTGCACTTCAAGGCAGATGTGTTTGTTCTTTTAGCAGTCCATGGGATATTCAATGTTATTTGCTAGCACTATCGTTCAAAAGCATAAATCCTTCTTCAGTTGACCTTATTCAACTTTCAGATGCATAAGGAACAGTTGAAAATGTCATGGCTTGGATTGGGTGCAACTTAGTCTTTAACCCAACATCCTTGCTATTTGTTACAGATTAGTAAGTAGGTGCTAACAAACCTATCTTGTTCAATAAGTATTCTCTCTCTTTATGGGAGCATGCATCTGAAAAGAGACTTTGATTGTGGAGGAAGATGGCTGGAGTTGGAAAGAGGCAGTTACCAGGCATACCTAGAAACAGAATCTTGACTGCATGAAAGCACTTGAGATTGTTCACTAAAGATTAGTAAGTAAGCCTATACTTAGATTGGTGATTATTTTGATACTGTGTATGGCCCATGTACCCCCATCTTTACTAAAATCTTTCTCTGTCACCGCCTTCAGGAAACTTCCTCTCATTATCCAGCCAGTGCGTGACAATCATAACAACCTAACTCTGGGCTCTGTGCCAAGCACGCACTGAATGTCCTGTGTGTTTTCATATTCAACTCTTGCAACAACACTGTGTTATTGGATCCACTTACTAGATGAGGAAACAGGTTCAGAGAGGTTGAGCAATCTACCCAAGGTCACACAGCTATCAGATCTCTTATGAGAGCGTAACTTTTCACTTCTCACAATGAGACTGCAAGTTCCCAGGAGCCAGAGCTTTGTCAGGATTCCTCCTACACAGGCCTTCTAGTCTAGTGTCCAGTGTTTGCTTGGGAAGTCAAGGCCACTATACTTGGACATTACTCTTCTTCGGGCCACTAGGAGTAGCAATTGACTTGACTATAGTAAGCTTAGCGTGCTTTGTTTGAGGAACTGTGGTAGTTCCTGGTGGTGCAGTGGTTAAGTGTTCAGCTGCTGACCAAAAGATCAGCAATTCAAACCTACCAGCAACTCTCAGGAAGAACAATGTGGCAGTCTGCTTCTGTAAAGATTTACAGCCTGGGGAACCCTGCAGGGCAGGTCTACTGTGTCTGTTAGGGTTTCTGTAATGCAATAGTGTTCATATATGGATGGATCCACAATCAACACCCTTAGAACCAGCAGTCAGGAGATAAGGAGATGTACTGCTTTGGGTAAATCCACTGTCAGGGAACTTTCCCAAAAATCTGAGAGTTGGACAATGAATAGGGATTAAAGAAGAATTGATGCCTTTGAGTTGTGGTCTTGGAGAAGAATACTGAATATCCCATGGATTGCCAAAAGAACCAAAAGGTATGCTTTAGAAAAGGTGCAGCCAGCATGTTCCCTGGAGGCAAGGACAGCAAAACTTGGTCTCTCATACTTTGGACATGTTACTAGAAGCGGTATTCCTTGGAAAAGGACATCATGTTTGGAAGTGTGGAAGGTCAGAGAAAGGGGAGATGACCCCCAGAAGATGAATTGACACGGTGTCTGCAGCAATGGGCGCAAGTGTATCAGAGATGAGGAGGAGGTGCAGGACAGATCGGTGGTTCATAGGGTCGCTATGAGTCATATTCCACTCAATGGCATCTAACAACAACAACATGATGCAATGGGTTTAAGGTTTTTTTTTATAATTGCGTGGAAACTCCTGGGTGGTGTAAATGGTTGCTAACAAAACCCCTGAAGGTTCTAATCCATCAAGAAGTACCTTGGAACAAAGACCTAGAGGTTTACTTGTAAACACTCCTCTCTCCCGCCCCCTCTCTCTTTCTTGTTGCTGACATTGGTTCTGACTCACCTCTCTCAGATTTCTATGGATATAGGACCTTTTCATCTTTGTCCCCCAAAGCGGCTGGTGGGTTTGTACCTCCAAGAAGCTCAGGCTTTAGGTGAACAGTGTCATTTTCCATGGAGTACACTACCAGCCACGGAAAATCCAAGGAGCACAGCTCCGCTCGGACACACAGGGTCACCATAACAGGAGTCGATGCTTGGGGCATGATGTGCCCTGCTTCTCCCCTCGACGTATCAATACACTGAACTGTTCCTCAAGTCCCTTAGTCCCAGGGGAAAAGGAAATCAACAAGGAAAGAGTCTTTTGGGTCAAAAGGACAGTGCCCTTCCAAGAGCACGAGGTAAGTCTACGCTTAACCCTGCTGTCAGCTCAGTGCCCCACCCCTTCCTTTACTGGGGATCCCACATCTCCCTGAATCCCTACCAGCCCAGGTATCACACTATTGAGTCAAGATCTGATTGCATTGACATTCCTTTTTCCCAGAGACGCAGAGCCTTTACCCTTTTCCTCACCTCCTCACCTCCCCTCTCCCTACCTCCCATCTCGTCCTGATCACTCTTCCTATATCTTCTCACCAGGAGAAGAACTGAGCCAGGTACAGGTAGAAGAGGCAAGAGGGAGGGATTGAGGGACCCCCCCCACCAAAGGGGCAGAGCAGACAAATGAGGAAACGTCTTCAATCACCAGGGTGGTGCTTGTACCCCCGCCCCTCCTCAAGCTGTCCATTAACTCTGTAATTATATTAATAATCCCTTGAGAATGAGTGTAATGATAGCTTCCAGCAGGGGCCCGGGTTATTCTTTTGCATGCCTGACCTCTCCAGCAACTCTCCACCAGCAGTTCTGCAGGGAAACCTGGGGGAGGGATGCCCATCCCTGGGGAAACTGAAGCCCAGAGAGACCCAAAGCAAGAGCCCTTCAGTGAGCAGGACAGACACTGCAGGTATCAGTGAGGCTTCTGAACCACCACCTAGAATGCAGAGAGAAGCGTCTGGAAGAGCTGATATCCCAGCTCGAACATTCATGATCCACCTTCAACAGAGAACCTCCTCCCAGACCCTTTTCTCGGATGCTCCCAGTCATCCACTCCTACTCTTGGCACTTTTTCCACAGTGAGGGCTGTTGTTGTCACTGTTGTCAGGTATCACAGGGCCAATTGAGACTTACAGCGACCCTACGGATACCCGCCCACCTGCACCAGCCTCACAACCACTGCTGTACTTGAACCGATGGCCACAGCCACTGTGTCAATCCACCTCTTTAAGGGTCTTCCTCTATTTCATGGACCGCTATTTTCCAGGCACCATCTCTTTTTCTAGGGACGAATACCTCCTGATGACATGCTCAAAGTATGTGAAGTCCTGCTATCCCTACTTCCAAGAAGCTGCATTTCTCCCAACATAGATTTGCTTGTTCTTTTGGTAACCCACGTTGTTGTTGTTGTTGTTGTTGTGCGCCATCATGTCAGAACCAACCCACTGTTCCTCCAGTGGGTTTTCAGATGCAATAAATCACATGGTAGGAGATTGTTCATCCTTCTCCCGAGGAGCAGCTCATGGATTTGAGCTGTGTGCCTTTGGGATAATAGTGCAGTTTCTTACCGCCAGACCACCAGAGCTCCATGGTCTGCTCATATTCTTCATCAGCACCACAATTCAAAAGCATCAATTCTTCTTCTGTGTTTCCATAGTCACTGTCCAACTTTCATGCTGCTTTCGTGCTGTTGTTAGGGGCTGTAAAGTGGACTATCCTTTATAGCGACCCTCTGAACCACCAATCTGAACCTTGTGCTATCCTGCACCATCCTCATCATCTCTGATACGTTCGAGCATATACATCTAATCTATTCGTTACAGTGACTGGGTTCATCCATCTTGTTGAAGGTCTTCCTCTCTTTTGCTGATTCCCCATCTTTCCAAGCATGATGTCCTTTTTCTAAGGATTAGCCCCTCCTGACATCATGCCCAAAGTATGTGAGATGAAGATTCACCAGCTTTGTCTCTAAGGAGCACCCTGGTGGCATGTTCTCCAAGATGTATTTATTTGTTGTTTTGGTATACGGCAGTTGAAAATATCATGGCTGGAGTGAGGCTCATCTTAGTCCTCAAAGTGATACCCATGCTTATCAGCACTTCAAAGACGTCCTTTGAAGCAGATCTGCCCAGCACAAAACATTGTTCAGTGGTCTGTCAGGTATTTTTCCTCTTCTGTTTCCATGGGTGTTGATTGCAGATCCAAGTAAAAAGAAATCTCAATTTTTTCTAAGTTTATCCTGACGTCACTTATTAGTCCAGTGTGAGGATTTTTGTTTTCTTAATGCTGAAGAGTAATCTATGCCAAACAAGAAAGGCTTTGAGTTTCATCAATTAAGTGCTTTAAAGCCCTCTTCATTTTCATCAAACATTATCTGCATATCACAGGTTTTTAATGAGTCATTTTCCAATCCTGTTGCTCCATATTTCTTCATATAATCCAGTTTCTCAGATTATTTGCTCAGTATATAAATGCAAAGAGTTGCACTGCCAAGCCAAAGACAGGCTTTTCAAACCCACTCATTACTTCATGGGAGAAAGATGGGAATTCTCCTCCAATGCGATATATAGTCTCTGGTCAGCTATGACATGATTTCAACTCCAGTGCATGTAACAACAGCATGGTGAAGAGACAGAACCTGATGCATACATTTCCTGCTTTTAAACCATGCAGGAAAACTACTCTATTCAAACAACTGCTTTTTAATGAATGTACAATTTCCACAGGCACACAATTAAATATTCTGGAGTTTGTATTCTTTGCAACATAATCTGTATGTCTTTGCATAATCAATAAGTACAGGGAAACACCTTTCTGGTATTTTCTGTTTTCAGTAAAGATTCATCTAATGTCAACAAAGATAGCCTTCGTTTCATATACTTTTATGAATCCAGCTTGAATTTCTGACAGTTTCCTGCCAATGTACTGTTGCAACCATTTTCCCCCCATTATCTTCAGCAAGATTTTACTTCCTGTGATGTTAATGGTCTACTTGTTTAATTTCCACACTCTGTTGGATCACCTTTCTTTGGAATGGACACAAATGTGAGTCTCTGCCAGGCCATTGGCAAGGGTGTCTTCCAAACTTCTTGGAATACAGAGTGAACATAATACAGTTCTGTACCCTTATGTTGAGCATTTCAATTGATACTCTTTCCATTCCTAGAGCCTTGTCTTTCCCCAATGCCTTCAGAGAAGCTTTCTTCTGTGTCATTGGTTCTGATCATACGCTGCCTCCTGAAATGGGTGAGCACTGACATGGTGGCATAACGATTCTATTCTTATTGGTACAATGCAGGCAGAACCACTTCACTCCAATGATGGACCAGATGAATATGTAGTCCTGAATTTTTATTGTTGCTCTTAGGTGCTGTTGAGTTACCTGCAACTCACAGCAACCCTATGTACAACAGCTCAGAAGCCTGCCCTGTCTTGACCCAGTCTTACTGACTCCAACACACCTACCTCCATTGCCCCAGTTACTGTATCAATCCATCTCAGCTGGGGTCTTCCTCTCCTGTGCTGTCCCTCCACTCTTCTGAGCATGATGTCCTTCTCCAAGGACTAGTCCCTCCTGGCCACGTAACCAAAGTACGGGAGACGGAGCTTCAAAATTCTAGCCTCCAAGGAGAAACTTGGTTTCATCCTCTCCAAGACAGACTTGTTCTCTTGACAGTCTCTGGTATGCTCAAGACTCTTCTCCAGCACCACAACTCAAAGGCACCAATTCTTCTTCTGTCATCCTTAGTCATTATCCAGCTGTCTGCTACATGGCAAGTAATTGTGAAGACCATGACCTGGATCAAGCACGCCTTACTTAGACTGACATTGCTGCTTCTCAGTACTCTGGAGAGGTCCCTGACAGCAGATTTACCTAATACAATTCATCTTTTGATTTCCTGGCTGCTGGTGCCAAGAGTGTTGATTGTGGAGCCAAGCAAGCTGTAATTGTTAACAACCTCAATCTCTTTTCTGTCCATCACGATGCTGCCAATTGGCCTAATGGTGAGAATCTTTGTCTTCTTCTTTTTATTTAATACAAAACTATATTTACTGTTTACAGTAGTAAAGGACAATAATGTACAAATTGGTGAATAAACACAACAGAGTCAATGAACATCCCACCCCCACCCACTCAGCAAACTACAAAGGTAGCAAACCTTTTCAGCAAGCTTTCAAACAAGCAAGAATGATGGATCATGTTACACCTCCAAAAAGCAGACTACAAAAAAAGCAGAGAATGGCTATCAAGCAGCACAAGCCCTTACTGAGGGACAACAGGCCAACGATGAGACTTTGTAATTTTTATAGATCTCAAAATAGTTCACAGAACTGAAATAGCCATGTTGTTGGTGTTGTTATGTGCCATTGAGTCGCTTGCAACTCATAGTGACCCTGTGTATTGTAGCCCTAAACCTTGCTCTGTCCTGTGCCAATCACACTGTCACTGACACACCTATCCCGATTACTCCAGTCACTGAATCAATCCACCTCATAGAGGGTCTTCCTCACCTGCACTGTCCCTCCACCCTCCCAAGCATGACGTCCCTCTCCAAGGACCGGTCTCTCCTTACAACATGTCCAAAGTATGTCAGATGGAGCCTCAGAATCCTTGCCTCCAAGGAGCATCCAGTTTAACCCTCTCCAAGATAAATCTGTTTGTTTTCCTAGCAGTACTGAATACACTCAATACTCTTCTCCAGCACCACAGCTCAAAGGCATCAATTCTCCTTTTATCCTCCCTAGTCATTGTCCAACAAGTGATTTCAAAGACCATGGCCTAAATTCAATACATATTTGGAATGCAGGAGAGCAAAAAATCTGTGAGAATCATGAAGTCATCTTTCCATGGGTTTCATTTGTTATTATACTTCAGAGCTCTTGTACACAACAACATAACTGAAAATTTGGCAATAATCTTACTTTTTTATATATATAGACTGTAATTTATCATCAGAAGCAAATACTAAAAGAAATCAGAGGATACAATACTAGTACCAAATGGAAATTGTGGCATTATTTCCTCCTAAATTAAAAAAGTGGGAGAAGCCAATTAACTCAATTGGCATTAACTCAATGCAGTTATCGCCTACTACACCGATGAACAGGTACTGAGCAGTGGTGGCAGGGACCCTGGGCTGGAGCCCTGTGGGGACACACTAAAGGCCAGTGATCATGAGGCCACACTAGTGAAGGACTCTGCTATTTCCCTTGTTTGCCTTTTATGCAGCAACCCAATAGATTGCATTTCATTTCACCATATTTTGACAAAGCTTATATTTGCAATATTTTAAAAATTTCATAAACTGTAGCTTTAACAAACAGCAAGTGAAATTTTGTCTTTCATCCCCACCAGGCCCCAAAACATATGTCCAGAAGCACCCCCTGCACTACATGAGCTACCTACATGATTAGATGAGGGAGTGGGGGAGATCATCACATCTTGGGGGCAAGATCTCCAAATGAAGACTGACAATCGATAGCATACAAGTTGGAGAAAAATGTTCTAGGAAGGAGATAAAACAAAAACATAACAAGTCCCCAAAACCTTGCAACTCATTTAAGATAGTAATTTGTATTGGCCCAATTTCAACTGTAGATTAATCCCTGCAGAAATAGTGTTGCGTTGCACTCGAAGTACATCAAGGAGAGAGAGAAGTAATTTGGTGATCATTCTCAGGTTTCTGAAGACAACTCTGGTGACGTGTTCACATGTTTACTACTGGATCACAAATACAAGGACAGGTGACACAGATGTGAGATGGTCCCCTAGATGCAACATCCCAGCAGGGCTCCAGTCACCCATGTGCCACCCGCCTGCTGCTGGAACACATCGATTGTGTCTTCATCCTCCATCGCCAGCTGTGCTGGAGTGTCTGCTTCGTTAATTGGCTGCCCATCAAACCTGAATCTAATCTCTCACTGGCAAGCCCTGTCGCTCACAGTAGGCCTTCATCAGCTTCTTCAGAGCCGTGCGCCTCTTGGTTTTGAACTGGACGACAGAGCTATCCTGCCCAGCCATCTTCAGGTTGATATGGTCATTCTCTGTCTTCACTCCATCCTTGGGCTTCTCCTCAGACATGGCTGCACGGGTGGAGGCAGCCAATCTTTGTCTGGATGTTGAGCTTCATTCCATATTGAAGACTACAGTGCTTGCTGCAGAGAGTCAAGGACTGTGTAGTTTTCAATATGGGTTGAAGAATTTTTATTGAAAAAAGTTAAAAAAACCCAACAACCTAATTTCTTTTTTTTTCCTATAATTATATTTTATTAATTTTCATAAACATTTACAGAGATTTTGGGCTTCCACTCATTCATTGTTGCACTATTCTCTTTACCCTCCTCCCAGTTTGTTCTTGTCCAAATGCCACAGTGCTTGTCAAAGCCAGTTCTGATTAATCTTCTTTGTCAGTGTGTCCTTTGCCATTCCCTATCACTCCTCCCTGAGAGAGACTTCACCCTGAGTCATAAGGAAAAGGGGATGGCGTATTCTCTTAGCTACTTCCTGCTGAAAAGGGACGCTGTGGGTTTCAGGGTGAAGATCTTCTCTCACTACTCTAAAGGGCCCCTTTGGCAGTAGGAAACACATAGACTATTATGGAGATTGATTTTGGAATTCAGATGCACTCTTATTGATTGTGCTTGGCTGTACATGTACATATCCTTCAAGATGTATCATGGGGGTGTTGCAACCTAGAAGACACAAATTTGACTAACAAGTTATAAGTACATGAGTCCAAAAATTATGGAAAAGTAAAAGAAAAGATTCTTTCATTGTTTTACAAACCCTCCCCCAGGTCCCCTCCACCATGCAGCCCTCGCTCTAGTCTCCTGTGATGACAGAAATACCCAGTTACGTCTCTCTTTTAGACGGTTCTCTCCCTCCTCTGCTTCAGTGCAGTATACATTATTGAACCCATCTTACTCAGTGTCTCCCTAACCCCAAGGACAGTCCCATTCTACAACAGTGGCATCATGTAATATTTGTCCTTTTGTGACTGGGATATTTCACTCAGCATACAACCTAATTTCTAAACCAAAATTCTAAGATGGGAGCAGAAGGGTGGGGATGGCAGTAGTTGCTTATGAGAATAAGACCTGCTGGTTTTGAGCTTTAAGGTCTCAAGTCTGCCTGTGGTTGGAACTCAACCAGCAGTGCCACAGAAGAGAAGCCTGGTGATCCGATAGGTAAAGGTTTCAGTCAAGCAAGCCCCTATGGAGGCTTCCATGAGTCAGAATCAGCTTTGGGGGCTTTAAAGTTTCCAAGAGTCAACAGGGCAGGTGAAGTGAATACCAACCAGGATGCACTGGCAGCAGGACATCTACACAGAGGAAGGGGCTGGGCTGATGCAGCCATCCAGACCTGGTACCCAACCAACCAGATTCCAGGATCAAACTAGAGCATAAAGGGGTGGCCACCTTGCTGTGCTACAAATAATGATCTTCAGGTGAAAAGAACAATGGTTGCTGTTCTGAGCTCCTACTGGGCGTCAGCTGCCTCAGGTCCTACTGGGAAAACATTTAATCATAAGTGAGGCACGATTATCTATGTGACCCATCAAGACAATGAGGCACAAAGAGGTCAAGATGTTGGTAAGAGTGACATCAAGTGTCAGCACCTTTGGTAATTTGTGGATCCAGGGGCAAAATTACAGTCCAATGGGAGGAAAGTGCATTGAGTTCAAGAGATCCAGGGTCCTCTGAGGGCTTGGGAGTTGGTGAGTAGCAGGGTAAAAACCGTTCCAGGAATCCTCTAGAAAGAATCCACAGATGATCCCAGTAACCTATCAGCTCTGACCGTGAACCGTGTGATCAGTGAACACAGCCCTGAAGGACCAACCTGGCTGTCCCCACTCCTGCCTCAGCTCTTCCTCCACCTCACGTCACACGGCTCCTCATTATAAACCACTCTTCCCTCTGAGTGAGAAGTCCAATAAGATACTGGTCCTGGAGAGCTCTGGTGGCCTAGTGGCAAGAAGCTACACTGTAATCCCAGAAGTTCGTGGTTTGAATCCACCAGATGCTCTGCTGGAGAAGGAGGGACAATCTCCTCCTGTACCAGTCAGATCCGATTTGATGGTACACCCAAAAATAATAATAATAATAAAAGACATTGGTCCTAAGTCAGCACCCCAACACTTGGAGATGTCCTGACCTGACTGCGCGTTGGAGAAGCTTCTCAGGAGATGGAGGCTGAGGCAGGGCAGGTTCGGCCTCTTCCTGCACCTGTTTTCCCAGCCCACTTAGAGAATGGAAATAGAGGGGCCTGGTTTGCAGGGGGGGGGCAATCAGGCCTCAAGGGGGAACAGGTTCACCTTGTTATTAAAATAGTGGGGCACTGGTTTGGAATCCTGGTTCCTGAGAGGGAAGGTGGGCTGTGATCCACTGTGACTTGTCCCCTACTTCTTTGGCAGGGCACCCAACACTCTCCCAGGCCAGGAGCAGTGATGGGGAAAAGACAGGACCAACCAAAGAGTCCAGCCCACGGCCCCCCAACAAAACCACTCATTAACTTGATGGCCTGAGGCAAGTCCCTTCACCTCTGGTCTGTTTCCTCCTCAGTACGGTGGTGATAACAATGCTGCCCAGTGAGATAAGAGGTCTATAGGGCCCTGTGGAGAGCCCACAGTTGCAAAGATCATTGTAAAGTGTTATTACTACATAGAGTGGGCTCAGGGAGGGCCCCTCCCAGTCTGACCTGAAATGTCACTCCTGGACAGGATGCTGGACTCCATCCTTTCTTTGCGGAGGGCCAGCCCGGGGTTGTGGGCAGGGCCTGCTGCTAGAGACAAAACTGAGCACTCAGCAAACATGAACCCATACTGGTGATCTTTGGACCACGGTGGTGATGGAAACGGATTCCATCTGTGAGCCACACCCTGATGGCTGCAGCCCGGAGCAGGGAGCAGCCGTTGCTCCCTGCTCCCGTGTCACTCCCACCCCTTTCCGCCAGGAAAATAGTCTCTACAAACCCCTGCTAGAGGAAAATTCCTGCCGCTGACCTTGTGGGTCAGAGGTAGTACCCCCAGGAAAGGACAGGAGAGGTGGGAGGTGGGGACCATAGAAGCTGGGCTGGAAGCCAGTTCCAGGGACACGCCTCACACTGAAGCTGTTACCACTTGTCCTGGAGTGGGGAGCCCCGGGGAACAGAGCAGAATCTGCCAAGCCCAGGGGATGAAGAAGTTGTCTGTGAAAGGTGCAGCAGGGGACCCCAAGTCTGAGGTCCGAGGAGTTGTGACCTGTGGTTTTTTTTTCTCCCTCTGAAGCAGTTATAACCTGCTCATAAGTCATACTTTCCAAAAATGATGCTGTGTTCACCATCTCTTGAGCTACCTCTCAGAGCTTGTGTTTTCCAGGTGTGAAAACTAAAGCACTTCTCAGGGAATAACATGCTTAAGGCAGTAAAGGCAGTGGCTGAGTCTTTGACTCCAGCCAGCCTTGGCCTCATCTGTCCATGAGGAATCGGGGCCCACCCCCTCTGCAAGCCCAGCTGGGAGGCATGCTCCTGCATGGCGGAGGGCACAGTGCTAACTGCGGAAGCCAGGTGGAGGTGCAGGGGTTGTGTGTGAGGACGTGGAAATGCTACCCAGGTCAGCTACAGCATCAAGAAAACCACAATGCACCCAGCCTGCAGCCAGCGACCCTCTGCCCACAGAGAAGGAAGTGAGAGAGAGAAGGGCTTCATGTTAACCTTAAGAGTCCTGGCCTTGTCCCCTAGGGCCTGCTGGCTCCCCAAGAGAAGGGGCCTCTCTTACATCCTGTTGCGGTCATTCCTTGCTGACAAGTTCTCTAATGGTCAACACCCAAGTTCAGGGGATTCTACAAACTGCTCTGTCCCATCTCATCTAATGGAAGGGGGCCCAGGAACCAAGGCCTTGGTGATGGTGTTCTGGAAGCAGCAAAGGGGGAGGAGGGTAGGTGGGGCACAGCCTGTTTACTGGGTGGAGAGCCAGGCCTAGATGGAGACTAGACAAGAAGGCTCTTCCTTAAGTCTTCCCACTCCTCAGGCACTCTGGTGGCTCCTCATAGAAACTGGATTTCCCTTACATTAGCTGTATAGGAGTTTGAGATAGAAAAGGAGGAAGGGAGACAGGCTAGAGGAGGAAGAGGAAGGAATCTCCTCATGACAGGGGAAGGGAGCCCCACAACAAAGCTCTGGGCAAACCCCAGGCTCCCAGACATGCTCTGACCTGTGGCTCCGTGAGGCCTTCCCTACTGTGTGAGAGGAGGAGGTGCCTCGAGAGTCCACGTCTGGGGGTCAGTTCCCGGGGACAGTCATTGTGCAAGCCAGATTGTCTAGTTATACATTACCCTGTGGTCTGGCCTTTTCTATTCCCGGAGATTTTAGTAAAGCCCTGCTTAAAGGTTCTAGCCTTGACCCAGCTGTGCTGAGAGGAGACACGAAAGGGCGGTCCAGGGTTCACGTTTGGCCCAAGGAGCTGAAGGAGAACAGGGGCTCGAGCCTGCAGGCTGAGTCAGTGAGGGGTCCAGTGAAGGTGGATCTTGAAGATATGCCTGGAACCCCCACTCCCATCTCGGAGGATCAGGTTTTACCTCACCAGGCAGTATTCCTTAGGGTCCCCTTCTGAATCGAGGATCCCAGCTGTCCTGTTTCCCACTTCACATCCATAAAGCATCCATCCCTGGCACATGCAGTGAACCAGGGCCTCCAGATGGAAAATGGTCACAGAATTTCCACAAAACCCCAGAACCACCCCCATTCCTATAACAGCCCGGTCACCAGGCTTCTTCTAATCCCATCACAGAACTCTTTCAGATGGGAGTCTGTAAAAAGGTAACATCATCCACTGAGATAGAATTTAAAAATAATTGTAATATTAATAAATATGTTAAATTACATTTAAAACAATAAATAGAAAAATAAACTGATAAATAAAATCAACAGGTACAAAATGCTGCAAAATTTCAACCAAAAAACAGAAAACAAAACCAAAAACCACACAGACAGACAGACAAGACATAACGGGAGGGTGGACACAGGGGAAGGTGCTAAATGCAATCACGGGAACCCTTCACAGTTAGAGACATGGCTCACTCCTTGCCTGGCCGCTTTCTTCTCATCCCTGGGGAGACCAGGAGGCAATGGCTGATATCTTTGGGGACTCCGACCAGTGTGGGTAAGCATCTGGGCCCCACCTCGATGCCCTTTTGCAAAGCAACCCTGAACCCCAGGGATGGGCTCAAGAGCCAGGAGCGTGAGGCAGAGGCGGCCGAGGGCGAGGGTGGCGGCAGGCCGGCCCTACAGAGGCAGGTCGGTGCTATTGTGCCGGGTTTTCCTGGCGGTGCCGTCGTCTCGGGGCAGAGCCCTCTGCAGGTTGGACATGGCCACGGTCTTTTTGAGGTCAATCACGGCATAGGAGTCTGAGCTGCGAGACGCAGAGGGGTTGGGGACTGAGGGGTTCTGGGACCCCTTGGGGTGCTCACCACCCCAGCCCTTCAGCTCCACCTGGATGTAGTTGAGCTGCCTTGGGGGCTCAGGGCCAGGCCTGCGGAAATCAAAGTTGAAGACACGCGGGGACCCACGGCGGCGGGCCAGTGGCACAGGGAAGTTGCCATGACTACGGGAGTTGGCCCGGGTGCTGGAAGGCTTTTGCAGCGGGGTCTCGTCCTCCTCGCAATCGGGGAAGCCGTTGGAGGAGGGTGTGAGCCCATCCCGTGAGTCCCCGTCATCCCCGGCCTCCTCCCCCAGCTGCTGGGCTTGGCTCTCCCACACAGGGGGCAGCGAGGGCAGGTTCTCATAGTGTAGGAGGGTGGCCCGACGGTGGGCGAGGCCATTCCAGCCTGGCTCCTCGGGGCTCAGTCTCCAGCCAGACCCTCGCCGCAGCCCCCCGCTGACATTCTCGTAGGTGCACTTGGGCTGGGCAGGACACTCAGAGGAGCCCTCATTGTTGTTGTGGTGGGGCGGGTCATGCAGGCTGGGGCACAGGCCCTGGCCCTTCATCAGGTGCCGCCGGGAAGGCGTAGGGCCCAGCACGAACTTCACCTGGCCCGGCTGCAAGAAGACCTGAGGGTCCCGCTGGTCCGGGCCCCCCGTCTGCGTGGTGAAGGGGGCCCGGCCCTCAGGCAGGGGCTGCAGGCAGTGGCGGCTCCTGCGGTGGTCTTCCTCACTGGCCGGTGTGTTGACGTAGGTGTGGGACTGGGGAAAATTCCAAGTGAGGGAGAGAAGATGCAAGGGCAGGGAGGAGGGAGAGAAGAAAAGAGGCAGATCAGAGAGGAGAACAGAATAGGAGAGTTGGGGGTTCCTCCTCTTCCTGGTCCTCCAATCCTTCCAGGAAGCCGTCTCCCTTTCTGGGGACAAGAATGGGCCCTATGAACATCCTTCTGCTCCCACAATCCATGCTGGAGGGAGGAGGCCATTATTTCCCGAGCCCCATGTCCACCCACGGGTCAGGGAGGCTGCTTGCTCACCTGCTCATCTGGAGCAATGAGGGCATGGGTGGACTCCTCCCCAAGGGAGGGGTGTCGCAGGCTGCTTGTTGAGGGGCGCCGGGGAGCCAAGAACCTGGAACCTTCACCTGGGCAGCCGGCAAAGCCATTAGAGAAGCTGGAGACGGTATAGCCTAGAGCTGGGCACAGGAGACAACCCTGGTGAGGGGCACCTATGCCACGTGTAACTGTGCGTGCAGCATCATGGGACTCACCCAGGCAGAGCGGAGCTGCTCTCCAGGGCCTCAGCGTAGGCGCTGACTGGCAGCCCTCCCCCATTATGCTCCGCTCTCTCCCTGCTCTTCAAACTGCCCTTTACAAAGCTCAGTGTGAATCCCTTCCTCTCCATTACACCTTGTATGAATCTGAAACATCTGAGGCCCTCCTTGTAAGTCACTGGACTGCTCTTTGTCTAGCTTGACCAGTGGGTTACAAAGAAGCTCCTCAAACGCAAGGCCTGTATCTTCTATCTCTTCTGCCCTCCGTGACCCAGGCCCTGAAGCACTAAACTCAGAGCAGGGGTTCAATAAGGAATGTGAGTGAACACACAGAAGTTGTGCAAATCTCTCCCAGAGAGGCCACAGTTAGAGATGCCCATACCAGAAACATCAAGGCACATGGGTATGACCAGAGACCGAAGGAAGCAAACAAGTGCCAGACTGCTGTTTCCATGGAAACCTGTCTTCCTCTCAGCTTCCAACCATCCATCCACACAAGGTCCAGGCCTCCATGGCCTGGTTGTCACTTGAGCTGCCCAGCCCAAGACGGGTGACTGTCTTAAAGGCCAGTTTATCACGTGCTTTCCCTCCAGCCAGGGCACCTCTGACACTTGTATTTCCTAGTGTGTGCACAAGTATGTGTGCTAGGAGCCAAGGGTGGGGTCCACTCACTGTTGGGAGGCTGGGGGCTGAGCTCCGCGGGGTGGCTGCTGCGGGTGACGATGACCGGCTCCTCCATCACATTGATGCTGTTGCACTGCATCAGGTCCTGAAGGAGGTTGAAGATTTCCTCGGCCCGGGAACACTTGAATGCAAATATCCCTGAAGGGGAGGAGGAAGTGCGGTCCCTCTTTCCTTGTGTTCAGCAGGAAAGGATCCCAGAAATCAACAGATGCACAAACTCTAGCTACAGCCCTGACCTCCAGTCCCCCTGCAATCTATACCTGGATCCTCCTAGAGCCCCTGCCTTGACAAGGTTATCCACTGCCACTGTCTGTAGACATAACACTTCGGACTACAGCTCTTCAATATGAATGTTTGTGTGCCCAAGAGGGAGGGGAAAGAAGAGCCCAGTGGAGGTGAGTGACTATTTGTCAGCTCCACACAGGGCCCCACCACCATGAAGCTCCATGCCCTGCACAAAGCTCCATGTTCCATGTTCCTGCAAATGCTCAGCAGGAGGGTCAATACTGATCATTGAGAGAATGCCACCAGCATGTAGGTCCCTGACCTCCTGGGGCTCCAACTCTTCTGCTGCAGAAAAGAAAACTATGCAGACGACTGAGAGGACACAGAAGACACTGTGCAGCAACTGTGCGGCTCCTCAATGCAGCTAGTCCCACAGTCATTCACTCCAAGGCAGCACCCCAAAGCCCTGGGGACAGCAGGACTGGGAGTGGCACTGTGACTCACGGGGTCCCCAATGTCCTGGGGTTCTGCACGCCTCTGTGTGGGGGACTGCCCATGGTGTGCATGTGCACATGTCCACAACAAAGATAACTGCAACAAGGCTGGGAGATGAGCACTAAGATGAACCTGCAAAGACAGGCCAGGAGCTAGGAAAGATTGAGAAGACCTGCAGCCTTACAGCTCAGGCCGGGGCTGGGGGTCCTGGGGCAGCAACAGGAACACATGTTCCTGTTAACTGAAAGGCTGGAGTTTTGAGTAAACAAAGGGTGCCTTGGAAAATAGGCCTGGCAATTTACTTTTGAAAAATAAGCCACTGAAAATCCTATGGAGCACAGTTCATATATGTGTGTCTCACATGCCTGCTGTAGATGGGGTCACTATGAATCAGGATCAATTGGAGAGCAACTGGTGCAATGGTCTAGGACAGGGAGATCTGGTGGCTTAGTGGTACAGAATCTGCTGTCTACCCAAAGGCATGAGGTTCAAATTTACTGGCTGCTCTGCAAGAAAGATATGCAATCTCTCGAGCGATTGATTGCCTCTGAAAGCCTGAAGAGGGTCAGCTGTAGATAGGTCTGACTCAATGGTACACAACATCAATGGTCTAGTGCAGACCCTCTGAGATCCAAGTGTGGATCTAACACCCCCAGGAGCAGGGGAGCCTCTTCCTCCCCTACCTGCTCACCCAGCATGAATCACCTCAGCCTCATGAGCTCCCAGGGGAAATGCACAGTGGGGGTAAGCCCTCCAGCAATCACACCCCTGGACTTGCAGTTTGGTTGACAGCCCCATGGCAGATTCCTTCGGCAAAGCTGAGATCGAGATCCTAAAAGAACTGCCCTGGCCACGTCATTAAAGAGACAGAGTTGACTCTACCCTTGACCTCATGGAACCAGCCCATGCCCCCCACCTCTGGGAGGGAGAGTAATCACAGCCTACTACCCACAGGTGAAGGGGGACACAGTGTAACATCTTAGGGTGAATCTGTAGAGACCCAAGAGCCTTCATCCCCAGCCACCTGGCCTCACAGTAACTAGCGCCTTCTGCCTGACTTCCTTATTCACAGGCCTAGGGTATCTGACCCTTGAAACTGGAGGGAAAGAAGGAGAAGAGGTCACTTACTTTTGCTGGGAAGACTCCTGCCTGGGACACCAAGCTCTTCCCATGAGCTGTGTAATGTCAGGTGCAAAGGGACCCAGGCTATGAAGAGTCCTAGCTCCCTTAATGCAAAAACCAACATGCTCTGTACCCTTGGCCAAGATCCTGCCCCCTTCAGCCAACAGCTGCCAGGTCTGAGGGCTGGGTTTGATGTCAAGGCCCATTCTCAAAGGCCTCAGCAGACTTGACCACAGTTGGCTGAGCTGTATCATAGGCTCCAGCGCCTGTGGCAGGTACACCAGCCCCGATCCCATGGTGAGGGGGCTGGAACTCACCCTGGCCTGTCTGACACCGGCGGCCACTCTCGAAGGAGAAGAGGCTGGAGTCGTAGCCGTAGCGGCGCAGGCAGAGGTAGGGCCAGCGGACAGCCTCACGGCGATGCAGGTGCAGCACCAGCTCACTCTGTGTTAGCTCCATCACCCCAGAGCCCAGCTCAACCCCCTCGTCATCCACATTCGTCACCTGAGGGAAGGGGACTGAGAGTCAGTGGCTGAGCCCAAGGCGGTCTGTGTTTCTAACGCAGAGCTGGAGCTGAGGGAAGGCAGTCTCACTTGATCGTGCCACAGACATTACTAGAGGCCACATGAGGACTAGGGTATGTGTGTGCACTGCTGACAACCCAGTGCAGTTCTCCAGACAACAATCCCTTCTCACTGGGCCTCACCTCATTTGGGCGGGCAACAGGGGGAGAAATGACCAAAGGAATACCAAAGTCTGACAGACGGCCAATGTTAGATGACTTTGGACGGTCCACCGCTTATTTGTCCATGGTGCAATTACCAATGGAGAAAAGGGTTCAGCTGAAAATTCACAATCTTAAAACCTAAGTTAGGCCCATTAAGTCCAAGGCATCTTTCCATTGTATAGCCTTGCTGAGAGTGCCCTCTTCTGGCAGGAAGTAAGAATGTCTATCTCAACAGGCCGTGGGGTGAAGAGGGAGTCTCCTCCCCACAGAATGTAAGCAGAAGGGAAGGGTCAGGGATACAGAGATCCAATGGGCCTGGCCTTGGCTTTCCAAAGCAAACCACAAATACACAACAGTGGTGAGGCGCTGTGCAAAGGCATGTGGTTCAGTCCACCAGCTGCTCCCCGGGAGAAAGCTGGGCAATATCATCCCACGCCTTTTACTGCCTCTGAAAACCTGCTGGAGGGTCAGCTGGGAGTCTGTTCCGACAGACGATACACATCAACTACCATGTACTAAATCCTACAGTAAACGCTTTGCATACTTTAACTCATACTTGAACTCACAGATGGAGACTAGAAAGGACAGACAGAGGCAGGTCTTGAAGCAAGCTCTTTCCGCTCTATAGCTGCTGCAGCGTGAATTCTGAGGTCTCCCAGATTGGTACAGCAGAAAGTGGAGACCCACAGAGAAGGGAAAGGGCATTTCACTGCTGTGGTGGGCCTCTGGGCTGGACTAACTAACTCATAAGTTTAGACCCTTGACATAACAAAAAAAAGTTACTCAGAAAGTTACAAAGCAGTCCCTGGCAGGTGCAGTTAGCAAACTGGTGCCCACTGAAAGGTTGGCAGGTGGAGTCCACCCAGAGGCATTTCAAAAAGGCCTGACCATTGAGCTTCAAAACACGAGCCACATGGAGCATAGTTCTACTCTGACACACACAGGTCAACTGGAACTGAGACGACAGTATGTTTAACTGGTTTTAAGTCACAGGGCTACACTGCTACAACAGAATGGCCTAAGGGAACAATTTTAGTAGCAAGAACTGTAAAAACAGTAGTGGGCCTGAGCCTCTTTTCTCCAGGGCATCTCAGAGGCCCTGAGCTTGAAAAGTCATCATGAGCTCACAACCTCAGCCTGTCACTTAAACCCCTGAAGGGAAGCCGAGGCAACCCAAGCGTGTGGTCATCCTGGGAATAATGGGAAGGAGGCAGTGGTGGGTACCTTGAACTTGGTGGGGTGGTTGTCTGGGACGCTGTCTCTATTCAGGCAGCTGCAGCAGCTCCCCATGGTGTCAGACCAGCCAGCCTCCCCTAGGGAAAAACAGAGGACATAGGCAGGTCACTGAGGGCTGCCCCAGAACCTCCGCTCTTGGAAACTCCAGCAGAACCCTCTCTTTCTGACTATTTGCTCTGTCCAAAGAGCTGTTAAGATACAGTCCTTCCCCTCAAAGAATTCACTCTCTTAATCCAGGACAGGATACATGTTGGGTAAACATTAATTGTGGTTAAAACGTGTTAAGGATTAATACTGAGGGGAGGACGGACAGCAAGACGTTCTCAGAGGTTGCATTTCATCTGGACCTCAAGAGATATGTACGATTCTGACCTGTGGAGGCTTGCATGTTATTATGTGGCCAAACAGGTTTCAGTGATACTTCCAAAGTCAGACAGACTAGGAAGAAAGGTGTGGCTACATACTTCTGAAAATCAGCCAATAAAAATGCTATGGATAAAAAAACAGTAACAACAACGCTATGGATCACAGTGGTCCAATCCCCAAGGAGATGGTGCATGAGCAGGCAGGAGGGAGTTCTGCCGGACATGGGTCGCCATAAGTTGGGGGTGACTTAATGGTAGCTAATAAGCACAGTGACAAGGAAGAGAAACCTAGACAGCTGGGAAAGTAGGGCCAGAAGGAAGGCTTCCCAAACAGTGATGTGTCACAGAAGAAAAGGGAGGTGAGGAAGGCAAAAGTACTTTTAACAAGAAGATCAAACGTAATAAAAAAAGAAGTGATACGGAGCAGAAGGAGCTGGGTGCCAGCACCCTATTCAGAAAAGATACTTTAAACTGGGTCCCCAGACGCTGAGGCTGAATCTTGCTCCTCTCCTTTTCCATGCCACACAATGCAAGCTCATTCTTCTCTTCCCCCATCACCTCTAATGTAGAGTGTTTTCGTCAAGGGAGCTCTGGTGGTGCAGCCCAGAGGGGACTGCGCTGCTAACCCACGAGCTGCAGCTCTCTGGTGGTGCAAACCCATCAAGAGCTCTGAGGGAGAAAAATGGGCGGTCTCCTCCGTCATGCTTTCCAGCCTTAGAAACCCGCTAGAAGGTCAGCTATGAACTGGTTCTGATCCAACGGCAATGAGGGGTTTTTTCCTCTTCAAATGAGGTATTATATTATTGTCGCAGAGTGAGTCAAAAGACTGAACAATTAAGAGATTTTTATTACTCTGATTTGTTGTGTCTTATTAAAAATAAGAGTATTTTGTCTGCTCTGCTTTGTCTGAAGGTGACACCAGGGGCCTTTTCTGCCTGGTTTTGTTTGTTTGTTTGTTTGTTTTCCCCTCTAAGGAGCTGGGATTATTACAGAAGTTAGGGTGAAAGGGTCACACCCAAGCTTGAGCAAGCTAAGGGAAAAGGCAAACACATGAACTACCACCAACCACAACTTAGGAGTTACAACATGATGCAAAAAGTCCAAGTTCTACATCCTTTTGGAACTGTCTTGAATGAGCCAGTGACCTGCATTTACCACTCCTCCCACTTTGGAAATTCCAGAAAACTACCTCCTGTGCACAGCTCTTACCTTACCCAGGCCATCGGGGAGCTGACCATGGGAGGGGCATGAGAAAAGACTCCCACTTTATTCTCGTTTTTGGTGTGGTGTCATGGCAAACAGCTTGTTGAGAAGTCACTTGGATCCCTCTGGGACACACCTGGAGCTCACCTAGCATGAGAGACAGAGACTATAAGTTAGCGGACACCTTTGTCCCTAATTGTTAATAAAACTGAGCTGCTGTCAGTCCTGAAATATCGTACGTTCTAAGTGAAGAGAGAGATCACAGGCAGGGTATCCACCAAAAACCCTACAAGAGACTTTCAAACATCATCATTAAGCTTGACACTGCAGACAGCTCATGACCTTGTAAGTTGCCCAGAGCCCCTCTCAAACCGCCCCCCCCCACAAAATACCGCTTCACCTTGGCGGAAAACTGACTCCTCAAAGAGCTTTCTCAAAATGACACTAAGATAGTACTTTTTGGGAAAAGCACTGGCTTGAGAGTCAGGAACCTGATATTCTGGTCTGTTTCATTACTACCAGGTATCAGAGAGATAGTAAATTAACCCTCTATCTACACATCCTCTCTCCACATCAAGAAACTGTGGAGTGCCTAGCTTAAGGAACTTGTAAAGGGAGGATAAACATCATTAAAACAGACATTTCCCTCTTTTAGGGAAGACTCCTTCAATTTTACATTTGGGGGCTTGAAAGATCTGTCCTTTAAGTTCTGATGGACTTAACAATAAACAACTTTCAAGGCATCTGAGCCACTGACAGACAAGCTGACCCTTAAATCCCACCAGCCTTCTTTGGCCAAACAATATTAGCTCTTAGGGCCCCATCCTAAGGGTGCTCTGCTGGCCTAGAGGGTAAGAAGTTGTGCTGTCAACTCAAAGGTACACTGTTTGAATTCATCCGCTGTTCCACAGAAGTAAAATGCATAATCTCGACCCTGCGATTCACAGCCTCCGAAAAACAACTGGAGGCTCAGCAATGAGCCGCTTGGACACACAAGAGGGCCCTATCCACCTTGAACAACTTTCAGGTAAAAGCAACCCCCATCTCCTTGATCTGAAGAAGCAGGCAGAGTAAAATGTGCACCTAGAGTAGTTGATAAAAATACTGAAGTTTAAGCTACCAAGAAGCAATATGGGAGCAAAATCAAGGACTCTATAGGGTGCATTTTCTGTCCCCATCTCTAATATATCAGGACACAGCTCAGCCCAATAAGGGCGATTACACTAGGTAGGATGGGGGCGCGGGGGTTCCGGCTTGGGGCAGGTGAGGATTAAGTTAAAGAGGTTTAAGGGGACTCAGGTTGAATGTAGGGGCTTGTGAAAACATGGCAAGATTTCTGGATTTGGGCATGGTGCAGGAATGACGGGTATGAAGAGTCAGCGGGATTTCCGGGGAGTGGAATCACTTGGGGACATCCAGGGGAGAATGCTGGGCCTCTGGCCGTAGGAGAGGAATTCGTAAGGAGTAAAAGGGTTCTGACGGGTTCTAAGAGGTGTGCTGCTGTGCTGAGGGGCAGGGGACTGCGGAGCTTCTCCAGAGAGTGAGGGGAAGATTTAGATAGAGGGATTTCCAGATGTTGAGAAGGAATGGGGGAGGTGGGGCCTCGCCTTGTCCCTGGATCCCCGCCCCCCCGACCCGGGCACCACCACCCGCCTGCCCGGGGCTTCCTACGGTGGGAGCGGAGACTGCGGCACCGCACGGTCTCAGCGGGGCCGCCTCATCCCCGACCCGCCGCGCCCTGACTCACATCGCCCCGCTGCCCGGGCGGCGCCGGGCCCCGCTCCCGGGTCCCGTAGCAGCAGCCGCCGCCCGCCCGGAGCGAAGGCCTCCCCGCTCCGCCCCGCAGCCGCGGGGTCGAAGGTCACCCGGCAGCACCAACGAGACGCTGCGGGCGGGCGGACCCGAGCTGGGACGACGGGTGCGCAGCCTAGAAGGTCCCTTTGGAGGACTTTGCAGTCGGGAACAAGGAGCATGCGCAAACACCAGAGGGCGCTCCTGGCCACCGGCTGAAGGAGCCCACAGTAGAGGGGCGGGGCCGTGCAAAGGGGCGGAGAAAGAGGCGTGGCTGAGAGGGATGGGGGTGTGGTCTGGGACTCAGGGAATAAACAAACATAAAAGAGAAGAGAGTGGACTGGAGGAACACATGGGAGAATTGTAGGGAGGAGAAACTCAAGGAAATGATTTTGGAGAAAAGAAGGAATTAGGGGCCAAATGAAGCCTAGAGCTGGAGTACGGGACGGGGTGGGACATCCAGGGGATAGGCGGGGCATCCAGGAAGGGGGCGGGCCTAGGAGACCAATAGGAGGATCAAGGGATGAACATCTAGGCATGGAACTGTGGACTGGAAGAAGGGATTTTCCATTCAAGACAAAACTGAACATTTATTATAAATGTGGCTCTGCTGTGCGCCCGCGGGAATTCGGTCCTGGCACTAAACCTTTGACGAAGGACCGTGGAGTCTGCATCCTTCGTACCCGAAACCCCACAAATGCTTCCCCTTCTGTTTGCAGCTCCAGGCCCATCCCTGAGCTGCCCCTCTGTTCCAGCCCGAGCTGGGCGGGTCAAGGGGAGGTGGGAGAGGAAGAACCCCCACTACCGGGGCGGGCAAAGGCAGGCGTTGAACATCGGGGTAGGGATGAGGTGCTGGCCAGCGGGCTCTATCCAGATCTGCCCAGACACTGGCTCGCGGTAAGGGTGAGACTCCTTATCCCTTTCCTCTACACGCCCAGCAGCCAGCCTGGCAACGCTAATGGACACAGTAGCCACACAGCGTCGCGTCCTGAAGCCCCAAGGCCACTCTCAAGCCCAAGAAAAACTCTGGGGATCGGGAAGATAACTCGTTGAGAGGCAAGAACCCCCTTCTCCCTTCCACCGTCCATGAGAATTATCCCATTTTCCAGCACTCCGGTTCTCAGGGCCTCTTGGGCTCTGTCTTCCTGAACGGGGTGGATTTGGAAGCAGAGTTCAGCAGCCAAGCTGCACCTGTGCACGGATGGAGGCAGCAGTTCTACCGGTCCTTTATGGGGACTAGGACAGGTTAGTTAGGTGAGTTCCAGCTCTAGGCCGTGGTGGAGGTGGGTGAATGGAAGGGTGAGGAGTAGAAGTCCAATTTCTGAGCACTGTTTTCTGTGAGAATGCCATGCAAATTAGAGCGGATTTGGAAGAGTGAGTGCAAGCCATTTTCTAGGATCTCAGAAACCTGTCCTTTCTTTAGTTGACCAACCCAAGTGCCACTTGCTGCCAAGAAGGACGGAAGTGACTACCCCTGTTGCTGAGTGTCAACAACCCATCCCAGCCTCTTTCCACAGGAAACCAGCAGGAGGGACAGAACAGGAAGGAAGCAGGTAGGTGTGGAACCAGGAAGCAGGGCAGGGTGGCACAGGACATCTGAATGGGGGCAATGGGGGACTTAGGGCTATGAAACAATATAATTGTCATAGTCCAAACCCTAGCCCCAATCCAAAGCCAAGATGTGTAGAGGTCAGGGATTTGCTGATGGGCTTCCTTGTAGCTATGGGAGCCATGACGGCGTAGCGCATCATGTATCTGGCCTTTAACCAAAAGACTCCATGTAAGAAAGATGGACAATCTCCTCTCAGGAAGATTACAGTCTCCGAAACCTGCTGGAGGGGTCGATATGAGTTGGAATGGATTCTTTGGCAGTGTTTTTGCATGATTTTTTCCTTGTATCTGGCCTGCTGTCGAAATCTATCCCAGCTCTCAGAGGCAGGCTTGTCATAAAACTTTCCTTAGTCTTCTGATGTGGCCCTGGTAATGAACCTGTTTGTCCAAACCGTAAGGCAGGAATACAGACAGTATCTCACAAGACTAGTGTGGTGGTGTTATGTGCCATCGAGTCGCCGACCCTATGTAGAACAGCTCTGAACCCTGCCCAATCCTCAACCAATCTCATCGTCTCGGACTAACCTAATCCCACTTCTCCAGCAGGACTGGTGTTGAGGTTATAACAAATGCTACAATAGCTCTTGGTACAGAATGAATGAATGAATGTTACAGAAAAGTTTGCTCTGGTTACTTTATCCCAGGAATCTATCTATGGATATCGACCCAGAGCTCTCCATTCTGCCTGCTCTCATCTGTTTCCTAAAATAGATGGTGAGTTCCTTGAGATCAGGGCCTCTCCCTTCTCTGCTTGGGGAGGTGACTACTCCACCCCCCTGCAGATACTGTGAGTGTATCAGGGTTTGCCCAAAAGAGAGCTAGAGATAGGGTGAGAATTACCCAATGAAATTGCTATGGATTGAGGATAGAAGCACAAGATTTTCCTCTGGTCTTCTTTGTAGATTAGAGAGAGACACGGGGTGGGGGGGGGGAAGTAAACATATTTCAGGAAAACCACTTTAACTTACTACTACAGCTTGGAGAAAGGAGGACTTCCTGGTGAGTTGGTCCTTTAAGTAGGCTCAAGCCTACAGCTGGAAAAGAGGGGATCATATAGAGAGCAAGCAATAAGCAGGCTCACTGGGATGGTGACTGCAAGTTGAGGAATGGCTGAAATGATGGCTGGGCAGGTAGAAGTGTCCAGACAGCTCAGGGGCTCACAGAAAAACAAAATACCCTCTCCTTCAACTCTGTTTTCCTCTGTCTGAATCTCAAGAGTCCAAATTTTGAGCTTCAGAAACTTTGGAGCAGAAAGGCCTGGCCTCAAGACTTGGAACCACACAACCTTGGTGCGTGTTCACAGAGCTTTGGTTTGGCACTGTGTAAAATGGAGGCAAGACCACCTACCGCCCCTGGTTACTGGGAGGACCAAATGAAACCATAATGCCTGTGCAGCACTTAGCACACTGCCTGGCACATTTGCAAAGGCTCAGTCAGTGGGAGATGTTCTTACATATCTTGTTCTAATGACATGTTCTTACCCATGTCATTACACAGATTTTGCCAACGATGTCAGTGGTAAACTCAGGCTGGCTGCACAAAGAGGAGAACCCCAACCTCAGGGGGCTCGACCTACCAGCCAACTCCGACCATCTGCTAGAGAATGACTCAGTGGACACCTCTGCTCAGGTAGTAAAAGCCCCACCCTTTCCTTCTTTGGACCTTCCCCCTTTCCAGCCACTGGGGGGGGTGTGTGTTTGTCTCTGTGCCCATTTTCTCTTTTCAGGGATGCCTCAAGACATGAGAATTTATTTTAGATTCATTCACATAAATAACTGCTCCTAAAGGGTCTATGTTGTAAAAAAGTGTTGTAAAAGAGAGTGGTTTCCAGCATGAGGGAAGAAGTTATGAGCTATGGGGCTATCTCAAACTGCACTATCCAGGCCACAAATTCGGGAGTGGGCCCACTGTCCTTGCTCTCAGCTACCTTGATGTAGGGAAGGAGGCTTGGAAACTATCTAAATTGGAGGCTAGGTGATAATGAGAAAGGATGGGGGGAAGGGCAAGAAAGGAAGCCCTAAATTCCTCCTCCCTTCTTCTGCCTTGTCTCCCAGGGTCCTACAGTTTTCAGCTTTGGGCTCCCTCACCTGCATGCCAACTCAGCCCCCAGCTGGCCTGGGCTTCAGGCCCTCCTGCAGCAGCTCCCTCCACAGGACAGTGATGTATGCCTCCCTCTCCCCTTCTTCTCTCTCTTGCTCTCTTAACAGTGGAAAGAGCCTTGTTGCAGAAGTTAGGAGACATAGATCCAAGGCACTATTCTGCTTCTAACTAGAGGAAGTCATCCACTCTCCAGCATGAATCCAGATATTTATACCATGGGTGAAATCACATCTATCCACCCACCACCTAGAATAGTTGAGGATCAAATGAGGAAATGGGCATGAACAACTTTTGAAATTGATAATGGAATGTGCAAATGTAGAGAGAGTATGCTTGTTACTTATTTATTAAATCCTTATATATATTCCAAGCCTAAAGGCTTACAATTCAATGGAGGGTGGGGTGAAGGTGGCTGGAACATGAGAATAGGAAGTAATACTGATCCTAGCTCATGGGAGCAAGTACCTAAATCTGAGATGACAGGGTAAGCGGTGTAGGTCTGTCAAGATCTGAGGATGACTGTTCCCGGGGAGGCAGGACTGAGGTGGACTAACATGAGCTCCTCTCTCCCTTGAACGCTTCATATTCATAACCTTCCACAGTGTTAGCTCCTGTGCCTTCCTGAGTCTACAGCCTTCTTTCTCCACTTACACCTGTTCTTGCTTGAGGAGTTCTCCCAGTCACAGCTGAGGCCTGTTTCTGCAGGAGCGCTACTGCTTGGCCCCTGGGGAGGAGGAGCTGGCAGAACTGAGAGTTTTCTGTGCTCAGCGAAGGCGGGAGGCCCTGGGTCAGGGGGTGGTCCGCCTGCTGCCTCCTAAATGGGACGGGCACACCTGTGAGAAGGTATGTAGGGACTCCCCCACCCCACCCATCCTCCATTCCCTGCTTTCTCACTTCTCCAGAAGGGGCTATGCATTGGGACTTTGTAAGGGAAAGAAGCTTGGAGAAAAAGGCTAAACTGTAGGGGACAGGGAAACAAAGATTGAAGGTTTTGGTGGCACCTACAGCGGAAGAGGGGCACAGGTGTACACTGGCTGGGTGATGCTGCTGATCTGACACACCCTGCACCACCACTCCCTTCCCCGGGCAGTGCAGGGAACCGCTGAGACCGGGAGAATATGGGGTGTTCGCAGCCCGGGCCGGGGACCAGCGCTGCTGGCACCGGTCCTGCTTTGCCTGTCAGGCCTGTGGCCAAGCCCTGATAAACCTCATCTACTTCTACCGTGACGGACGTCTCTACTGCGGTCGTCATCATGCTGAGTTGCTGCGGCCCCGCTGCCCAGCCTGTGACCAGGTAAAGCCCCAGGGGCCCACCTGGCAGAATGTAAGGGGGCATCTTCTTAGGCAGTAGCCACTCCCGGGGCCTCAGAGTGGGTAGTGAGAATTAGGAACTAGCCTGGGACCAATTTTCTTTCTGTTCTGACTTGAGCTCTGGAAGTGGAACTTGCTGTCTTTCTGCTTTGCTCTACTTCAAGCTGAGTCTGCCACAGTTTCTTGGACTCAGAATTTCTCTAGGACAGACTGTCCAGTTCATCTCAACATCCTGGTTTGCTCAAGCATGACAGGAGGTCCCATACAGTTTGCATAAAAGACAACACCGAGCCCTAGTTGGAAGTATAGCGGGTGAAGGTCCGACCTCTAGTCGTGTAAATTGCCAGCACCAGGATCCTGGCTAAGCCAATCAGCCTTCCCTGCATTCCAGAGTGGTTGGGGAAACCAAATGGGAATGTTCGTAGACGTACTTTAGCGTTAAGTGGGTACATACAAGGCATGGATGAAGCAATGAATGAGTGAGTGAGTGAGTGAATGAACGAACGAACGAACGAACGAACGTGCCCCTCTCCCTCTCCCAGCTGATCTTCTCCCGGCACTGCACCGAGGCGGAGGGGCGGCGCTGGCACAAGGACCACTTCTGCTGCCAGGACTGCGCCAGGCCCTTGGAAGGGGGACGTTATGCCCTGCCAGGGGGCAGCCCCTGTTGCCCCAGCTGCTTCGAGGGCCGCTACTCCGAGGCGGCCACTGCACTGGAAAGAAGGGTGCCTCTTGGTAAGGAGGGAAAATGTGCAAATCAAAATGAGAGGGGGCGGCGGTTTGGGCTGGGCCATGGGGGTTCTGCAGGACCGGAACCCTCGCCCCAGTCCCACACCGACCCGTCCCTCCAGCAGCGCCCTGGCCCTCCCGCCGCACCCCCAGACCCAAGCCTTGGGGCCCGCAGCTCTCACCGCGCGTCCCTGGCCAGGGCACTCCGAGGGCCTCCAGAGCCCACCCCGCGCCACAGTCGGGGCTGCGGCGCCGGACTCGCTCCTAAGGCTGGGGGACGCGGCCGCCCTCTGGTGGGCGGAGGCAGGGAGGGGCGGGGACCCGGGGGAGAGCTCGTGGCCGCGATGGCGGGGGCGCGCACGGCCGGGGGTGGGGCCCGGCGGGCTGCAGTGGACGCTCAGCTCGGCCGAAAGGGGGAAACTCGGGGCTGAGCGACGATGCTTTCGGATCCCGCCCGCAATAGGGGGCGTGGAGCCACGCCAGGTGAAAGGAGCGCTGAATGCCGAGACCAGCTCCATTCTGGGGAGTCAGCGTGAGCCACTCGAATCCAATCCCCGGGAAAGCCGAGCTGGAAGCGTGGACCAGGCGTCCAGAGAGTGTGCACACGGCCGCATGGGGACGTCCTCAGATTTCAGGGAGGACGCCCCTTGCCCCACCTGCTCCTCCTCCTCTGATTCCGAACTGGACGGCTTTTTCTTAGGTCAGCGTCTTCCGCAGCCTGGGGAGACCCTAGATACCCTCCAAGCTGCGAGTACCGACACTTCTGGGAAGCCGTGCATTATTTGCTAGTGGTGCACATGGGAGTAAGGAGAGTGATGTGCGTAGGGCGGGAAAGCGAAGGTTTTTTCCCTAGAAAAATCCTAGGCTGGATGCAGTCAGGTGCGCTGCTGGAACAAGCGGCGAAGTGGCACATTTTAGTTATTTTCTTTATCTCGCGTGTTCCTGGACTTTAGATAGGAACTTCTGGAACTTCATCCACCCCAAACTACGCACTCTACAGGCTGGGACATTTCCTCCCCTTGCATCCTTTTCTTGGGCCAATAAAGTAATTCCTCACAGATCACGTGTGACCGTGACCAGCTAGGGGACCGGAGCTGGGGAGTGTCCAGCTAAAACGTACTCCCCCGGGAGGAGCTCCTGGGCGCACGATTCTCGTGCTCCGTGCTCCTCTGCGAGGTCTACGTGTCGGCGACAGCGCCCTCTGCAGGCAGGGGCCCGGCAGAAGTCCGGATCTGGAAGTTACGTCATACACCGGCGCCAATTCCCGACGTGGTTCGAGTAGGTTTCTGAACCCGAAGGTGCTGCTATGGCTTCTGGTGGGGTAGGCGTGAGCGCTGCGGGATCGACAAATGAAACTCCCGAAATCCCAGACAACGTAGGAGATTGGCTTCGAGGCGTCTACCGCTTCGCCACCGATAGAAATGATTTTCGGAGGTAACATTTGCGCCTGACAGCTCCTTACCCGGCTGGCGTCTTACTCTGCCTGCATCGTGTCTCTCACTGTACCACGTCCTTTACGGGACAAGTTTCTATGAGACAAAAGCGATCCTTTCTGTCACGGGGTAATACCTAGAGAATCACATGGGAGGGGAAGTGACGACTTAAACAGGTTTTTCTGCTCGGGACCTGTCCTCCGTTGGTCTTTGATTAGACACAGAAGCAGCACGTGGACCTTTGATAACCTGTTTCATGTAACAATCAGGCCACCCCCACCCCTCTGTAATTCTGCAAGTGGTTCCCCCCCCCCCAATTAAGGTTTTCTCAGGGTGGTAATGCGAGTCAGTCGCAGCAGGGTGAATGGAATATATTTCTTTTCCAGGAATTTGATCCTCAATTTGGGACTTTTTGCTGCAGGAGTTTGGCTGGCCAGAAATTTGAGTGACATTGACCTAATGGCACCCCAACCAGGGTTGTAGCCAAGAAGGTAAAGATTTAAGCACTACTTTTATGGGTCTTTCAGAGTCCCCGAGGCAAGAATTTGTGTCAGCTATTAATGATATGAGAGATTAGATATTCTGGTTCTTTCTAGTTGATTATGTCTCTATGTGGCAAAGGATTTGAGTATCTTGGACCAATTTCCCACTCGTGCTTTGCCTCCCATTGCTAATGCCTCCCACTGTCATCTGATTGCAGACACATGGACCCCCCCTGTGCTGTACAGGAACCTTCCAAAAACAGATTACGTTTCTATGAAAAACACAAGACTTGCCTTGATGGCGACTCAAGTTTTATTCGGATGGGCACTTCCCTTCCCAGTTTTCTTCTCTACATTGTGTCTGCTCAGAGCCATATTCTCTGCTTCCCATTGTTCTGTAAAATTGTGTATATAGTTTCTCAGTTTCTGCATGGGGTGATCTTTGCTGTTGTCTTGAGGAATAACAATATTTTATAAGTATTTAAAATAAAGAATGTACACAAGGCAGTCATTTTATTCTTTTAATATGAAACATCCGCTTACAAAAACAAGGTGTAAAAAGTCAAGATTTACAAAAATCATAAAAACATGATTTGTTTTCACACTCAAGACAGGAACAAGCCCCAAACATGGATTGCAAATGAAGGTGGCTTGCTTCATTTTTAAAAAAAGGGAGGGAGCAAAATGAAACTGTAACCATCATATATTGATATTAAGATGGATGAAGCTTGCTTTTGAGGAAATTTCAGTTTTGAGCAGTATTGAGGGAAGAAGCCATCTGGTGTTGCATAGCGTTTTATGCGCTGGGCAGGATTTCCAGGCACCCAGGAGGCATTGATGCTTTACTAGATTGGCATTTGGTGGTAGGAAGAAGGTGGTGACATGTAGGTAGAGTAAGGATGTTAAGTGAACCTTGGCAGTGGACACTAAAGTGACTCCTGCATGAGTAAACTGCTTCTTTCACAAGGAAACATGTTTCCTGACCCTAACATGGAGGGTCGTGCCACTGTCCAGGGACTGTGGGTTCTTTGGAAATGGATTATATAAGGGATTGACATGGAAAGAGGTTGCTAAGTAGAACTGTTTGGTTCAAAATGCCAGCTTTTTTACCCTCTTCAGAAATGGGGATAAACTTGAGTATATCCTTGGTTCCAAAACAGATTCCCGTAGCATTAAAAAAAAAAAAGGCTGTCAAGTCTCCTGTGGAAGTGGTATGAGATTAATGTGCATGAATTGAAATCCATATAAATGCACCACAGTGGCCTGATACAGTTTTTCTTGCTAAAGCTGACTGATGTTGTCTCTGGTAATATGTTTACCAAAGGTAAACAGTATAGTCTTTTTTTTTTTTTTTAATTTTGCCGGCTTATATTTTACTAAGAAAGCTGTCTGTAAAGGATATTTTAAAATTTGTTAAAAACCAAACAAAACACCATTCTCTTGCATTCTAGCTGATCGGAAGAAGGAGGAGGGGACTGTGTGAATTCAGGTCTAGTTAACTGAACAAGAGGCCAAGACTGTAGAGCCTACACTGGCACCAAAGATGTTCTGCCAGGTGTGTTATATCTTAGTGGGCTAATAATGAAGGAGGATCACATACATGAGAGCAAAACTTGGGGTTAAAGCTATCCTCCCACTCCAAATAGCGATTAAAATTTAAGCCATAATACAGATTCTAAGCCCCAGCATACTACTGCCAAGGCAAATAAGAGCATTACTATAAAGAACTCTTGTCCTGTTCAGGAATGAAACAAACCCCTTTCTAATTTTCGGCCAGAACTTGTAATTTCCAAAGCTGAAAGAAAGAATCCAGCAAGAATTATGACATGGAAACTTCCAGGAAGTGTAATTAAAATCCCACTCAAAATTAATCTTTCAGCTTTAAGCGATAATGTTTACAGATGCTTTAAGCCCAGTGGTTGGTTTAATTAAAGTGCTAAAAAGTTAGCAAATATAAGTACCAAATCTGCAGTTCTCAAAAATGTTAGTTCCCAGTTCTATAAATGAAAGTGCTGCCATTCACTATTCTTATCAAGGGAATGTAACATCACATAACATTCTCAGCAAGAGAAATCAATTTTACACCACCTTACAGTTTTGGATGGTTAACCCATGACATGAAGAAAGTCTCTTATACTAGCTGCTGAGATTTCAAGTGGAAACATGCTAGAATGGGGAGTCCACAAAACTGGCCATTTGCCTCGATGCTGTAGTAGCTGTGGTATATTCAGAACCATGTGTGGATTGAAAAAGTAAGTACACAGTGGTTAAAGCCCTAGAGATCAAGAGAATGGTTAAATTGGCCATGTAAGATAGAAAATAAACTCAGTCATGTTGAGGTGCTTTTCCACATTGGTGCTGTATTTTAAGAGAATTCGAACTACCAAGGACAGGCATACTTAGCTAGTAAAAAACAAAAGAGAAGTGGGAGATTTTACTGCAAAGAAAAAACCTTCATCTGATTAGTCAAGTAAGTAGGTGAAGGGATCAAATTATGAGGTGTGCTTTTAACAGTGAGCTTTTAAGCACCCTTTGGTGAAGTCTTCACAGGCTCAGTGGAAACCTTAAGGTAAAAGAATCATGGTCTAAACAGGTTGCCAGGTGAGATGACCAGTCTCATGACCTCCTTTCCTGTCAAACAGCATCCCAGACAGCACCTGCCTGGGGTTGGGGCTGGGGAACCAGGACTAACTATCTTTGACATTTCTCTTTTACGCTGTTTCCTTTACATATTACACAGTAAACTGGTTTGCTGTATAGTATTAAGGTCCACATATGGCGGATTTTTTTTTTTTTTACGCTGGAAATTTGTGGAAAAGAACTTCAGAATGACAGGAGGTACCATCTGAGGAGGAATCATTTTCTGTCTTCTACCATAAGCTTCCCAGCATGAGTCAGTGTATTGATAAAACCTCTGAAGTCTTTTCTGAACATTTGTGCTCTCACAATCAGCTGAAAAAGCAACCCCTTCATTCATCAAGACAGAACCCAAGAATCCTAATAGGGATAAACTATGTTAGCACTCCCAGCCCAGCCTGAAAAGGTCTGCGCTAATGTTTAAAACCTAAGAGGAATGTGGTGTGAAAGGGTGGGGTACAGAGTCTGCCTTGAGAAGCAGTCACTTGATGAATATCACAAATCCAGTAATTTTTTGACATTAAATTTCAGAACTTGCTGGTAATTTGCATTCACACAAAAGAAATGAAACGCTTTTTAAAATACGAAATGTTCTTTAAACATTACATAGACCCATTTGCCACATGAAATGACAAAAAGAATCTTTTCCCTTAATCTTTCCAATTCCATGCAAACCATAATTGGGTACAAGGCACCAAATTGTCAGAACTGTATAAAATTAGTTCACAAAGCTTTATCAGTAAGTAAAACAAAACTCCATTTCTCCCTTCCCCGCCAGCCCACCCCCTCCCACCACCACTCCCACCCAAGTTGTTGTCTGCACTACTGTTGACCTCTTCTGGGCTTACAGTGGGGCACCGGTGAGGCTGAGCCCCACTGCCAGCCAGCCCACCTCACTAGTTCTTCCCTTGCCCTTGGATGGAGCTGCAAGCACAGCCAGAGAGCAGGGAACTCATACAATCATTGACTCTAGAAGCCTTGCTGTTAAAAACAAAAATAAACTCTGCTATTTGAGTCCATAGGACACATTAATACTTCTACAGTTTCCAATTTTTATTCATGACATTTTAAGAGACATCTGGAAATCCTTTATATAGAGTGGACCTGCCCATTGTCAGCCCGAGAGGGGCTTGATCAAAGCTGGAAATAGCTCTGCCCACCACTTAATAAGAGCCTCACTTCCAAGGGCAGTCCTAAACCTTTTTTTTTTTTTAAAGTATGGATGTTCATCTCAGGGGGAACCACAAGTATAAGGGTCAACTAGACTGAGGTAAGATTCTAATTTTTGAGGGCCTGGGTGCATTCATGTAGGCTGGCTATAGCGGAAAGTAAACATGCCAGCCAACTATGGGAGGTCCTAGAACAGAAGCTGAGGACTACCTGCCCTGGGAGGGATGCAGGCCCGTAAGGTTCCAGTTCACAGATCTTGGGTTTGATTTGGCAGCATCTAGTTAACTTCTCCTTGGATCTTACTTCCTTCTCTTTAGAGTAAATTTAAAGTAAGATACAATTAAGAAGCTCATCTCCTTTCAAGATGTAAAGAAATGAAAGGCAAAGGGACATTTCCCCTCCTAATAGCCACTGGCTTATGCAGCAGGGAATGCTTTTTATAAACATCCCCTTAGGATTTCTCAACAGCACCTAGTGCTGCTGCCACTGGGGACCTACAGTGCCTATGGCTGTAGCGGGAGTGGGTCCCTCTATGACGGTGGACCTCAGTGGGGACTTTGCTATTGATTTCTACCCCAACTCATTTTAAATTATTTTACTAATTTGATATATGGGTGCTTAGCTAAGTTAAGCATTTGTTTGACATAGTCCTTAATCTGCTTAATAATCCTTATAACATTTGGTATAAAACTATTTTTAAAAATTAAATTTGATGATCTTTTCATTTTCCACGAAATGTTTATTAATAACTTCCCCCCGGACAGCCTGAGGAATGAAGTCGGTGCTCTATTAGCTCTCAATCTTGTAAGTTCTCTTTTTCTAGAATAATAAATATAGAATTCAATGAACGATGAGGCACAACTTATATTTTTCCTTTCCTTTTTACTCTCTCTAGGTTTTTCTTTAAAAGTTAAAGGACTTTTCTGTCATCACCAAAAGTCCTCAACAATCGTGCTGACTTAAAATGCGCATCTAGAGAGTAAAACTTCACAACAGAGCCTCTGGCAGTATGGGCGGCTGGGACACTTTAAAACAGTGTCCAGGAGAGGATGGGCCCGGGGCAAAGCTTGTACAAAGAAGCCTGCAGTAGACAATATAAACCAAACAGCATAAAAAATGCCATACGCTATCGCTTCCAAATAAAAGCTAAATATTACAGAAACCTCACAGTGTTGGATAAAGCAAGTTTAATTTAAAACAGTCACTCCCCTTTCCTTATCAAGGTGAGCCATTGTGTGTCCTTTTCTCTTTGTCCCAGTGCTGTCTGGCAAGTCCTGTGAGAGAGTTCATCTCAGAAGAGGTCAACAGCAAATGCTACAGATCTGCTCAGGAAATGAGGCTCATCAGCATCACTAAAGCCACTAAACCACTCTCAGTCTTCAGCCTCTTTCCCCACTTCCCTCCCTTCACATCTACTCCCTTCAAGTGACAACTGTACTTCTACCTGAATTCAAATATGATATACTCAGTCAGAAGATGAGTATTCATTGTGTCAGGCTGAGGCTCACTGCAGCAGCCACACTGGGTGCACATTCTTGGGGGAGTCTAAGTGAAGGGCGAGCTGGTGCCTGTTGGGGAGAGGGTTTCCCCCCTGGGCAGTTCTAGTCCACTCAGAAACTGAGCCAGTGGGAACAGGAAGTTTGATTTTACTAGTCTTAGGGAAAAGGACATGGCACTCTTGGTGTGGGTGGGAAATGGGTCAAGACTGAGCAGCACAATGGGTATTTAGGGGGCATATTCCTGGGCAGTACCCATGCCGAGGAAAGCAAAAGCTCCTAATCCTGGTTGTGAACAAGAATGTTGTAGCTCTCCAGGTCCAGGAAAGAAGCTGCAAGCCACCCTGTGGAAAAGCATGGGAAACAGCCGGCCAGGTAAGTCTAGGACTGCCGGCTCTGTATGCCCACCCCTAAAACCAAAATAAATACTTGGCCTAGATAGGTGGATTAGGGATTTGCTTCAGAACCAGGATAGGTGCCAGGAGTGCCCTTTTGTCCAGCATGAAACAACACACAATAGGCTGTTGCTTCCCCTAAGAACTACCCTTTCTTTAGAATGTAGATACTCATAGCAGTCTGAGAACAAAGGAATAACTAAGTGACAGCAGCAGGCAGGGAGGCCCGACACTTGATAAACCTCATTTGCATGGAGAATTTGCTCCATGTACTTCACTCCACTCTTCAACCATTACTCCCTAAGAAGGGAAGCATGCAGGTTTTCAACTTTTGAGGGATACTTCCTCTGTGGGAATAAATCCTTTGACTTCACCATCCCCTTCTGAACCAAGTGTACCAGCACACGGGCAGCCCCCGGCTCCTCACAGCACATGCTCCAGGGCTGCCCACAAAGGTGTTGCCAGGAGGCCCCTGATCACCAGGACAGTCATGTAACAGAAAGAAAACATGGCTTCTTTTCTGGCCAGATCAATTTACACCCTTTTCCTCTACACAGGCCCCTCTATATTCAGAATCTTCATAGAAGTTACTCCTTTTGATTTGTTTTATGAAAGGAGGGTATTTCCAAATTCATTCAAAAGGAAGTGACTATGAATTTTATGAGAGGGCCGGAGTTACCTGGTTGGTACCTTCTATCTCCAGACCCAGAGCCAAACCTAGCACTCTGTTCCAGCTGTCAGCCTTATTTCCTACTTTCAAAAACAAGCCAGTCCTTGATAACGTGCCTCCCATTCAGGGGAATGTCTGTGGTTTGGCCTCGTCGTTCCTGGGCTGCCCCTGAGCTTGGAGTTGGGTTTCTGAGATTCTTGCATTGCCCTGCACTGTTCTTTGAGTGTAAAACAGGATGTAGGCCTGGGTTTTGCACACTTCCTCGACACTGCATACATTCAGCTTGGAGTCATTGCAGTGGACCCAAAAACCTAGAAAACCAAAGGGAAGAAAGAAAATGACTACTCAACTTTTATATTTTTGATCAGGCAAAACCAAGGGCTAAAGAAAAGGGGCAGAGGGGTTCTGAATATAGCCAACCCTTGATTATCTGTGTAGGGGAAGAGACAAGAAAATGGAAGTCTATCAAGAGGTTTTGGCAATCCCATTCCCACAAACAACACCATAATACTACTTTTATTGACTGCCTGGAGATTTTGTCCTTGTTTTAGTCAAGGCTTCTTCATTGCCTATTAGGGTTTTTACAAAAAGAGCCAGGAAATCAGGGTTATGAGATAAGAAGAGGAAAGGAGGACTAAGAAAGGGAAAACAGAAATAAAAGGGAGTGATAAAGGAAAATTTAGAAGGAACAAAAATGCATTTGTTCAAAGGCTCTGGCAGCCCCCAGGGCTAAGGGAGTCAGTACATGTACACTGTTGGAAATGCATCCGCAGGCCACCTGCCTCAGGGCAGCTGCTGGGAGGGTCTCCTCTGGAGCATGAGGACTAGCAGTTGCTAAGCGGGGAAGGTCCTTGTAGTCCTACACTTCCTATGGTGCCCAGGACATAGTAAATGCTCAGTGTCCTCAGCTTTATTATGAGCTCAAATAAGATTAATAGAATATCTCCATGAGGTTAAAATGGTACTGTCGTTTCTGCATTACTAGGGAGAAGATGAAGGCCTATAGTAGCTTTAATAACGACAACCTCCCAAACTGAGCAAGCACTATGTGTTAGGCACTGTGCTAAACACGTTGACATGCCGGTTCCCTTGATGCCTTTATGCTGTTACTTAGAAAGTGATAGATCCAAAATTTCCAATTCAAGCTTCATAATTCATTCCCCTAGATTTTAATGGTATGTTCTTTCCTCCATAGATGACCATGGCTTTATAAAATGTGGACAAACCAACCCTCTTCCGTGTCCCCGTCCCCACAGAGTAAAGCGCACGCACCTCCCTCTGTGTTGTAGCAATAGGCTGTGTAGTGTCCTGAGCCAAACCCTTTCCCGTGATGCATGACCACTGCGGAGAGATCATAGGCAAAGGTCTCTTTTTCAAGAGAGGAGAGCATGTCCCTGCAGCAGTAAGGTTCCATGGTTAATACCTGGTCAAAGACGACATGGACCCCAATCTTCTCTCGATGATTACGGCCAGACCACCTAGGACATGGATATAAACGCTTTACTACTAAAAACTGGCATTTGTGATCATAGGTAAAACAGGGAACTAAGAAAACCTACACTTCCAACTGTGGTTTCCCATCATAAAGAGATGGCAGTAATAGTCCACATGCATTTTCTGTGAACACTCTACAGTAGGCTCTGAAACTAAACAACCAACTTGGGTAATAATTTTCTTACAATTTACTGACAGCCCTTCTTTTCATAGATTATCTTCTACTTTATCCTAAAGATGAAGTTACATAAGGCCAAGTGAAGTGAGAGAATCTTTCAACACAGATATCTAAGACGGCTGTCCAAGTAAGCAGAGCCAACTTGCCTAAGACATCAACTTGCCTAATGGGTGAGAAGACCAGAGTCTCCGTGGGAAGTACAAGGTCTCAAAGGAACAGGCTTTTCTTCCCAACACCAAAGACATCCATTTGCCCTCACAAAAACCTTTGAGGTAGCAATTCTCACAGCATCCTGGGATGCCCCAAGCAAACTCACCTGAATCTTTTAAGGTGCAGCCGGAGGACCTGAGGTAGTCTGTAGATCATTAACTGCTTTCTAGCTTCACTCAGAACAAGGGGTTTTGGATTGGATTTTCGTCGTTTGCCTATATGGTTTGGGAGGGTATAAGACATAGATTTGTCAAGAGTCTTATTCTTTCCTAGCTATGGCAGAGATAACACTTGCCATTCCATTTGCATTCTCTTTATTTCTCAATAGTTGAAGGTCAGTTTTACTTGGGGCAGCAGTGTACTACCCTGCCTCACACACTTGCACAGTGTGGTCATGCAAGAGCTGGCTGATGAGATGGCGGAATGACTATGTGGTACTCTAGGGATGACTGCTTAAGGAGGGCTGACTCCTTATGGTGCATCCTTTGTCCTTCGCACTGTCTGCAACTCCTCTTGGATCATGAGGTAACTTTGAGGCCAGAAGATACACTCAACAGCAGAGCAGAAAGAGGAGCTTGGCTCTGATGGCTATGCAGCCACCAAGCAAGAGGCCCAGAATGTGCTTCCGACTTCCCTACCTAAAGCAAAAATAAAGCTCTATCTCATTGTAAGCTACTGTTCCTAGGGGTAACTGTTGAACCAAATCAAATCCTGATAACACCCATTTTTAAATTTTTGCCATCACCAACTTGCAGAGTTGGTAAGGGTTCCGTAAGATATGCTTCCGATATCAAGGATTTGTTAATGGAACAATGTTTACTACAAGGTCACTGAAATGTGGAGATAGAGAAGCATATATTTGGGTTTATACTTTTATATATGGGCTTGAAAATTATATTATGACACCATAACAACTTGAAAAACTTTTTTTTTACAACAAAAGCAAATAGGCTTAATCATACTTCTTGTTGTCCATACTAATGGACAAGTTATTCAGTTTCCTACCAGTAAATAGGGTGATAATATATGTGTTTCAGACTCAGAAAGAAGATAATAAGATTGTAGATTAATAGAGGATAGAATATTTAAACAGACATTCCTTTTAGCAAAAGTTGCTTAATAGTTACACCTATTTAGAAAGGACACTGCTAGCTGTATTTAAGTGAGCCCTGATGGTGGGGTGACCCAAAGGCTGTGTCCCTGGTGGTTCAAATCCATCAGCGGCTCTTCAGGAGAACGTAGGGCAGTCTCCCAAAGTGATTTACAGGTTTGGAAACCTGACAGAGGGTGAGTTATGAGTTGGTTTAAACTGCATGTCAGTGAGTGTGTTCTATATATGTATGCCATGCTTAAAATGAAACAAGTTTCTTGGCAAAAAGCTGGACATACAAGACAAGGCTGACTGTCCTCCTGTTTTAAGCTGGCCTACTGCTTACACTCTGATCTTCTTTCTAAAGCTGCTGAATTGTGGGGGAAATGCATTTTTAAATTTCAAAGTAATGGACAGAAATGTTCTCTTAATTTCCAGCAGAAGTCTTCTAACCACTTACTGATGACTGCTCTGTTATTATATTAATTTAGTTGGTGAATAATAGGGAATATAAAATTAGTAATGGTCCACTGTGGTGCCTGCTGATTGCCTCTGAACTGATGCTATCATATAGTCTCAGTGTCTGAAGAGCTGGGCATTTGAATCCAAGCCCTGTCTGGACCACTTGAGAAAGGTAGTAAATCACAGTTACGTGACATATCAGAGTTTTTTATGACAATAGGAAGTGGAGCTGTTGCTTCTCATAAGACTGCGGTACAATGAGTATACCATCGAAGCAGCTTATGCAGAGCTGGTAGTCATATGTTGGGGCATGAACAGAAAGAGAATTCAAAAGAGGGACCTGGCTTTATTTTGTATTCCTAGTCACTAGTCAATTTTTGAAAGTTACTGCAGCTGTTTGGGAACCCTGGCAGTGACTGCCACACTCAGCAGAGGGAGTATGTGAGCTAAGATGAAGACAATGCAGAACCTGGCTTTGTTTTCCTAAAATGAAATTCATTCTCTCTCTCTCTCTCTCTCTCTCTCTCTCACACACACACACACTCTTAAAAAATTACTGATTCAACTGAGACTGATCAGTTCTGTTGCTGTTTGCTTAAACTGGCCACACAGCAAGGCAGAAGGCTGATAGTTCTGAAACTTCACAAGCAAATCAAAGCCTCTTGTCTCCTCCCTGCAGATTTATTTTCCTATCGTTACTGGCACTTGTCTAGAGAAATTGTGAAAATTAGCATGTCCTGGCAACCAGAAAAATAATTCTATTTTTCCCCCCAAAGAAATAAATGTACTTCTTGCCTGATCTATCTTGTCTGAGAATGATGGTGTTAAAGCTGTTAACATACTACTGCTCCTTGCAGGCAAAAAGCTTTATAATCACTATTCAAAAACATAACCAGATAATCTGTTAATAAAAGAGTTCTTCTCCCTCTGTATCACAATATGGAACATGACAGGTGGGTACACTGTTAACTAGGAATAGCATTTCTAGTGTTTTTAAATGTCAAAATGATTATCAAATCGACTTGATATTTGCTCTGATTCTTCAAAGAGCAAAGGTTTCCCATAAAAACTATATGCAAACACATTAAAAAATGCTACCAAAAGATTTTATTCCCCTCTCAAAACCTTGTAGTCTAAACTATTACATGGTTGCAAATTGATTTCTAGTTCTCTGCACAATCCATCACATCCTCAATGTTCAGATCTTTGTATTCTGGTAAAAGCACATGTGAGCTCCCATGTATCTGTTTTCCGTTTCCTTTCCATGCTAAGTTAGCAGAAGCATGGGCTGTGGCAAGCCAGGCATGGGCTCTGCATAGATGGCCACATACACATATGGAAACGATTTCAATTTAAAATGAAAGCTGCAACAGGAAAGAATTCCTTATGATTTTTTCTGAAATATGAACCTTTCAAGAATGTGAAGGAAAAACCCCTCACAAACCCTCAAAATACCTAACGCTACCAATGAGCCACACACCCTCAGACTTGCTTTCTTGGCTTCACCGTACCAGTTTTTAGCATCCTTTCTGACACACTTCTGTATCTGTCAGTGCAGTGCCAAAGCATTCTGATACCACAGCCCTCAAACAGGCTGTGCCACCTGAATTTTGATTAACATGTTGCCGCAAATGACGGCAAATATGTTTCTAAGCACGGTCGTCAATTGAAAAAGTGCGGCAACGTGTTAAGTAAGAACTGTCAGGCTCCACATTGATTCATTCATTCAAGTGTGGCCCCTATTGCAACATGATGCTAAATTCTGATACTCTTAGGTTCCCATTTTAGGAGCCACAATTTCAGATGCCTCCTAGTAACAACTAATGCCAATCATGAGGGGCCAAAGGGGGCATAAGCCATACATTTACTTTTTTCAAAGTATGTAACATTTATACATATTTTAGCTTTGTGTTCAGCAAAATGGAAAAGAAAAAAGACCTTCTTTAAAAGATGCCCTAAGAACTCAATCCCATCAGTGTGATTTCGACTAGAGGGGCAAAAGCAGCACCTCACCCTGACATTCCAGTTGCACCCCCACCCCATCTTCCACACAGCACTCACTGTTACACTGGTCACAAGCGTAGATTCTCCCTTCCAGGGCCTCTGTCTCTGTGAACTTGGCCAGCATCTCAGTGAGCAGGCACTCTGTCTGATTCAAAGGGACAAACCCCTTTTCTATGCAGTGGTAGCGTTCAGGGAATTCCAGGGACAGATCCCAAAAGGGCTCAATGGTATTGGATTTGTAATTGCATGCTATACATGTGACCTAGAATGAAAAGATTCATTTACAGGTGATATAACTTCCATGCTTCCCACATACATTTTGTGCTCATTTTATTAAAGACATGTAACTTGAGCAAAACTAGATGTATGGTTTGAAAAAAATAGAGTATCAAAGTAATAAATATCATTTTAATGAAAAGAATTAGTACATATAACCTCTGGCATACATTTCTAAATATGTGGTGTTTGCTGAACTAGAAGACCACATAGCACAGAGACAATTACCTACCCTTTTTCCCTCCTCCCTTCTCTCTTAAGGCAAGTGCCAACATTGAATGCCACAGCAGTACAGACTGGAAGTGATGGGCTCATGCGCGAAACTGGTCTGAGGTGAAGAACTTGCTGGCCATGATGTGGTTCCCTAACTCACACACTCTTGCCTCTGTCTCTGCTGCTTGTACCTCATCCACCTGGCCTCACTCCCTGCCCTGCTCATGGCACTCTTCCCGATCCCTGTGTCTGCAGAGCCTCAGAGCACTGCTCGTTTAGAACTCCTCTCCCACTATCACCTTCCCAGATATAGAGAAAGTGCTTATGAGCTTACTCCTCTTACACGTGCTACAAAATAAAGACTGAAATAAAATTATTCTTATCCCAACTCATCATACTTTACAAAACTCTTTAAAAACCAAGGCATAAAACCTCAATGTTGAGGTTTTACCTGGCTCCCTTAAATTCATGCCCTTCTTTTTTGTACTATAAAAAAGTCTCTTTCTGCATATTCTTCCCTTATATCCTTAGATGGTGAAGTATCCAGGAAAGCAAGGGCCATGAGGACCAGGAAGGAGGCTTGCTTGCTCAGACCTCTGGCATCTGCCCCACCATCTCCCTTCCTTGTGAGGAATGTCTATCAAGCCCTGGGGGGGAAGATGGGTCTTTCAGAGTACTTTGGAACAGGACTACAATCATGCTCTGTTTAGTTTAAAAAAAAACACAAAAAAACCCAAAAAACAAAAACAGTAAAAATATGTTACCCATATTACCTTTATAGGTAAAGACCTCCACTGAAAATGAAGCAACAGGCAAATTAAACAAAAAAAAAATCTGGCCAGGAAGATAGGAAGGAGGCAAGTTCACAAACAGTCCCATCAAAGTACTATAAAAAGTACAATGGCTATTCTCAAATAAATACAATTACAGAAATACTGGCTATTATAATTAGTCTAAGGAGCCCTGTGCAGTGGCCTAAGCACTGACCTACTTATCTAAAGGTTGGGGGTTTGAATCCACCTGCTTGTCTAGGGGTCTAAGCTGAGACCGTCTGCTTCTGTGAAGGTTCACAGCCTTGCAGCTACTATTGCATAGCTTTGCTGTCTTGTTAGGGTCTTTGTCAGCTGCATGGCAATGGATTTGCTTCCTCCTAATTAGCACAGCAGCCTGGGGAGTATAGCACACAAGCCTCCCTCCCATGTGATTGCAAGAGTTGGGGTCAGGATGGAACAAGCACCTACCTGACTAAGGAGCTGCCCGTGGAATATGGTATTCACCACCTTTAAGACCTGCTTGGTAAGCTTCCGCTGGGAGAAGGGGATGAGGATCCGGTGCGTGGTCCCCTCAGCCTCGAGTTCCTGCTGAACTTTATGCAGGAGCTCACAGAGAAACTCCTGTGCATCCTGCTGGTCGTAGCCTCGGAAGGCGGGGATCAGGCTCCACACAGAGTGAAGCATGGCGAAGGGAGACACGAGGGCCCACTTTCCAGACCACATGACTCGGAAGAGGGTGTGCAGTTCGTGGCAGAGGGAAATGTGCTTTGAGCTGGGCTCTTTGTTCTGGATGAGTTCTAGACTCCTGCTGATGGAGACCCCTCCGTTCAAGCAAAGACCCTCCCGGTCGCAAAACTCAGCCTTGTCGCTCCTGCTGGACACGTTGGTGGCTGAGCTGCTAGCAGGTTTGCTGGAGAGCTGAGCTTTCCCATTGGTTGCTTTGGAAAATAGTTGTTCCGTTTTGGAAGGGTCAAGATTCAAAAAACATTCTCGAAACTTCTGGAGGTGGCTCAGCACCTGGAGGATGGAGTTCATGTAGCAGGTGTTCCCCAGGTTCCGCAGGCCCGTGACGCCGGGGGCCACGGCTGGCTTGCGGTGTGGCTTGAGTTTGCCACCAGGGCCTTTCCGTGAGGTAGGGAGAGTGGAGGGCCGCCTCTGGGCCATGGCCTTGGCCACATTGCGGGGTGGGTGCAACAGCAGCCGCGCGCTCTTGCGCGGAGGGGCGCTGGCCAGCTCTTCCAGGAGCCTCCGCTTCACTTCTTGTCGCCGCTGTCGCGCCTCCTCTTTCTTGCGCTCTAGCGCCTCCTTCTGTCGTCGCTGCTCCAGCTTGGCCTGGCCCCGGGAGCTCTTCTCGAACCAGATCCGCAGCGTCTTGGCCAGCAGGCGCTGGCGCCGGTACCACAGAGCCGTCAGCATCTGCGGCTGTCCCTGAGGAGTGCGCTGCAGCTGGACCAGATCCTCGCCCGAAGCCATGGACCGCAGCGTCCGCCCACGTTTCACCAGCTCGTCCTGTTTCTGGCCCCTGACTGCCAACAGGGAGCTTCTCAGCAATTTAAGGTCCCCCTCGGGGTTATCATTGAGTACGTAGTCCTTGCACAGGTAGCAGAACACGTAGAGATCCCGGACTTCCATGGCTAGGGGGTGTCCAGTCTCTTCAAAGTGTTTCAGAGCGTGATCCTCAATGTACCGGCCACAGGCCACGTGGGAGCACTTCAGACAAGCCCACACTGACTCCGTGGTGGAGCACTCCATGCAGCACCACTTCTGAGGGTTCAGGATGGAGTGGTCCTGGGCAAGGCGCAACCGCCCTACATGTTTGCATCTATCCATGTCTTAAAGAAGTCTCCACTCTTTTAACCTGGTCGGTAGGGCCAAAAGAAAAGGGCGGGAGGGGGGGGTGTGGAGAGAAAGAAGACAAGGAAATAAACTTTCAGCAAAATAATTTCCAAGAAAAAAAGACTTACAACTGCCACTTCCCATTGAAGGCTCACTGGTTTTCAAGTCAAAATTAGTTGCTTTGAAAAAGAGGCAAAACAAAAAAAATCAAATTTGGTATAAATACTGTAGACAGTTAAATTCGTAAGAAAGGCCTAATCATGATCAGTACGGGGGTCTTAGCACCAACTGGAAAGTTTTCACTTTGAAGCCCATTTTAATTCTTGAATGTCCATTATCTTTCTGTGCGGCTGATGTGTGTTCCTTAGGAAATCACAATGCACCCAGCTGATTACCAAGGGAAGGAACTTTGCATTCAGAATCATGTCTGAACTGATGATGTCCTGGAAGTGAGAGCTTCTGTAAGTAAGAGAGAGCTTACTTATCAAGATTGGAGGGGGGATGCTGTGGGGTGTGTGGAGAAAAAAATAGGCGAGAGGAGAGGAAAGAGAAGAGACGCAGATGATTGTGTAAATACCAGTAAGAGCAAGCAAGAGCCTCAAACAAAAAGACAATTCATTTCAGAGTTTAATGCATTTCAAACCAAAGATAATCAGATATGGTAAAGATAAAAGAGAAAGTCCTCTACAGTACAAAGCTTTATTTTTATTGAGTACAAAGGACCTGGCTCAGGAAAAAGACTGAACTTCAATCTAAAAAACACATTTTATGTGTACTTTTGAAACAGAACATTCACATATTGAAGGAAAAAAGTGGAGAATGTTCGTTCACTCTTTTTAGTGAATGGATGTGTAAGGAAAGAAATAGATAAATCTAACTCTTAAGACAGAGGAGGATTGGGTATTGAAATTACAGCATTTAACCAAACCAATACTAAGCATACAGAAATCTTCCAAGTGAAATATGTGAACTTTTAAAAACAACAACAACAAAAAAAAAACCCCAAACACAAAACGACCAACCAAACAGTGGCAACATAGTAGGTTCTCTTCTCTCTTTTCCTTTCTTCAATATGACCCATCAGAAAAACCTCACAATTTTT
>NW_006399767.1:15955230-15970397 GCF_000299155.1 Elephantulus edwardii | reverse complement strand
CACCCCCCGACAATTATTTTCAAAGAAAACTTTTTATTCTTTGGAACTCTAGAAGGTTTAAAAAATATATGTAAAATTAAAAATACACACTAGGATTTAACAATTTCAGTTTGCTTGGTTCCATGATCAACACTCTTGACACCAGCAGTCAGGAAATCAAAAGACTAATTGCTTTGGGGGGAAAAAATCTGCTCTCAGGGACCTCTCCAGAGTACTGAAGAGCAACAATGTCAGAGTAGAGTTTAAGATGTGCTTGATCCAAGCCATGGTCTTTGTAATTACTTGCTATGCATCAGAGATCTGGACAATGACTAAGGATGATAGATGCCTTTGAGTTGTGGTGCTGGAGAAGAGTACTAAACATACCATGGACTGCTATGAGAACAAACAGTATGTTCTGAAGAGGGTAAAACCAAGCTGCTCCTTGGAGGCTAAGATTTTGAAGCTCTGTCTGATGTACTTTGGGTATGCTGCCAGGAGGGACCATGTCCTTGGAGAAGGACATCATGCTTGGAAGGGTAGAGGGACAGTGCAAGAGAGGAAGACCCAGGATGAGGAGGATTGACACAGTGACTGGGGTAATGGGAGTAGGTGTGTCAGAAACAAAGAAATTGGCTCAGGATAGAGTAGGGTTCAGAGCTGTTGTACATAGGGTCACTATGAGTCCCAGATGACTTAATGGCATATAACAACAAAGGCATGTCCTATTATGAAGATAATTTCCTTCACCCTCATTTTGCTTCAATTTTTCTGCCTGTTTCTGCCAGCAAACCCAGTTCTGTGATTACGGAGTCATCTAGAAAAGTTCTGAATCTGTTCTGCGTAGTTCCTTTACTTGGTTCTTCCAGGTGCCTTTTCCCAGCCTACATCTATTGACAACATTCACAAATAAATACAATAAGGACCAAATTTGACCCCGACTCCATTTGATACCTTCTGCCCTAGATGGCAAAGACTATATCCCTATGTAAAAAATTTTTAAAACATACTAAGGAAGGGTTATTATATATTCAACCAAGTTGTAGCATCCTTTTTTTACTTTTTAAATTATTGATTTATTATAAGTACCCTTTACTAATTTGTCTATATATGTTTATCCATTTCTTAGCTGGCTACAGTCTCTTTAAAAGAGATCATGTGTTATATTTCTTTTTTTATTACCTTACAATACCAAGATTTGGGGGTGGGGTGCTCAAGTCTCAATGGCTGGTTAAAATGCTCTGTGAGAATTATCACCCCACACAATCTAGAATGGCTCTGAAAGGCCATGACTGCTTACATTTCTTAGGATGTAGTAAAATCTTACATTAAAAAGATACGACCACCTGGGTGGCACAGATGGTTACAAGCCTGGCTATTAGCCACAAAGCTGAAGTCTGAAATGAACCAGAGGTACGTCAGAGGACAAGCCTGGTGATCTGTTCTCAAGAGGCCAGAGCCTTGGAAACCCTGTACAGTAAGTCTACTCTGCACACATGGGGCCATTAACATGACATCAATCAGTGACAAACTGTTACGCATTTAGTACAAGCTGGGTATGATCATGCTTACACCCAAGCATGGGACCACCAAAGAAACTCAGGAACAAAGAGAGGGCAAATTAAGAGCTGAGCCCTACAAATTAGCGTCTGGGTTAGGATATAAAATCTGCGTTTTTGAACAAAGTCTACCGATTATTCTTTTGCATGTTAAACCCTCAGAAGCAATGTACTAATTCAGTAAATTCTATTTGGATGAAGAAATCCAAGAAGAAATTTTATTTCTCAGATTCTTCTATTTAGATCAGCACTGCCCAGCAGAGCTTTCTGTGAGGAATGAAAATGGTTTATGCTGTGTAAATGGTAGCCTTGAACACATGTGAAGACTGAATCCTTGACAGAAGGCTCCCTCACTGTCACTGAGCTGGTTCTGACTCATTTACTCCATGGCTTCAAATCGCATCAGGAGGAGGCTTCTTTTTCTCAGCCCATCTAACTCTCAGCTGCTGGTGTGGATTCGAATTAATCACCGGAGACACCTGGGCCTCGGGTTATTAGCAGTGCAATTTGACAGGCTATGCAACCAGAGCCTCCTGGAATTTGGCTGGTGAATCGGATATTAGACAGCACAGGCTTAAAAATACCAGGACGAACTATCTCTAGCTCATTTAGGTTTTCTTTTTGTTTTATCTCCTTTAGAAAACTCAGTAGTCACTAAATCATATCTGAATAACCTCCTTGTATTGCAAAACCTGACGCCTGGCCAATCCTCATTTTAGCCAATAAGAGCTTTGATGGGTCTTCAGGAATTTAATTGCTACTGAGATCTTATCATATGAAATACAGCACAGCTTCAAATCTGACAAAAGGAGTATTTCTGTGAATAGGAAAACAGCAACACAACACCCAGAACACAGATGCCTGAGGAAATCAACTCCTGTGCTAGGAGAAAACAGGCTGCAACAACCAAAAGCTAAAATAGAAAAACACTAAAAAACCATTCCACACCCTCTCCACTTAGTGCTGTCAAATAGAAAGGGCACTCTGAAAAATCCTCTCTCCTGATTTCATTTTCTGATCTATAAATCTGCTGATCACGCACATCCCTTTCCGCACAGCCCTCTTCCCATTACAAATCTGTCGTGGCAACTCACTAACCTGCCATATGGCAGCGTAAATCCATTCAGGAAAACACAGGGCTACTTTGCACCTCACTCCACCAGTTTAAGCTGGGCAGACTAGCTCCTCTGGTGGAAAAACATCTGATCATGATCTGGAAACCTCCCAAAAGTGGCACGAAATGAAAAGGCCACCTTAACTAACACAGAAAATAGGGACGACAGGGGAAGTGATCCTAAGTAGCCACAGTTCAAGAAAGACAATGTGTCTAGCTCAGCTCTCACACAGACTCCAACCACTTAATTTCAGAACAATCTATCACCTACTGGTAGAAAAAGAAGTTCTTTTACATTTTGACTTGTACAGCTTTTCATTCATACACCCAAAGATCCCAATAATCTTAATATTTCTACTGAAAACAGTGTGGCAGGCGAGGGCACCAATATACTAAACCGAAAATCTTGATGTATGATTGGATTAGAGTATGTTTTGTTCTATTGTACTGAGGTCACTATGGGTCAGAACCAGTTCAACAGAACTTCACATCAACTGAGAGCAATCAAGATGGGTTCTATTCTTTCTACACCATTAAGCAGATCAGCATCTTTAAACATCTTGCACATCCCGGGTGAAATGAACTTCCTGTGGGAAAAGTAAGCCTGACAAAATATTAACATTTGTATTTAAAAAATGGAATTAACAGGAGCTAAAAACCATAATCAACATTTAGAACTATTCTACTCTAATCTTACAAAATAAAAGACAGTGAAATCTTTTCAAACCTTGACTTTTCTAATGAGAAACGTCTAGATTTACCATTTTTAAAGTTTCCTTATGAGAGATGAATATAACAATCATTTTTCAAAAATCTATTGCTTAAAAAGATGGTATCTTTTAATGGGGCTATTCCAATCTCCTAAAATTACAAATTTCTTAAGTAGCTCTTAAATGCCTAACTGCATCATCAGAAAGAATATTTCTGGGAGAAATCAGCAAAAACAAAATAGGAAAAAATTAAAAGGACTTCACTTTAGGGGACATTGCCATTTCTTTTCTCTCTCATTGCATTGATTTCTTCTTAGTCCTAACTAAGGACTATGGAATAATCCTTCCTGGTCTTGGTTAGACCAAGTGGCATAAATTCCAGCTTGAGAGAAAGTAGACACTATGGTAACATGCTGACAGCTTTCATTTACATAAAAGAATACTAATTACATGGTATCATCAACATCTGCGATTCTGCTCACTGCCATATGTGACAGCACTGGGTATTTTAACCCTTCGACTTACTAAATGTACCTAGCATTACTTCTACCACAAAACCTGGAATGACTAAGGAGCCCCTGTGAATATATTTTCACAAATAACATAAAAATGAATTTTATTTTCTGCTGCTAACATTTTCTTTCCAAGGGATAAGGGAAAAATACAGTTTAATTTAATACTAACATACAATTAAGAAAAGGGTAAAAGGACGGTAGAAATCACATTAAGGCATTGTTTGTAACACAAAAGGGAAGAGGGATATATTCTATAGTATTGTGTAGAACTTTAAAAAAGGCAAGTATAAGTACAATGACAAAAATATCCTTTTGAATTCTTATATAGTTTATATTAGGGCCAAAACAGAAACAACATGTAGTGGCAAAGACTGTGAAAGGTGGGATTATGGGAAAAACCTGCTCAGAAGGTCTTGAGTAAGAGGCAGTGGGAAGGGGTATGTTTGAATGAGTGGAAGGCCTTCACGGGCTCTCTTTACACTTCATTACCATTGCCGCTATTTGTGGGGTGGGAAGAGGGGAATGAGGAATAACTTCTAAGTTAGTGCTCGGTCCGAGACCCCTGGAGAGCGTGAACTATCTGAGAAGGGTTTAGGACCTCTCAATATTCCCTTCATCTCTTGAACTGCAGTGGTCCTCAGCCACATGTGATGGTATGCTGAGGTGCTGGGTCTGCTGGAGCCCCTTGTGAATATATGCTAGCGTCATTCATCATGAGTAATACGGATGAGATAATCAAGCATGAGTGTCTCCTAATCATGAGCTACAGAAGATTTATGGTTAAGGCAGCATGATACTGTCACTCTCAGTTGAAGGACTATGGCGTTTATCTTTCAGTAGGACTTGTCCAGCCATTATTTGATTTCGCTATGTAGATGGACAGGAGTACATGAATGGGGCATGTTAGCCTATCCTCCGTTCTCTCAGGACACAAATATACTGAAGGCTCTTTAGTGTCCAAAAAGTGAAAACTAAGGGAGACACAGCGTGGTCTGGATCTAGACTATGCTTGGTGTTATTTTCAGGTTTCCCCTTCTGTCTACTTTATTGCTCCCAAGAGTGATGTGCAGCTTCACCTTTCTTACAAGTCCCTCGCTAACACCTCCATTTCCTGGAAACGATTTTCTCAAAGGTCACTTAGGAATTCCCTTATTACTAAAATCATTAGCCTTTCCTCAGTCCTCAACTACTTTAATTCTGTATGTGACACTATTGAATGCATATCCTTTAATTTTAGGTTACTGCTGTCATCTGAAGAAGCGCTGGTGGCACAGTGTGTGTAACACGATGGGCTGCAAAGTATAAAGGCTGGTGATTTAAACTGACCAGCTACTCCATGGGAGGAAGATGGGCAGTTTTCTTGTGTAAAGGGAATCTGATAGGGGTTGTGCTGAGTCGAAGCCAACTCAATGGCTATGGGATTTCTGGTTTTCTTCTAAAAGCACTCTGGTGGAGTAGTATGTTATGCATTCTATTACTAATCAAAAGATCAGTGTTCCAAATGTGCCGGCTGCTCTGTGGGAGAAGATGCGAAGTTCCACCTTGCAAACCTAATGGACAATTGCCACGAGTCAGGATCAACTCAAGGGCAGCGGATTGGATTTTTGTTCTTATCGAATTTTCTTCTGATGTCCATGCATTTCTAACACTTTCACATGCACTTCTCTTCCTCCAAATACAGCACTTCCACAAAGTTCTGCTCCTGGGTCTCCTCTCAATGACCTGACCAATTCCAAGAACCTCAACCATCTTCTCTATGCAGGATGTTGTTGTTGTTAGGTGCTGTTGAGTAAATTATGACTCGTAGCAACCCTAGGAACAATAGACCTGAACTCTGTCCTGTCCCGTGCCATCCTCATCATCTATGATACACTTGAGCCCATTGCTGCATTCAGTCACCATGGCAATCCATCTGAGGGGGGCTCCTCCTCTCTTTTGCAGACCCCACACCTTTCCAAGCATGATATCCCTTTCCAAGAACAGCCTTTCTTACAGTACATGCCCACTGTATGAGAGATAAAGCTTCACCATCCTTGCTTCTAAGGAGCACTCTGGATGTACTTTATTTAAGATATACCTGTTTGTTATTTTGGAAGTCCATAAGATATTCAGTGCTCTTTTCTAACACTACAGCTCAAGGACAACAAATCTTTTTTTTGCCATCCTTATTCACTGTCCCACTCTCAGATGCACAGCAATGATTGAAAATACTATGGCTTTAATTAGGTACACTTTAGTCTTCAAACTGACTTCATTCACTTCACCAAAGACGACATTCAGATGGCAAACACACACACATGAGGACATGTTCAAAATTTCTAGCTACCAGAGATATTAAAATAAAACAACTATGAGGTATCATCTCACCCCAGTAACAATAGCAAAGTTCAAAAGAGCAACCAACAATAAATGTTGATGATGTTGTGGAGAGATTGGAACCCTTATTCACTATTGGTGGGAGTGTAAAGTGGAGCAACCACTATGGAAGGCAGTCTGATACATTCTTTAAAAGTTGGAAATAGAAATACCAATTGACTCAGCAGTTCTATACTGGGAATATGCCCCAAAGAAATAAGTGCCATGACAACCAGATATATACAGATCCATGTTTATTGCTGCGTTATTCACAATAGCAAAGAGAAGCAACCGAAGAGCTCATCAACAAATGAATGGATTAAACAAACACCCAAACCCTATGGTATATTCACACAGTGGAATACTACACAGCACTGAAAAACAATGCACTCATAGGGCTGACATGGGGAGTTGGGAGAAAACTAGGAAAGGAATGGATAGATGATGAATACTGCCTTGGAACAGATGAGGAAAAGAACTGTCTTAAAAGGAATATGTAATTAGCATTTTATGTATGACAACAGTCTGGAAGAAGAGGTACATTGCAAAGTGGGCTGGAGGAGAGGGAAGGAAGAAATTGTACAATAATGAATGATTAAAACAACAATAACAAAAAAAACCTCACAAACAAACAAAACCCAAACTCATTTCATTGTTCTTCAGTATTGTGGAGAGGTTCCTGACATCAGACTTTCCCAAAGCAATATGCTCCTAATTGCTGGCACCAAGCAAGTTAATATGGATCCAAGCCGGATGAAATGTTGCCTAATGGCCCAGTGGTAAGGACCTTTGTTGAGATATAAGGACCTTGATGTTGAGATATAATTCATATTGAAGTCTATAGTCCATGATCTTCTGTAGCAAGCATTTCAAGTCCTCTTCACTTTCAGCAAACAACATTGTATCATTTGTATTAACACTGGTTGTTAATGAGTCTTCCTCCTATCCCAATGTCACATTCTTCTTCACAGAGCCCAGCATCATGGATTATTTGCTCAGCATACAGACTGAATTGGTACTGTGAAAGGATACAATCCTGACACTCCCCTTTTCTGATTTTAAGTCACACTGTTCTCTTGTTCCATTCTGACAACAGCTTCTTGGTCAAGAAATGGATTTCATATGAGCACAGTTGAGTGTTCTGGGATTCACATTCTTTTAAATGTTAGCCATATATAAGTAAGACTACTTACTATTAAACCATAAACACTTATGATGAGGCCTTGAAACCTTACAGGAGTGAATCTGAACATTATGCAGGTGAAATAACTCACAGAAAAGACAAATATTGAATGATCTCACTTTTATAAGAATAGTGATTATCTCATTGGCAGAAAGGTGAGGAGTGAGGCACTCTGGAGATAGTAGACATGAATTACTGGTAGTGGGAAAGTTAGTATTGAATGTGGCTGAAGTGCACACAGCTTATCCAAGGTAACTGAGGTTTCAAGACATGCAAGAGAAAAGGATGCTCCTGGTAAATGGTAAAGGGTATACAGATACATTTTTGGAATAATGCCAACAACTAAAAATATGCATGTGGCTATACAAATATGTACATACAAGCATATATGTGTGGATATGAATATGTGAGCAAATGGTTGTATATTAATAGATGTATCTGTCTACCTAGTCCAGCTCCACAACTTTTTTGACTGGGGCCAAAATAGATGGATTGTGGTAGAATGGGAGAAAAATGTGGCACTGGATTCAAGTTTTTAAAAGTTATTGCACAGGCTGGAACTAGAGGGCTTCCTAAGACCATCACTTTGATAGCTTTCATTCTAAGTTTTATGGAAACTTAACAGGTAGTTGTTGTTAGGTGTCACTGAATCGATTATGACTCACAGCAACCATATGAACAGCAGGTCTGAATCCTGTCCTATCCTGTCTCATCTTCATGATCTCTGTTCTGCTCAAGCCAACTGTGGTGGTTGCTGTATCAACCCATTTCTGGAGGCTCTTCCTCTTTCACTGACTCTCTACCTTTCCTAGCATGTTGTCGCTCTTCAAGGACTGATTCCTCCAGAAAATATGCCCAAAGTCAGTGAAACCAAGCTTCACCATCCTTGCCTCTAAGGAGCATTCTTAGTTGCACTTTCTCCAAGACAGATTTATTAGTTCTTTTGGCATTAATATTCAGCACTCTTTGCCAACACCATAATTCAAAGGCATCAATTATTTTTCTGTCATTCTTTTCCACTGTCTGACTTTCAGATGCACAGGAAACAACTGAAAAGACTATAGCTTGACTCAGACGCACCTCAGTCTTTAAATAAAATTACATCCATGCTCTTTAGAACTTCAGAGAGGTTCTTGTCAACAGATTTCTCCAAAACAACCTGTCTTGATTGATTTCCCGACTGGTGGTACCAAGGGTGCTGACTTTGGATCCATGTAAAATGAAACTGACAACTTCAATCCTTTCTCCATCTATCATAATGATGCCTATTGGTCCAGCGGTGAAGAGTTTTGTTTTCTTAAGATTGAAATGTAACCCATATCAAAGGCTGTAGTATAGGGGAGCTCTGGTGGCCTACTGGCAAGAAGGTGTGCTGCAATCCCAAAGGCTGTAGTCTTTGTAGCAAATGCTTCAAGTTTTCATTTTCTGTAAGCAAAGTTGTGTCATTTGCATAACATAGGTTGTTAATGAGTCTTCGTTTAATCCTGATTGCACATTTGTCTTCATATGGGCTAACTTCTCAAATTACTTGCTCAGCATATAAACTGAATAGGTATGGAGAAATGATATGACCCTGACACATACTTCATCTGATTTTAAACTGTGCAGTGTTCCATTGTTTTTCTCAAACAACTGCTATTTGGTCTAGGCCTAGGTTTCACATGAGCGCAATTAAGTGTTCTGGGATTCTCATTCTTCTCAAATATTAGTCCTAATTTGTTATGATCCACACAGTAAAATGCTCTTGCATATTTAATAAAGCACAAGCAAACATCTTTCTGATATTCACTTTCAGCCAAGATCCACCTGACATCAGCAATGCCACAACTTCTTTTGAACTCAGCTTGAGTATCAGGCAGCCTGCTGACAATGTACTGTTCGAACTATACATAAATAATCTTCGGCAAGATTTTACTTGTATGTGATATTGATACTGTTCTATAATTTCCATGCTCTACTGGATCAGCTGTTTTGGGAATGAGAACAAACATGGATCTCTTCCAGTCAGTTGATCTTCTATATTGGCTGGCCAAGACTGGTGAGCATGTCCTGGATTGTATCTGTTTCCTGAAACACCTCTATTTGTATTCCATCAATTCCTGGGGCCTTATTTTGTGCCATTGTTTTCAGTGCAGCTTGTACTCCTTCCAAGCTGGTTCTTGATCATATGCTATTCCTGAAATGATTCAGTGTCAACCAATGTGTATCCCTTCCACCTTCTTTTGATGCTTTCTGCATCATTCAATATTTTGCCCATAGAATTCTTCAGTATAGCAACTCAAAGCTTGATTTTGTTCTTCGGTCTTTTTAGCTTGAGAAATGCTGAGTACATTCTTCCCATTTGGTTTTCTAACACCAGCTCCTTGCACATTTAATTAGAATATATTGCTTTGTTGCTAGTGGTTGAAGTTAGGTGATGGTATATGGGGTTCTCTATTTCCTTGTATGTTTTAAATGTTCAAATAAAATAGTTCTTTAAAAAGTCTAACATGTATGTTGATATTAACAGAAAACTTTGAGAAAATAAACCACTCACAAATTAAATGTTATGAAACACCTTTGATTTCTTTTTTTCAGCAACATTTGCAGTTTTACTTTGAAATGCCTCCTTTCTCACCCCAACAGCCCCTTCTCCAACCAAAGCAGTGAAATCACTGCGTTTGTTAAGCCTTTGCCTGCATCATTATTTCTTTCTGGGTCTCAATTATGCACCTTGGGCTCAGATGCCAAGTTTCTGCAGCCCCTCAAAATTTTTTTCAGTAACCTCCTCAGATGTTCTGTTGTGCATGAGTAGAATTGTGGCATCAGGATTGGTGGAAGATCTATTAACAATCTGCGTTATGCAGATGACACAATCCTACTTGCTGAAACTGAGGAGGACCTCATGCACTTGCTGTGAAGGGTCAAGGACTGTAGCCTTCAGATGGACTGAGGCTCAATGTCAAGAAGACAAAGATTCTCACCACTGGACCAATTGGCAGTGTCAGGATGGATGGCGAAGAGATTGAGATTGTTCACAGCTTCAGTTTGCTCGGCTCCACAGTCAACACTCCTGGCACCAGCAGTCAGGAAATCAAAAAACGTATTGCAATGGGAAAGTCTGCAGTTAGGGACCTCTCTAAAGTACTCAGGAGCAACGGTGTCTCTCTGGAGACTAAGGTGCGCCTGATATAGACCATGGTCTTTGCAATCACTTGTTATGCATCAGAGAGTTGGACAATGACTAGAGAGGACAGAAGGAGAGTTGATGCTTTTGAGCTGTGGTGCTGGAGAAGAGTACTGAATGTACCATGGACTGCCAAGAAAACAAACAGATTCATCTTGGAGAGGATTAAACCAAGCTACTCCTTGGAGGCAAGGATTCTGGGGCTTCGTCTGACATACTTTGGACATGTTGCCAGGAGGGACGGGTCCTTGGAGAGGGACATCATGCTTGGGAGGGTGGAGGGACAGCGCAGGAGGGGAAGACCCTCTATGAGATGGATTGATTCGGTGACTGGGGTAATTGGGATGGGTGTGTCAGAGGCAGTGCGGTTGGCGCAGGATAGAGCAAGGTTTAGGGCTGTTGTGCATAGGGTCGCTATGAGTCGCAAACGACTCGACGGCACATAACAACAACAACAAACCTCCTCAGATTTTTGTACCCAAGTATCTGTCCTTAAAGGACACACCACCATTTAGTAATTTTCTTGAAATGCCTTTGCTCAATGTAATGTGTTTTCTCTTTCTGAAATTTGCAACCAAAAAAATTCCTAATTTTTCCCCCACAATACTTCCTCACAACTCTGCCCACCAAGTTTTTCAGTAGTTTACCCTATGCTTGCCTTTGAGCTGTGGTGCTGGAGAAGAGTACTGACTGTATCACAGACTGCTAGGAAAACAAACAGGTTCATCCTGGAGAGCGTGAGAACAGGCTGCTCCTTGCAGGCAAGAATTCTGAAACTTCGTCTGACATAGTCTGGACATGTTGCAAGGCAGGACCAGTGTTAGGAGGGAGACATGCTTGGGAAGGTGGAGGAACAGCACAAGAGAGGAAGACCCTCGATGAGATGGATTGATTCAGTGACTGGGGTAATGGGGGAAGGTGTGTCAGAGACAATAAGATTGGCACAGGATAGAGCAGGTTTTAGGGCTGTTGTACATAGGATTGCTATGAGTCGCAAGCACCTTGATGGCAGGCATATAACAACAACCACCACCACCCTATGTTTTTCTCAATATCACTGTAATCTCAGAAAACAATGACATAACATATTTTAAAATTCAGATATTTCTGTTTCTCTGATCCCTGTGAGATGTAGGTTATTTTTAATCTGTATGATGTTTGGCACAAAGCTAAATTTGGCCACCAAGTTCCAATAAATATTCACAAATGAACATGCTCCTGGTTGAAATTTGACATATATTTTCTCACAAAAACAATGCTATGAGTATCATTCTATTTTTTTAAAAGCCTGATGTCCTATTATGTACCTAATAGCATAATGCTATAATACTAGTTCTACCAGTATTAGAAGAGAGCTACCAAATGGAACAATGCCACTTTATGTATTTTTCTCTGAGGAAATTAATTCAAAGTTTCACATTGAGATGCCAAGAATTCTTTCCCAGCTGCAGCCCAGGCAGGGAAATTGGGAATTTCCCTCCTCCCACTTTCCACATATGGCTGAAGGAGGCTTTCTACACATGGCCATTTGTATGGAAGACACATATAGAAGTTAGAAACTGCCTGCAGAGGAACAATTCTTGTGGATAGAAATAACTCTGCCTAGAATATACAAATGGATCAAGATTAGATGTCAGTGTGAGATATTTCCGTAGCTGTTTTAAGAAGTGGGAACCCTGTCTACTTGATGTCCTGTATTCCTGTACTTTTGCCAACAATACACCAAAGCATTTCTGTCTTGTCTGAAGTTTTCATATTTTGCATGAATGGAGACAGAACTTTTAGCATTTTCTTTCAAGTGCAAAGAAGACAAAAGTCCAATAAGATGGGGCCAAACATAAAGAGTGATTTGTTAAGTAAATATAAAAGAAGAAAACTGGAAACTAGAAAGAGAATACTCAGGCCCTTTAATGAGGAACAGGTTACATAAATTATAAACTGACCATACAACAGAAACCACCTAGCTATTTAAAAAGACAGATGGCAAAAGAGAGCCTGCCTCACATGAACAGCAATTCAAAAGAGGAAACATGAAGGGAAGCAAGGGGGCAGAATGGTATACAGAATATACCATGAGTTAAAAAAAGAAAAAGAATCAAAAAACAAAACACAAACTATGTGTGACTTAATTTTAAAGAGTATGGCACTGAGGAGAATCAGTGGCTTTTTTGTTTGTTTGTTTTTTAAAGTTTTAATTTTATTTTATTATTTCTTTGTGTGTGTCCCATCAAATTGGAGCTGACTGTTACAGGAGGAGATTGCCCCTCCTTCTACAGCAGAGCATCTGGTGGATTTGAACCACATACCCCTGGGATTACAATGCAGTTTCTTGCCACTAGGCCATCAGAGCTCCCTGAGACTCAGTGTTTTAATAGTATTATTAAACATTCAGGGTAATGAACCCTGGTAAATCGCATGGGAGGAGACTGCCCATCTTTCTCCTGCAGAGCAGCTGTTGGCAGCGCAGCTCCTCACCACTAGACTATTAGAGCTGCCTATATTGATTTACTTTTTTTTATACACACAAACCCCTAATAGGAAGTAAGGGGAGCTCCAGTGGCTTAGTGGTATGGAGCTGCACAGCAATTCGAAAGGACCACAGTTTGAATCCACCAGCTTCTCCACAGGAGAAGGATGAGCAATCTCCTCCTGTGTGACTTACTGCTTCTGAAAACCCACTCGAGGGTCAGCTTTGGGTTAAGTTCCAACTCAAATAGCACAAACAATAACAACAATAGCAAATAAAATTCAGATATAAGTAGTGAGTGATATTTATGGTATAAGAAAAATCTAAGCAACTGTTGTTAGGTGCATTGACTTGAATATGACCCATATCAACCCTATGAACGACAGATCTGAACCCTGTCCTATCCTATGTCATTCTCACAATTTCTGACAAACTTGAGCTCACTGCTGCAGTCACATGCTTTTTTGAAAGGAATTATATTCTGCCAATTATTCCAAAGACTCCTCCAGTAAGCTTATGATCAGCAAAGTACAGAAGTCTTCACTCATTGTAAAATGGTGATACAGGAGTGCCTTAGCTGGTCAAGTGTCAATTATTTCAAATTTCATATCAACCAAGGTTGTTGTTGTTATGTGCCATTGAGTCGCTTGTGACTCATAGCAACCCTATGTATAACAGCCCTAAACCCTGCTCTGTCCTATGCCAATCACACTGTCTCCAACACACCTACCCCGATTACCTCAGTCACTGAATCAATCCATCTCATAGAGGGGCTTCCCCTCCTGCACTGTCCCTCCACCCTTCCAAGCATGACGTCCCTCTCCAAGGACTGGTCCCTCCTTGCAACATGTCCAAAGTATGTCAGACAAAGCCACAGAATCCTTGCCTTCAAGGAGCAGCCTGATTTAACCCTCTCCAGGATGAAACTGTTTTCTTTTCTTGGCTGTCCATGGTACCTTCAATACTCTTCTCCAGCACCACAGTTCAAAGACATCAATACTCCTTCTATCCTCCCTAGTCATTGTCCAGCTCTCTGATGCATAACAAGTGATTGCAAAGACCATGGCCTGTATCAGGTGCACCTTAATCTCCAGAGTGATACCACTGCTCTTCAGTACTTTAGAGAGCTCCCTAACAGCAGACTTTCCCATCTCAATACATCTTTTAATTTCCTGGCTGCTGATTATTTTCCTGGCCAAGAGTGTTAACTGTGGAACCAAGCAAACTAAAGCTGTTAACAATCTCAATCTCTTCATCATCCATCCTGATCCTGATGCTGCCAATTGGCCCAGTGGTGAGAATCTTTGTCTTCTTGATATTGAGCCTTAATCCATATTGAAGGTTACCGTCCTTGACCCTCTGCAGCAAGTGTTTCTTAGGTCAATTCCACTTGATTCCAGACCCACCACTAAAAATGACCCCTACATGTGAATTCCCTGGACAGGCCTTTTCCTTTTCCTCATGAACAGCTCCTAATGTTATTCCCAGATAACTGATCAGCAAAATCTTTCTCTCAACATCTACCCAAACTCTCCAGAGGAGTATGATAGTGTGTGTGTGTGTGTGTGTGTGTGTGTGTGTGTGTGTGTTTAGGAAATAATTTTCTTTGGCTGAAACTCTTTACCTCCATATGATTCCTAGTGCAAAAGGTATACCTCACTTCTTCAATCTACAAAATTGAGCAGCAATAATACCTACTACAATCAGAACTACTTCAAAGAGCTCTTTTGAGGGAGGATCAAATGAGATGGCTGTGTAACAGCACTGTGAAAGTGGTTAACGCTAACCAAAGCACTTTGCTAGCATTGCCAGCTTGCCTCCTTTATTGCCCATTCTGGAGAAGAGCAGAACTTAAATTATTTTTTGTCTCCACAGATGCTAAAAGGAGGGAAGGCTAACTGACCAGCTTAATAATGGAATCTCTAGTTTTTATTTTATCCAGAGCCTTTTATACCACAAAGCATTCATAAGAATAAGATATTCTTAAACAGGAAATTAGAAGATACATTTAGATTAAAAATTAGAAAAAGCACTATCTTTTCAAGGCAAATTCTATTTTTTTAATATTATATTATCTAATATTGTTAGATCTTAGAAATTGTGTTTAATAGTGACATAG
>NW_006399767.1:15886852-15954265 GCF_000299155.1 Elephantulus edwardii | reverse complement strand
CTGGCTACTGGTGTCAAGAGTGTTGACTGTGGAGCCAAGCAAACTAAAGCTGTGAACAATCTCAATCACTTCACCATCCATCCTAATGCTGCCAATTGGTCCAGTGGTAAGAATCTTTGTCTTCTTGACACATATATACAACATATATATACACATATACTCAGCAACAACAAAAAGGAACAAACAAACAAAAGGAACAAACTCGAAGCATCCAAAAACACAGTTGCATCTAAAAAGCAGAATCAGCTATAGCTCACTCTTCCAATGAGGACATGCCCAATGAATCCAAGTCCAAAAGAATGTGCTGTGTGGCAAAATATAAAAGGAGCCTTCTTTCAAATAAGGGATAAAAGGCATTTCAAAGATGTGAACTGTATATGAACTCTCATCTCTGGTGTTAGAATGAAGCAGAAGTACTCCTGGGAACTTAACTATAGTGAGGGAGCACAAGAGGCGAGAGGACGGGCCCATGCAAGAATAAAACAGGCTCGCCACAGAAAGAAGGCCAGCACACACCCAGCCAATGGACTTTATGGAGTTTAAAGTCACCAAGATTCCCATTGAAAAAGTCCAACCTCTTTGATCACTAGTGAGCCCACTGTTCTGATAAAGACAGTGAAGTCCTCATTAAGAGCAAATAAATAATCTTACAAGGTAAATGCAATGGGCAAGTCAGACACTAATAATACAGATTCATTTGGCACCACGGAGAAAGGCTATCAACTCTCCATAAGGCCACGAGAGCTCTAAAAAAGTTGTTCTTGTTGTGTACCATCGAGATGGACCCAACCCACTGCTGACCTTCCAGCAGGTTTTCAGAGGCAGTTAACTGCATATGAAGAGGCTGCCCATCCTTCTCCTGCAGAGCAACTGGTGGCCTTGAACTGTGTCCTTTCAAGATTGCAACACAGCTTCTTGCCACTTGGCTACCAAAGGAAAATAGGAGCACTAAATAAACAAACAAACTTTAGCCCATCTACCTATGGCCAACTGATTTTTGACAAGGAGATGAAATCAGTTAAGTGGGGAAATGACAGCCTTGTTAACAAATGGTGTTGGCACAATTGGAAAATTCTGCAGAAAACTCAAACAAGATCCACACCTCACTCAATACACAAAAACCAACTCAAAGTGGAACATGGACATAGGACTTAAACCAAGGACTATAACCTTCATTAAAGAAAAGCTTTAAAGAATTCCAGAAGTCCTAATCCACAACATAAACAGTCTTCCAAACATCCTGAAAAATCTACAACAAGGAGAGGATAAAATAGATGAATGGGACCTTCTAAGAATCAAATCCCTATGCACATACAAAAACTTCTCCAACAGAGTAAAAAGGGAAGCCACAGACTGGGAAAAAATATTTGGTAATGACATGTGAGATAAGGGACTTCTCTCTAGAATTTATAAAATACTCGAGTACCACAACAAGATAAAGGTAAACAACTCAATTGAAAAATGGGCACAGGATATGAACAGACATTTCACCATAGAAGACATTCAGATGGCTAACAAGCACATGAAGAAATGTTCAAAATCCCTAGCTCTAAGAGAGATGAAAATCAAAACAACTATGAGATATAATCTCACCCCACTAAGAACAGAAAAATTTAACAGAACAGCAAACAACAAATGCTGGTGAGGTTGTGGAGAAACTGGAACCCTTATTCACTGTTGGTGAAAGTGTAAAATGGTGCAACCACTGTGGAAGGCAGTGTGGCGCTTTCTCAAAAAGTTGCAAATAGAGATACCATTTGACCCAGCAATTCCACTATTGGGCATATACCCCAAAGAAACCATGATCGTCACCCAAAAAGATATATGCACACCCATGTTTATTGTGGCTTTATTCACAATAATAAGGAGTTGGAAACAACCCAAGTACCCATCAGCAAATGAATGGCTAGAAAAGCTGTGGTATATTCACACAATGGAATACTATGCTGCATTGAAAAACAAGGAACTCATGAAATATTATATAAAGTGGGTAACCCTGAAGGACATTTAGGCTGAGTGAAATATCTCAGTCACAAAAGGACAAATACTGCATAGTGCCAATGTAGTAAATGGGACTGAAATCAGGTTTGGGGGGGGGTGACTGAGAAAGATGAGATAAATTATGTATACTGCATTGGAACAGATGAGGGAGAGAACTGTTTAAAAGGGATATATGGCTAGGTGTTATTGTCATGGCAGGAATCCAGAATGAAAACTGCATAGTGGAGAGGACTTTGGGGGAGGGACTGTATAACAGTGAAAGAATTTTTCTTTTACTTTTCAAAGAGTGAACTAGGGGTGAGGTTGGGCAGGGAAAAAAAGTACAATGAATGAATAGAAATCCAAAGTCTCTGAAAACTTTAATTTAAAAAAATATATAGGTAATGCTTTGTATAGCTTTTACAAAGTACAAGTACAAAAGTGAAAAATTTACATTTTTCAGCAATGTGTATCTGATTTATTTTAGATTATTGCTAACAGCCTGTCAACTCCAGAAACCTCAACGTTGTCGAGTCTGAACCAACTCATAGCTGATTTTCCAGTAGGCTTTCAGAAGCTGTAAATCAAATGGCAGGAGATTGCTCATCTTTCTCCTGTGGAACTGTTGGTGGATTTGAACTGCCAAAGAAATGTTACCTTTGGGTTAGCAACACAGCCCTGTACAGACTGTACCACTAGAGTAAATAAAAAGTTTGAAGACAGGACAAAGGTCTTACATTAGACTACACACACAGCTACAGCCAACTCCTCAAACCATACATTCCCCTCTACATCTATCACTCACGCAGGAGCCCATCAGAATTAACAATAATTAAACTCCTTTCAAGAAGCCATTGATGAAAAACATTGATAAATAAAGGCAGAAGCAAAATAATAGCTATTACACATTCCAAGAAACCAGCCACTAGTCCTATTTAGGGGACCATCTAATGCATTGCTAAGAGGCAAGTATTCTGGTCTACTGGTAAAGACAGTATTTCAGAGTCATCTAGACACAATGTAATGGTTAGTAGAGGCACGGTTATTAAAGTGTTGATGTCACTGAGCAGGTTAGGGAAGTAAGGAGTCATCACTGTGTTTGTATGACATAAAGTATCTGCAAAATAGTAGCTACAGTTTTGTACTCTGAAAATGAAGTTAGAAAGAAAAAAAATTACATAGTCGATACATTAATTCATCTGCTGAAAACAAAAATACATATAGCATACCAGAATGTAAATGAGAATACTGACACATAGTGAAAAATGAAACCAATGAGCAGTTATGTATAGAAATTGTTAAATAGGAAATTCACTTGCTGTATAAACTTTTTTTTAAAAATACAATCCATTTCTTTTTAAATCCTGATGTCTGAGTGACTACAGAGTTTGGAGTGATTACAGGTTTGGAAGCCCAAGCCTGACCAAAATAACCCATATGTAACTTCACAGTCACGAGGAATGCTGAGGATGGCAATGCTTGGCAGAGGGCTAAAGGCCGGCAGTAAAAAAGAGAGTCCAGAGAACAAGAATTAGACAGTGCACTTTTCACACGGCTGAGAGAGGGTAGATGCTTTACCTCATAAATACAACTACTTGAGCCCGGGAGCCTGGAGATATCATATAATGGCTTGATACCATTAGCCACTAAAACTGTCCTGCAGCCTCCATTTGCACTGATGTTTGCACAGAAAACTGAAATTGATTTTCCATGTAGCTTGCCTTCAGGGAGAGACTGCAATAACCACCAAACTCAAGTACCGGTCTGCTACAGTTACATTCCTCACAGTAAATGGATCTTCACTCATTATTTTGACCACATAAGCTAGTTCCCAAGAAACTGCTCATCATATCTGGTCCTCAGAAAATTGAGGCTCTCAACTTCTGAGTTAAGGTCAATACTCTAGATATGACATCACCACGGTAAGGCCACCTTGGAAGGCTGAGTATGAAACAACTTAGCTGGCATTTCAGGGGCTATGCTATTAAAAAAAAATATTTTACATTGGTTTGCAGTATGGCTTGTCTTTTGATTGTGTTTGGTCACACTTGAAAGTTCAGAGTGAATGGAATATTTAATGACCATCATGGTTAATTATTTTATATTTTGATTATTAAATTTCTTCTTACTTCAAGGTAATAAAAATATTTTTAAATAGCTTCTGGCAAACATTTTAAATATAGGATAATTATTTGTTGTTGTTGATTGCCTTGGAGTCGAGCACGACTAATAACGACCCATGAACAAAAGGTTTGAAGCCCCTCTACAACTACTGACTTGTATCAAAGTTCATAGAGTTTCAGGAAGCATGTTGTTTGGGAAGTGGATGCCACTCCTGCTTCCAAACCCGTGACAGTATGTTATCGCTGTTATGTGCCACTGAGTCTCCAGTGATGTATAGTGACCCTATGTACAGCAGCTCTGAACCCTTCCCTGCCCTGAGCCAGTCTCACTAATTCAGACACACATCAACTCCCATTGCTCTGGGCACTGTATCAATCCTTCTCATTCGAGGTCTTCTTCTCCTGTGCTGTCCGTCCACCCTTCTGAGCATGATGTACTTCTCCAAGGACCAATCTCTGTTGGCCATGTGCCCAAAGTAAATGAAGCAAAGCTTCAAAATCCTAGACTCCAAGGAGAGACTTGGTTTCACCCTTTCCAAGACAGACAAATTTGTTTTCTTGGCAGTACGTGGTATGTTTGTTCAAGACTCTTCAGCACCACAACTTGAAGACATCTATTCTTCTGCCATCCTTTGTCATTGTTCAGTTCTCTGAAGCATATCAAGTAATTGAGAAAACAATGGCCTGGATTAGGCGCACCTTTGTATCTAGACTGACATCGTTGCACTTCAGTACTCTGGAGAGGTCCATGACAGCAGATTTTCCCAATGTAATTTGTCTTTTGATTTTCTGACTGCTGGTGTTGAGTGTTGATTGTATCTGAATTATCTTCCCTATTATGTTCTTGTAATATTAAAAGTCTTGGTGGCACAGTAGTTAAAGTGCCAAGGTACAAATCAAAAGCCAATGAGAACATCAGCCACTCCACGGAAGAAAAACATGGCAATCTACCCAAACCCCCAAGGGGCAGTTCTACTCCGACCTAGAGGGTTGCTAAGAGTTGGAATCCACTTGACCACTGTGGGGTTTTGTTAATAATGCCACAATGCTTTTTGTTTTAATGATTTATCTTTGCTGAGAATATATAAAGAAAGAACATACACTAATTAAACAATTTCTGTACAAATTATCAAGACTGATTAATTACATTCTTCAAATTTGGCAATGACTTGTCACATTCTTTTTTTCCAGTTGTCTTTCCTCTTATGGCACAAGCTCATGGTCCTCAAAGTTTCCTATCTAATATTTTGAGATGATGTACTCATTTAAGGCAGATAATCTTTACTAGTTAAGCTAAACTACTATTTCGTTGTAAGGAAATGCCAGGAGCTAGTTCCCAATTAAAGTTTAAATATTATCACACAGGAGTCGTTTCAGAGTTCATCCAGTCTCCATGGCTATGGAAAGTCTAGAGCCCATTCTGCCCTTTCTCTTCTTTTGATCAGGATTCTCCTATGAAATCTTTCATCAGAATGTTTCATAATGGTAACTGGATACTATCCAGTGCTTCTGGTCTCATCAGAAGGAAGGTAGTTGTTCATGGAGGGATTTAGCCACATATTCCATCCTCTTTCTAGTCTTGACCTTTTTTCTCTGTTAGTCCAGATCAATGTTGTGACTTGGACAGTTGCACGCATATCTGGGTTTCCCCCCTTTTTAAAAATTGGTTTTCATTCAATTACTCATATATACTTGGACTTATCAATGAAAACTGTACACAACAACTATTTATCTTATAGAAATCACACTGTACCTTTCTTTTCCTTCACCCTATACATCTATGTGCTAATCTTTGCTTCCTCGTCTACCCTACTGGGATCAACCTTCCACAATCATATTTACCTGTGTAGAAACCTTTCCTTAGTCTCTTTATTGTCCCAATTTAGTTTTGCATGTCTCTTCCATATTTTAAATTGCAATATACATAATGTCTGATCATCTATTAATTTGATTGACTTTCCCTTTATCTGCTCCATTCTTTTCCTGCTCTACCTGCTACTTCCCTCCAGCATGTAATTACGCTTTTATGTAAAAAAAAATTTCTAAAATATTTATTTATATAAAAGTGGTCTTCATATAGTATTTGTCCTTTTGTGACTGAGTTACTTGATTTCATATAATATTCTCTAGACTCATCCATGTTGGTGTTTCACAAGTTCTTCATTAGATTTTTTCAGTGCTATGTAATACTCCATTGTGAGAATGCACTGTAATTTCTCTATCTATTGGCTTGACAGACACTTGATCTGGCCTCTTTGATACTGTGTTAACAGTTAAAATACTATTATTTGCTTTCTACATATATTTTTACAAATGACACTGGTCTTAGTTTTCTTATATTCTTTTTTCTAGTTTTTATAACAAGATTATACTAACACTAAAAAATTATATGGATGAACTTCTCCTTTCATTTCTTCTCTGAAACAATTTAAACTGATCATGATTAATCTATTTCATAAAGGTATGATAAAACTTAAAACTGTAAAACTGTCTCTTACAGGCATTCTTGACTGTATGAGTCTTAATAAGGATGACAGAAGAATTGATGCCTGTGAGTTGTGGTGTTGGAGATGAGTACTGAACAGTGCATGGACTACCAAAAGATCAGATTACAGTCCTAGAAATAGTATAGTCAGAGTGCTCCTCTGAGACAAGGATGGTGAAGTTTCAGTTTTCATACTTCAGACATACTGCTTGGAAAAGCTATTCTTTTTAAAAGGGCATCATGCTTGAAAAAGTGGAGGGTCAGTGAAAGAAAGGAAGGCAGGCCATCAATGTGATAGACTGACACAGTGACTACAGTAGTGGGCTCAAGTGTATCAGAGATGAGGAAGGCACAGGATAGAATAAGTTTCAGATCTGTTGTTCATAAGGTGGCTAGAGTCATACTAGATTCAAAGGCACTTAACAACAACATAGCTACATTCAAAACAAAAATAACAAAAAGAAACCCCCTCAAAACAAAGTGCAAAAAACCTCTAAGAACTGAGCAACTCTGTAACCACTGAATAAATTTCAACTCATAGCCACTGAGTAAATTTCAACCTTGTAAGACAGAACTTTCCCAATGCCTTTCTACAGCTGGGCTCTTACAGTTCCTGCTGTTGGTGAATTTGACTAATCAATGAGGGACCACCTCATTCCTTAATAACTGTATTATCAGAGCTTCTCTTTTGAGAATTTTTAAAAATATATTAAAATGCACTTTCTCAAAGAGTTGCAAATAGAGATACCATTTGGTCCAGCAATTCCACTACTGGGAATATACCTCAGAGAAACCATAACTGTCACCCAGGCAGATATATGCACACCTTGTTTATTGCTGCTTTGTTCACAATAGCAAAGAGATGGAAACAACCCAAGTGCCCCCCCCCAAAAATGAATGGATAGAGAAGCTGTGGTATATTCACCCAGTGGAATATTATGCTGCATTGAAAAACAAGGAACTCACACAATATGTTTCGAAATGGGTGACCCTGGAGGACATTATGCTGAGTGAAATATCTCAGTCATAAAAGGACAAACACTGCATAGTGCCACTGCTGTAGAATGGGACTGACATCAGGATTGGGGTAAGAATGAGAAAAACTGGATCAACTATGTATATTGCATTGAAACAGATGAGGGAGAGAACAGTTTAAAAGCAATCTATTATAGGGTATTATGATTACCGTAAGAGTCTGGAATGAAGGTTGCAGAGTGGAGTATACTCAGGGTGGGGATAGGGGTGTGCGGGGGGATTGTATACCAATGAAGGAATTTTACTTTTACTTTTCAAAGAGAAGAGTGAACTGGGGGGCTGGGCTGGGCGGGGAGAAAAGTGCAACAATGAATGAATGGAAATCCAAAATCTCTGTAAATGTTCATTAAAATTAATTTTAAAAGGAAAAAATATATTAAAATGTTATGACTATTTTTATTAGTACATGCAAGGATGGTCAACATTTCTAACAACCAATATTGATATAATCCAACATGTTAATTTTTATGAATTACATTACGTGACTTAATAGGTTCAGAAGAAAACATTAGATGAACCTGAATATTTACTCTGAGTAAAATTCTTACCAAGCTAGAAGTATAAAAGAACTTCCCTAACCTTGGAAAAATTTTAAAACTTTTATAATAGACACTGAGCTCTGGTAGTTAAGTGGTGGTAAGAAAGTGCACTACCAATGGGGAGGTATGTGGTTCGAATCAACCAGTGGCTTCTCTGGAGAAAGATGGGCAATTTCCTTCAGTGCCAATTTATTGCCCTGGAAACCTATTGGAGGGTCAGCTTTAACAGCCATGAACTTATTACCCTTATTATACAATAATGAACTGAAGTTCCTGGCTTATGCCAGAAAACAAGAAACTTCTTTGGAGAAGACAAAGCTAACTTTATATGAAGATGGTGTGGCTACCCACAAAAAATTCAAAACAACAGGCAAATAATTAAAACTAAAGTAGAATTGAAGGTAAAAATACCATCCTATCAGCAGTTCCATATGATTGAATATAATTTTTTAAATTGAGGACAGTGGTAGTTCAGTGATAAAATCCTCATTGCTCATGCTGGTGACTGGGGTTGATTCCTGGCCAGTGTACCTCATGCACAGCCACCACTCGTCTGTCAATGGATATTTGCCTGTTGCTATGGAACTGACCAAGAAGTCCTGGTGGCATAGTCTGTAACTCATGGGCCTGATAACTGAAAGTTCAACAGTTCAAATCAACTAGTCACTTGTGGGTAAGATAGGAAGTCTTCTCTCATAAAGATTTATAGCCTTGGAAACATGATAAAGGGTTGCTAAGAGTTGGAATCAATTGTATGGCACAGGTTTTAATAGTGCTCCCAAAGAAAAAAAACAGTAAAAAGAAAAGTCTAGAAATCGACTACCAAAAATTTAACTGGTGAAACTTAATGGATGATAACAATCCTACCCCACTGGGCATGGAGTGACCATGTATTAAGAGCCAATTCAGCAGTAACCTAAAAATGGGAGTAAAAAACCCCAAATGGCAACCACCTTTTAAACATATTTAAAGGGTTCCATTCATGAGAGCTACAATAAAGTAAAACATATCCAGGAAATATCTAAACAGGAAATGTACATGGTCTTATGTAGAAACCTTAACTCAAAGACTTGGATAAGCAAAGAGATACCATGCTCATGGCTAAGAAGATTCAATTATTCATAAAGAAATTAATATTTTTACAAAATAAGTTTTACAAATTCAGAGCAATGCCATTTGAAACTTCCAAAGGATTTTCTGATAAGACTGGAAAGTTTGTCCAAAATGTCATGTGGTAAAGAGGCAAAAATAGCTAAAGTTACTTGAAAAAATTGGAGAAGAGCATTGTGGGCAGTCATGATTTGCAGAAGGCCTCTGTAGAGCAAAATCTAGAATAAATCTCTAGTAGCAAGCACAGTATGGCATTGCACACTCAGAACAGTGTAAAAGGATCCAACGTCTCATATCACACACACAATACTAATTACAAATGTATTAAAGTCATAAACGTGAAAACAAAGCCCATAAAGTTCCTAGAAGAAAAATGGCTAACACTGACAAGGCCTAGGGTTTAACAATCCTGATCTAATAAAAGAATAAAAAATACAAGAGAGCATATGACAAAAACCAGTAAAACTGTTGAAAGATGGAGCCTATGTAAGGTGAAAATGCCAGAGAAAGAAAATCCAAATATTTCTTACTAAAAAGGACCAGCCTGAGAAAAGTAGGAAATCTGTGAGACCTGGAGAAAAAATACAGTTCCACTGATTTCCAGTTCTCAAAAGTTTCACTACACATAAATGGGTAGTTTCATTAAAATGGAACTTTTACTCATCAAAAGACTTTACAAAAAAGGTAAAACAAGCTATCAACTGGGAGAATATCTTTGGAAATTATGTAGCCCTCTAAGAATCTAATAACCAAAATACATAAAAAATTATGACAGAGTAAAAGCAAAATGTGAAATAATTAATCATAAAATGAACAAAAGACATCAACATTAAATATGAACATTCAGATGGTCACCAAATACATGAAAAGTCACTCAACCAAGGGTGCTGATTGTGGATCCAAGAAAGGTTGGTGACTGTTTCAATCTAACTGGAAGAAAGCCCTATTTGTTCCCATTCCCAAGAAAGGTGATGCAACAGAATGTGGAAATTATGGAATAATATTATTATCAGAGAGAACATGCAAGTAAACTACTACTGAAGATCATTTTAAAAAATGCCTAGAACAGTACATAGACGGGGAATTGCCAACAGTTCAAGCAGAACTGTTTTAGGAGAGGCCATGGCACCAGGGATATCATAGTTGATGCCAGATAGATCCTGCCTGAAAGTAAAGAACACAAAAGAATGTCTATTTGTGTTTTACTGACTATGCGAAGAAGGGCATTTGACTGTGTGGATCGTAACAAGTTATGGCTAAGTTATTTTCCATTGAGGAAAACAGGAATCTCAGAACACTTAATTGTGCTCATGTGAAACCCAGACAAAGAGGCTGCTGTTCAAGGGAACACTGTTCTTGCTGTGTACCACTGAGTTGGAACCAACCCATAGCAGACCCTCCAGAGGGTTTTCAGAGGCAGTAATTGCAGGGGAGGAGATTGTTCATCCTTCTTCCATGGAGTGGCTGGTGACTTCAAACCTCATGCCTTCAGGACTGCAGTGCAGATTCTTAACAGTAGGCCACCAGAGCTTCCTTGGTTTAAAATCAAGAAAGGTTTGCATCAGGATTGTATCCTTTCTCCATACCAATGCAATTCATATGCTAAGCAAATAAAAAAAAAGTGGACTCTAAGAAGAAGAATGTGGTATCAGGATGGGAGGAAGACTCATCAATAACTTTTTTCCTTTTCTTGTTATGTACCATCGAGTCGGATCTGATTGGCACAGGAGGACATTGCCTCTCCTTCTCCAGCGGAGCATCTTGTGGATTTGAACTGCGCACTTTCGGGATTGCAGTGCAGTGTCTTACCACTAGGCCACAAAAACTCCCTCTCATCATTAACTTGTGTTAGGCAGATGACACAACTTGCTGAAAGTGAGGAGGAATTGAAGCATTTGCTGCACTGCACAAGACCAAAGAATATAGCCTTCCATATGGATTGCATCTCAACATCAAGAAAACAAAATTCTCACCACTGGACCAATAGGCAACATTATAAAAACTGTCTAGAGGGCCAGATATGAGTTGATTCTGACTCCATAGTACACAACATCATCTATCTGGGTTTTCAAAGAAAGGTTATCCAACAGAATGTGAAAGTTACAGAACAATATCATTAACATCACATACAAGTAAAATAGTTTTTATTAATTATAAGTGAAAGTTTCCAGAGACTTTGGATTTTCATTCATTCATTGTTGCACTTTTCTCCCTACCCAACCCTCCCTCCCAATTCACTCTTCTCTTTGAAAAGTAAGAGAAAAATTCTTCCATTGTAATACAATCCCTCCCCCAAAGCCCATTCCACTATTTAGCCTTCATTCTGGACTCCTGTCATGACAATAATACCTAATCATATATCCCTTTTAAGCCGTTCTCTCCCTCATCTGTTTCAATGTAGTATACATTATTTATCCCCTCTTGCTCAGTCTCCCCTCAACCCCGATCGATGTCAGTTCAATTATACAACAGTGGCATTATGCAGTATTTGTCCTTTTGTGACTGAGATATTTCACTCAGCTTAATGTCCTCCAGGGTCACCCATTTTACATAATATTTCATGAGCTCCTTGTTTTTCAATGCTGCATCATATTCCACTGTGTGAATATACCAGAGCTTCGTTTGTTGATGGGCACTTGGATTGTTTCCAACTCTTTGCTATTGTGAACAAAGCCACAATAAACATGGGTGTGCATATATCTGCTTGGGTGGCAGTTATGGTTTCTTTGAGGTATATTCCCAGTACTGGAATTGCTGGGTCAAATGGTTTCTCTATTTGCAACTTTTTGAGAAAGAGCCATACTGACTTCTATAGTGGTTGCACTATTTCATACTTCCACCAACAGTGAATAAGGATTCCAGTTTCTCCACATCCTCGCCAGCATTCAATGTTTGCTGTTCTGCTAAATTTTGCTATTCTTACTGGGGTGAGATGATAATCTCGTAGTTGTTTTGATTTTCATCTCTCTTAGAGGATTTTGAATATTTCTTCATGTGCTTGTTGGCCATCTGAATGTCTTCTGTGGTGAAGTGTCTGTTCATATCCTGTGCCCATTTTTCAATTGAGTCATTTACCTTTATCTTGTTGTGGTGCTTGAGTATTTTATAAATTCTAGAGAGAAGTCCCTTATCTGACATGTCCTTACCAAATATTTTCTCTCAGTCCAGAAACTTCTGCAACAGGGTAAAAAGGGAAGCCTACAGACAAGTAAAATCTTATTGAAGAATTATTTTAAAATATTTGGAGCTTTGCATTTTCAAGGAACTATAAAAAATCTGAGCTGGATTAAGAGGAGGATATGATATGAAATAAGGAATAAAATTGCTGTCATCAGGTGGATCTTAGGTAAGGGAGAATACCAGAAAGAATGTCTGTGTTTTATTGACTATGCAAAGGCATTCAACTGTGTGGATCATAACAAAAACACTGAGAAGAATGGGAGTTCTAGCACACTTAATTGTACGTATGTAGAACATGTACATAGACCAAAAAGCATCCTAACAGAATTCAGGGGATCCTGAATGATTTAAAACCAGAAAAGGTGGACATAAAGATTTCATTCTTTCTTCACACCCATTCAGTGTGTATGATGAACATACAATCTGAGAAGATGGACTACATGAAAATAGTGGCATCCAGAATGAAGCAAGACTCATAAGCAACCTTTGATATATACGTGATACAACCTTGTTTGCAGGAGATGAAGGCAACCTGAAGCACTTATTACTGGTGAACTCAAAGACTTCAGCTTTCAATGCCAGTTACAATTTAAAACCAATTTTAAAAAAATAAAACACAACACAACTGTACTAATAAACAACATCATGATGAATGGAAAATTGACTGGAGTCAAGCATTTCTTTGTACTTGAATCCACAAACAGCATCTCAGGAAGCAGCAGTCAAGAAATCAAACAATGTACTACTGCACTGGAAAAATGTGCTGGGAAAGATTTCATTAAAGTGCTAAAGAGCAAGGATGTTACTACAAGGACTAAAGTATACTTGCTTGCCCCACCCCAGCCCAAAACAATAAAACTTCACTGGCACCAAGTTGATTTTGACTCCTAGTGACCCTCGGTCAGGTCTCTGTAAATATTTTTTTTATTTTTATTTTTTTTTAGTTTTGTGTGAGTGTACCGTCAAATAAGATCTGACTGGTACAGGAGGAGATTGTCCCTCCTTTTCCCAGCAGAGCATCTGGTGAATTCGAACCGTGGGCTTCTGGGATTATAGCTGCAGCTCCTTGCCACTAGGAGGTCTCTGTAAATCTTAACAGGCAGAGACATCTTTTCCCCATCCAGCCGCTGATGGATTTAGACCACTAAGATATGAGGTCTTCTGTTTGGCAAGCAATTAGCTATACACTATGCCACCAGAGTGCCTTTCCTTGGAACAAGCCATGGTATTTTCAATTGTCTCATATGTGTTAGCAGGACAACAAATAAAGAAGATAGAAGAAGAATTAATGCCTTTCAGTTCTGGTATTGGATATACCATGGACTGCTCAAAAAACAAATTTGTCTTGTAAGATAAGTAGCCAGAATGATCTCTGGGTTTGTGGATGGAAGGATTTAATTTTATATACCAGGGGGAGTATTTGCTCCAAGAAAGGTCATTTTTGGTAGCAAAGACTTCAACAAGTATTTACTGAGAGCTTATGTATAAATTAGCCACATAGTATGCCTTAGGTATGGAAATTAGTCAAAACAGGATCAAGTAACATCACAAAGTCTCAATGAACTAAGATGGTTGGGTACTTTGACGTCTTAAAACACTATAATTAACATACTTGTTGTTCTTTTGTGTTTGAGGATTTTTGGTATTTTTTGCTATTTTTCCTGACTTTTACTGTTGTTGCCTCAATTGCTTTGGACTTGAATGCAAATTAATGTAAATTTTAGAGCTATTTTTACAGAAGTAAATTTATTGTTTCTATTTGTTTCCTCATTAATGCTTATTTTTAAAATAAGTTCTTAATAACTTGGGAATTATAGCAACAGGCAAAATATTTCAGCACTGACATGCAACACTGCGCTGATGGCTTCTTCCACATTTTGGGAGTGTAAGGTTTTAGAAAGCAATTTCAGTTAGAAATTCAAAAAGAGGTGCAAAACATTCCTACCAGTGTTTTACTAGCTCCCATACTGTTGTTGACTGCCTTCGAGTAGAGCACGACTCATAGCAAACTAATGAACAAAAGGGCTGAAGCCCTTCTACAACCACCAGCATTTATCAAAGTTCATAGTGTTTCCGGAGGCATGTTGTTTAGGAGGTGGATGCCACTCCTGCTTTCAAACCTGTCTTAGTATGTTATTGTTGTTATGTGCCACTGAGTCTCCTGCGATGTACAGCAACCCTATGTACAACAGCCCTGAACCCTTCCCTGTCCTGAACCAGTCTCACGAACTCAGACACACCAACCCCCATTGCCCCAGTTACTGTATCTATCCATCTCATCTGGGGTCTTCCGCTCCTGTACTGTCTGTCCACCCTTCTGATCCATCTCTCCTGGGCATGTGCCCAAAGTAGGTGAGGTGGAGCTTCAAAATCCTAGACAACAAGGAGAGACTTGATTTCATCCTCTCCAAAGACATATTGATTTGTTTTCTTGGCAGTCCACGGTATTCAAGACTCTTTTTCCAGCACCACAACCTGAAGGCATCTATTCTTCTTCTGTCATCCTTGGTCACTGTCCATGAAGCATAACAAGTAACTGAGAAGACCATGGCCTGGATTAGGTGCACCTTTGTGTCTAGACTGACATTGTTGCTCTTCAGCACTCTGGAGAGGAACATGACAGAAGATTTCCCCAATGCAATTAATCTTTTGATTTCCTGACTGCTAGTGTTAGGAGTGTTGATTGTGTATCCAAGCAAGTTGTAATTGCTAACAACCTCAATCTCCTCTCCATCCATTATGGTGCTGCCAGTTGGCCCAGTGGTGAGAATCTTTGTCTTCTTGATGTTGAGCTTCAATCCATATTAAAGATTACAGTCCTTTACCTTTTCCAGCAAACGCTTCAGGTCTTCTTCAGTTTCAGCAAGTAAGGTTGTGTCATCTGCGTATTGTAGGTTGTTAATGATTCTTTCTCTAATCTTGCTCCCATAGGTAGGATATAAAGACAAGAATTCTCTAATAACTGCCCTACATATCAAGTGAGTATCTAGGAGCAAATAAAGTAGGTAGACAAGATTGTCAATGTATGGTTGTAAAGAAAATGTAGTAATAGAAATAGTGAGACTTCTGTACCCAAAAATTACCAACCAAATTGCTTTTTTCAAAGATGGTGCTGAAAGCGAAGAAGGAAGCCCCTGCCCCTCCCAAAACTGAAGCCAAAGCAAAGGTATTAAAGGCCAGGAAGGCAGTCCTGAAGGGCATCCACAGCCAAAAAAAATAAAAAAGGAGATCCACACGTCACCCACCTTCCGGCGGCCTAAGACGCTGAGACTCCAAAGTCAGCCCAAATACCCCCAGAAAAGTGCCCCCAGGAAAAAACAAGCTTGACCACTATGCCATGATCAAATTTCCCCTGACCACTGAGTCAGCCATGAAGAAGACAGAAGATAAAAACACACTTGTGTTCATTGTGGATGTCAAGGTCAACAAGCACCAAATTAAACAAGCTGTAAAGAAGCTCTATGACATTGATGTGGCCAAGGTCAACACCTTGATGAGGCCTGATGGAGAGAAGGAGGCCTATGTTCGAATTGCTCCTGATTATGATGCTTTGGATGTTGCCAACAAAATTGGGATCATCTAAACTGAGTCCAGCGGGCTAATTCTAAATGTAAATTTTTCTCACCATAAAAAAAAAAAATTTAAAAAAAAATTACCAACCAAATCATGAGAGTAGCCTGGCAGCCCATATGGAAAATCCTGTTATTAATTAACCCACATAATTTGGCATCCAACTTCAATTCTGTAATGGTGGTATCTCTTAACCAACTGTTTAGCAAAAACAACAAACAAACCCAAACATTTGTTAATGATGTAAATGAGCATAATTACAAAAGTCATTCCTGTCCAGCTGGAACTGACTCAGAGCTGACCCTCTAGCAGGTTTTCAGAGGCTATAAATCTCACAGGAGGAGGCTGCCCATCTTTCTCACCAAGAGCAGCTGGAGGGGAGCATAAAACCAGAAAACTATTTCTAGTACATTATCAGATACACTTTATAAAAAAAAAAGGGGGGGCTTTAAACTAAAAGTGCTCACATATTTGGACAGCTAATAAAATGACACAACCCTGCTTGCTGAAACTGAGGAGGACCTGCTGCACCTGCTGCAGAGGGTCAAGGACTGCAGCCTTCAGTATGGACTGAGGCTCAAAGTCAAGAAGACAAAGATTCTGACCACTGGGCCAATTGGCAGCATCAGGGTGGATGGCGAAGAGATTGAGATTGTCAACAACTTTAGTTTGCTTGGCTCCATGGTCAACACTCTTGGCACCAGCAGCCAGGAAATCAAAAAACATATTGCGATGGGAAAGTCTGCTGTTAGGGACCTCTCCAAGGTACTGAAGAGCAATGGTGTCACTCTTAAGACTAAGGTGTGTCTGATACAGGCTATGTATGGTCTTTGCAATCACTTGTTATGCATCAGAGAGTTGAACAATGACTAGAGAGGATAGAAGGAGAATTGATGCCTTTAAGCTGTGGTGCTGGAGAAGAGTATTGAATGTACCATGGACTGCCATGAAAACAAACAGATTCAATCTAGAAAGGGTTAAACCAGGCTGCTCCTTGGAGGCAAGGATTCTGGGGCTTCGTCTGACATACTTCGGACATGTTGTAAGGAGGGACAGGTCCTTGGAGAGGGACATCATGCTTGGGAGGGTGGAGGGATGGCGTAGGAGGGGAAGACCCTCTATGAGGTGGATTGATTCAGTGACTGGGGTAATCAGGATGGGCATGTCAGAGGCAGTGTGATTGGCACAGGACAGAGCAGAGTGTAAAGTTGTTGTACCTAGGGTTGCTATGAGTCGCAAGCGACTTGACGGCACATAACAACATAACAACAACAATAATATTAAGACATGCTTGCCCATTACTAGAAAGAAAACAATGTGAACAAAATAGAGGAAATTAGTCTTAATTAAGGTTTTCCTAAGTCCTTCTGTAGTGTGGGGCATTCTTGGGTCTTCAACATTTGCCTCCACAATTCTCAAATATGTAGCTATCAAATCCATTTCTGTAATTCCCACACTTTTCAGTTATTCTATTTTAATATGAACACTAAGAAGGCTCCCAGGATTCCCAGAACATCAGAGAGCGGAAGCAATTCTTATGTAATAACAGCAGATAACAGTAATAACAACAGTCATTAGCAAAGCAAACCGAGGGTTAGGTATTTGTCACAACTTCTCTACTTTTGAAACAATTAGATATTATTATTCTCATTTCATAGTTGAGAATCCTCTGGCCCAAAGAGGGTAAATAACTTTCTCAAGGTTACATAGTTAAAAACTGATGAGCCAAGTTTCAAATTTAATAAAATTGATCTCCATCTTTTGTAATATTTGGCTTTCCTCAGGAGATAAAAACTATAAGTAGAGAGGGAAAATATTTCGACAATGATATCTGGGAGATAACGCAAGAGAAAGACGGTGACTCTTAGGAGAGGAGGAGAGGAAGAGTGAGGAGCACCATTCTGAACCCGAACTACCACTGAAGTTTCCATTCTGAATCCCTGCCCATCCTCAAAGAAGCAACTGTGGAACTGGGCAATATGGTTTACTGGGTTGCTATGACTTATAGATATATACACACAGGCATATATACACATACATACACATATATATACATTTATGTATGTATGTATATGTGTGTGTATGTATGTGTATATATGTATGTGTGTGCGTGTATATATGAGGTGGATTGATTCAGTGACTGGGATAATTGGGATGGGAGTGTCAGAGACAGTGTGATTGGCACAGGACAGAGCGGAGTTTAGGGCTGCTGTACATAGGGTCACTATGAGTCGCAAGCGACTCGACGGCACATAACAACAACCACAATAGTATTTTTATAGCAAAGACAATGATTCCTCTTGGATTCAACACACTTTTAAGCAAGGAGGGAAGGCAGGCTCTGCTGGCCTATAAAAAAAGGCTCACATGGTTAACATTTGTAATCAAGATTCTGATACGCAGTCATGAAAGCCAACTAAAATAGTTTTGATTACTCAAGTATGGAAAATGTAAGATAGAATATATTACAAAATATAATATAGAATATAAAAACAGTTATTGTCTTAAGAGCTAGAAAATGCTAGTTAACTAAAGGCAAAAAAGAAAGTTTCTGGAATCATGCAAATTGAGGAGATGGGTAGGAAGTTAACAGAAATCTTTCTTTCTTTTTTATTAATTTTAATGAACATTTACAGAGATTTTGGATTTCTATCCATTCACTGTTGCATTTTTCTCCCTGCCCACCCCTCCCCACCCAGTTCACTCTTCTCTTTGAAAAGTAAAATTCTTTCATTGGTACACAATCCACCCCCCGCCTGTCCCCTCGCCGCCCCAAGTACACTCCACTATGCAACCTTCATTCTGGACTCTTGTCATAACCACAATACCCAATCATATAATGCTTTTAAACAGTTCTCTCCCTCATCTGTTTCAATGCAGTATACATAATTTATCCAATTTTTCTCAGTCTCACCCCAACCCTAATCAGAAATCTTTCTTAACAAAGCTGTACCCAAAGGTCATGGCATGAGACAGTTTTGCCAGCAAAAGGAAGAGTGTTCTGTTAAAAACAAACAAAATCATACCCAATCCTTGCCCACACTATCTCATATAGCCAGAACTGAACAGCTCTGCCTCATCCTTGGCTTTCTTCTCTTTGACTACTGAACCTATGAATCCAGTCAGGCTGCCCAAATCTTTAAAACTTTTCCACCCAATCTTATCCAAATACCTTTTTCTAACAATAATTAGGGGAGTTCTGGTGGCCTTGTGATAAGGAGCTATCCCAAAGGCACGTGGTTCGAATCAAACATCTTCTACTCACATGTGATTAAACTGCTTCTGAAAACCCACTGGAGGGTCAGTTATGAGTCAGATCTGACTAGATGGGACACAACAACAACAACAATTGCTCCCAAAATGCCCATGGCTCCCTGCTAGCCTCTACTTAACATTTAAAATTTTCTCCATCTGACTCCTATCATTTTCTACAACTATTTCTAGGTATTCTTTACAGAAACCCTCTACTGTGGAAAAACTACTCATTTTCTGCTTTGCAAACATATTAAGTACACTCTCATCTTCTTGGCCTTTGTTCAGTGTCCCACTTTAGGATGACCCCTTCTACTTATCTATTCATTGAGGAAATAAGTTTATTTGTGAGGTATTCTTCTTGGATCCTGGAGATATTATAGTGTAGTCCCTTCTTTCAAGAATCATACCACTGGAAGAACTGTTTCTTCCTTCAGTTCTAGGTTCATAATACATCTACTGGGCACATATTTTGTTTGTAGGTTGGACGTTTTTGTGGGGCTCTGGTGGTACAGTCCAGAGGGACATGCGCTGCTAAGCCAAAGGCAGAGGCTTTGGATTCATCAGGGACTCCAGGAGAAAGATGGGCAATGTCCTTCAGTGTGACTTGCAGCTTCTCACAAACTCCTGGAGGGTCCAATATGGGTAGGTTCTGAGTTGATGACAAGGAGTTTGAGTCCCTTCCTTCAAGGAGCTTACCACCGGAAGAAGCATTTTCTTCTTTCAGTTTTAGGTTCAGAACCTATCTATCCATTTCATTTACAGGCTGAACATAGTTTATGGTTTAGAATCTCATAAGATGAGAAATGAACACACAGAACCTGGACTGGTAAGGACATCTCAAGGTATCAAGGCAAAGCCTAACTAAGCAGAAGGGTAAATGACAATTCAACTAGTATTTCCTTAAAAATGCTTCCAGCTGGTGGTTTATTTCTCCTTGAGAGTCCATTCTACCTCAAGGTAATGCATCTTACCTTGAACAGAAGGGTAAATGACAATTCAACTAGTATTTTCCTAAAAATGCTTCCAACTGATGGTTTATTTCTTCTTGGTAGTTCATTCTACCCCAAAGTAATTAATCTTAACTTGAAGAACTAAAACTGCCAATCCAGAGAAATGAGTTTCCCAAACACTAATCTTTAGACCAATATTCTCACGGGCCACGGTAGGATTCTCATTTGTTTTTATCTTGGGAAATATTCTTTTTTTATTACGATATTATATATCTCAAAAATTCTCTGTGTTAAAATGCTCATTTTCTCTCTTAACAGTTATGATAGCAGATTACAGCTGATATGTGTGTGCATGTATTTTACAGATCCATAAACTTAAAAAATTCTAGGAACCACTGTTGTAGAATAAAACCTTAGAGAGCCTTCTAACTTTAAGATTCAGAATCCAAAGATCACAGTTCTTCAGAAAGAGCATTTCACAGTAATTGTCAACATTGATTCTGAGCTCTTGCTAATGTTTTTCTTTTGTATAGTACTATTTTTTATCAAAAGTACTTTCACTTTTTATTATTTCATGTTCTATTTCCTAAAATAACAGGTTCATACAACCCTGTAAAATAGTCATGGTAGACACTTATATTCTGTCACTTACAAATAAATTAAACAGAATAACATAGTGGCTAAAATCTGGTTTGGTATTTCAGATCTGTTCTAATATAGAACAGATTAATAGCTGTATATACAACCCGGGACAAATAATTTCTTTGGGTTTCTGTTTTCTCATCTATCTGTAAAATGAGAGCAGAAATAGTTTCCACTTAACAAGTTTATTGTGAAGATTAAAAGAGTTAATTAATATATATTTAAAAACAGTAATTCCTGGCATATACAACTTAGAAATAATTAATCTACAGAATTCTATGGAAAGATTATTTTATAGAATAAACATCTATCTTGAAAGAAGTTCAACCAGAATGCTCCTTAGAGGTAAAGTGGGTGAAATTTCATCCTACCAACTTTGGGCTCTGGACAGAGAGGAAGCCCTTCAGCCAGGTCGATTGACACAGTGACTACCACAATGGTAGTCACTTGAACAGGACAGAGATTGTGAGGGTGGCACAGGATCGAGTAAGGTTCAGATCTGCTATTCAGAAGGTTGCTAGGAAGTATAGTCTACTTGACGGACCCACACAACACAGAATGATCTTGTGACATGCTCCAGATCATGAGCTAAGGAGCTTGTTCCTTACTAAGATCCACCCACCAGATTTCATAAGGTCCCTTTCCCATTGGCTGAATATAATACAGAAAAGGCACAATGTATTCCTGGACCAATTATTACTTTAGACTCTCATTAGTGGTGTCTTCAAGTAAAATTCCACTGCTTACTTCTACCCAACTTGGTCCTGTCATTTTAACGCTGTATGTTTATTTACAATTTTAAACTATCCTCTTTTAGCCCCGTTTCTCTTGCACAACTGGAAATGTGACACTCTTAAGGGTTTAAGAACTTGCAATATTAATAAGCTCTGGTTCTGCAGCAGCCTCTCTCAAGCATGCTTTCTGAAACGCACTGCTTTGCATTCCCAAGTAGATGCCATGTGGTGAGCTGAACAGCGATAACTCCCGTAGAACAGGCAAAAGAAACACTTTGAAGAGGCACTAGAGCACAACTTCAAATGGAACAGCACCACTGGAGACTCGCGGAAATCAAGAGTGGCAGATAGACCTGAGAATGTCAACAAGCACCCGGAGTATTTCTTTCTGAAGCGAGGAAGGCAGGTACAAACCGCGCCAAATTCAGTCCATGGATTCTGCGTGGGCAGCTGTTGGGGATCTGCTGTCTAGATAGCAATTACTGGTCAGTAGCTGTCATCTCAAACTACAAAGGACAAGGTGAGGTTCTCTACAGCTACATTCTTCAGCCGGTTATTTATTGGAGTGTCTGAGTGCTAAAGTGACAGCTGGCCTCAAGGCATATTTAGCCATCTGCCTAAAGCATAAAAATGGAAAGAATTATACACAAAGGGAATACACAAAGGGCTTAATAAAATTTGTATTGATCCATATGTTATGTTACCTCTCTTCAATCCTCTTTGTATGTTATAATAGGAAAGCCTCTAAAATCTGAGAGCTCAAGCTAATTTTGTTGCTGTCATAAAAATATACATAATATGATTTTTGTCAATTCAACATTTTCTGTGTGTTCAATTCAGTGACATCATTTACGTTAATCATGTGCAGCCACTACCCATACTGAGTACTGAAATTCCCATAATCAAACCATAAAATCACTGCTGTCTAAACAATGGCTCTCCTCTTCCTGCTTCTTGCCTCAGATAAACTACTCATTAACTAGTGGTAAACCACTAATAAACATTTTTCTATTTTTGTTATTTAATATAAGTGGATCATACAGTATTTATCTTCTCTAACTGACTTATTTCACTCAGCATGAACTTTCAAGGTTCATCCGTATTGCAACATGTAGACTCACTATACATTTATGGTCTGAAAGCAGGAGCTGTTAGGGGTTTACTTGCTTTGCATTTTCTCTGTGGGTCTTGGGGAGTCTAAGCCAGTGTACACTTGGTCTTCCTTGGGTTTGGCTACTGGTCCAGTAAAGGGCATGTTGCCTAGACAGAGTAAAAACCTCAAGGCAGGACCATATCCATGTGGAGGAGAGACTCTCTTTTAGGAGAATTAGTCCACAAGGTTGAAGGTGGCTGGCTGCTCCTGGAAGTCACACCAAAACAAAGTGGGGTAACCAGACTTAAGAAGGAACCCTAAGTGTGGTGCACTGAACCCCACACCTCTTCTAGATTTCTTACTGATATAGTACATTTCCTGGTTGATAACGTCAAAAGTAAATAAATAAAAAACAGACCTCCAAAGGTGGGGGTTGCTGTGCTTGTTTTGGTAGCACGCGTACAAAGGTGGCAGTGGTGGTGGTTGTGCTACCAAGGAGGAAAAGATTCCTAGCTGACCTTCCAGGGGGTATTCAGAGGCTGTCATCACACAGGAGGAGACAGCCCCTCTACCCAAGCGTATACTGGCCCAAAACACTAGCACTCTAACGACAATAACTATGAACTGGGGAAAAAATGCAGAAGAACAAAATAAACTTGAGCACGCACCATGATTGAATAAGTGCAAGGAAACATACTTTGGTGTGGAGGCTTATTGATCTCTCAGATTTTTCATTGTCCTCTAATAGCTTCCAGTCTCTTGAGCATCCACCATGCTATCTGACAGGGAGTTAAGTTAAAAGCCCATGCTGTGGACTCATGTGGACCCCTATTTAGTCTTAGCTCCTATACACCATCGCTGTTGTCACGAAAGTAAAACAGAACATGTAAGGGCTCAGCAACATTTTTGTACATTATAAATAACCAATGTTACTTTGAAGGCACTATTTTACATATCTTTTGTTCACTACTTTGCTCAACAGAAATACAATTCTCCCCATTTTGGAGAAAAACAAGAGTTCTGAGATGTTAAATAATTTGCACAAAGTCAACAAGTAACTGGATCCCTGTGATGTAGCTGTCTGCTTCCATCTACCCCATTACAGACATAACTGATAAATAGTAATAATTATTAAAGCTATTATTTATATAGCAGTTCTTCAACAGATTAAAGGATTTAAAAATTTGGTTGATATATACAACGGAGTATTGTTGAGCCATCAAGAGAAATGAAGTTTGGATACATGCTGTGACACTGATGACCCTTGAAAACATTATATTGAGCTAAGTCTGTCAGAAAAAAAGGACAAATATTGTCTCGTTCCACTTACATAACTATAACAAGCACCAAGCCTAAAGTTTATTATTGGCTATGAAAGAATAGGGGTAGAAGAATTATTGCTCAGGGGTACGGAGCTTATTTGGAGTGGTGAAGAAATACAACACATTTTGAGAAATGACTAGTACAATATGCCAAATGTAATTTATACCCATTAATTGCAAACTTAACAATGGCTAAAACGGCAGGGGATTTTTGCTAATATTTTACCACAATCAAACTTTTTTTTTCACAATCAAACTTTTAAAAAGTTATTACATATAAACAACTTATCATAAGTCAGTGGACACAATGAGGATTCAGTAGGAGAGTTCTCATCTTCCATGCAGGAGCTACGGATTGGATTCCTGGCCAGTGCATCTATTGTTGTTATGTGCTACTGAGTCATTTGTGACTCATAGCAACCCTACATTTAACAGCTCTGAACTGTGCTCTACCTTGAGGCAACCTCATTGTCTCTGACACACCTCCCTCCCTCCATATCCCAGTCACTGAGTCAATCCATCTCATCTCTTGCTTAGCCACATCCCTCTGTCAAATTTCACAGTGGTGCTTCCAGACGAAGATAGATTAGCAAGAAAGGCCTGGCAATCTACTCTCAAAAACCATCCATAAAACCCAACGTTCACCATGGACCAATCCCCAGAAAATATCTCATCTGCAAGGGGTAAACTTGAGTCAAAGGCTGACACAATGGCAGTGAAAACATCACCATCATTACCACATGCTATGCCATATCTGATGATTTACATTCAAATCTCACAAAATCTAACAACAATCCTATAAGGGAGCTATAACTCCTCCCTCACCCTTAATATTACATAAAATATGAGGAAGCTTAATCTGAAAACCAGGTCAAGATCACATGGCGAATGAATAGATATTGAAGTCAGCTTTGACTTAGATGCTCATGCCCCAAAACAAGGCCCTTTTTGCCTCACAACTAACAGTATTTTCCAAAATTTTGCAACATTAGAAGATTTTAGGATGCAGGTATAAATATTTTTAAAGTTAACACAATGTAAAATGAACTTTTTTGTACATTTCTCTAAATTTAAACACATGTATATTGATCATTAAATGATCAGAATATGGAAAAATTTTATTAATAAATAGAATAATAAAGAAACAATTCACCATAATTAATAAATTCTATTAATTGTTCTAAAATACCACTCATGTTACCCTCTGTAGTCACACAGTCCTTCAAATCTCTGGGAACCCATGATTTGTTCTCTATCACTATAGTTTTTTTCTTCGGGAGAATATTACGTAAATGGAGTCATCTTTTTCAATCTTTTTTTAAAAGAGCTTTCTTTATTAAGATAACAAAGAAGATACTGCATGTTTTAAAATCAGGAAAGGTCAGGGTTGTATCCCTTCATCATTTTCATTCAGTCTGTATATTGATCAAATAATCTAAGAAGCTGGACTACCTGAAGAAGAATGTGGCATCAGGACTGGAGGAAGACTCATTAATAACTTGCTATATGCAGATAACACAACTTGCCTGCTAAAAAGGAGACAATTTGAAGCACTTACTGATAAAGATTAAAGTTAATGCCTTCAGCATAGATTACACCTCAACATAAAGAAAACAAAAGCCCTCACAACTGAAACATCATGATAAATGGAGAAAATGATGACGTTGCTAAGGATTTAATTTTATTTTAGATCCACAGTCAATGCTCGTGGAAAGGTTGGGAAATCAAACAATGCACCCCAGTGGGAAAATCTGCTATAAATAAGACGGGTGAAGGGAAAGGCACTGTAAGATAGTGGGATGATCAGCACAGTATCACTAAAGAGAAGACACAGAGAGTTATAGAAAGAGTAACCGAAGTGAGAATTACAGGGAGAGAAAGGGAAAAAATGTTGAGAACATTGTGGGTATTGAAATTAACCTTATAGGATAAAATGTGCTTGAATAAATAGTTACATGAAAAAAAAATCAATCTGATCTGTAAACAGTTCACTCAACTCACAGTAAAAAAGAAAGAAAAATTGTTTCAAAAAGACCTTGTTAAAAGTGTTAAAAAGCAAATATGTTACTTTTTATTTTTTTATGGTACCAACAGTCTTTATTGGTGGCTACCATGAGAGAAGGGGAACATGACAGCAGACCACGGTATATTCAATATTATTCTCCAACACCACAGCTCAAAGGCATCAATTCCACTTCTATCATCCCTTGTAATTGGACAGCTCTCAGATGCATAGCAAGTGATTGCAAAGACTATGGCCTGTATCAAGCACACTTCAGTCTCCAGATTGACATCATTGCTCTTCAGTACTTTGGAGAGGTCCCTGACAGCAGACTTTCCCAATTTCCTGGCTGCTAGTGCCAAGAGGCTGATTGTGGAGCCAAGCAAACTAAGCTGTTAACAATCTCAATCTCTTTAACACCATGATGCTGTGGTGAGAATTTTTGTTTTCTTCAATCCCTATTGAAGGCTGCAGTATATGGTGGCTGTGGTCATGTCCCAAGGAATACCTCTGGGCTGTTCCATCTAGAATATCACTGGGCTAAAGCCTGAGTTGGTGGTGTTCATCAAACTACTCCCAGCAGCCTCTCCCATGGACACTCTCACCTCTAACTGAAGCCATTGCATCAGCCCAGACAATACTGGTGTGGAAAATAGTACCACAACTAGTATACAAATAGCAAAGGTTTAAGGAATGCTGATATACAGGATAAAAGCAATTTAATTCTCAAAGGTCTTCTACACAGTTGAAGTTGTTTTTTTTTTTAAATTTATTATTAATTTAAATGAAAATTTACAGAGACTTTGGATTTCCATTCATTCGTTGTTGCACTTTTCTCCCTTCCAGTACACTACCCTCTTGGAAAAGTAAAAGAAAAATTCTTTCATTGTTTTACAATCCCTCCCTCAGGTCACTCCACTATGTAGCCTTCGCTCTGGACTCCTGTCATGACAAAGTACCTAATCACATATCCCTTTTAAACATTTTCTCCCTCATCTGTTTCAATGCAGTATACATTATTGAACCCATCTTTCTCAGTCTCCCGTCAACCCAGATGTCAGTCCTGTTTTTCAACAGTGGCACCATGCAGTATTTGTCCTTTTGTGCTGAGATACTTCACTCAGCATAATGTCCTCCAGGGTCACCCATTTTGAATAATATTGCATGAGTTCCTTGTTTTTCAATGCAGTGTAGTACTCCATTGTATGAATATATCACAGCTTCTCTATCCATTCATTTGTTGGCGGCACTTAGATTGTTTCCAAGTCCTTGCTATTGTGAACAAAGCCAAGATAAACATGGGTGTGCATATATCTGCTTGGATGTCAGTTATGGTCTTTTTGGGGTATATTCTCAGTAGTGGAATTGTTGGGTCAAATGGTTTCTCTATTTGCAACTTTTTGAGAACGCGCCATGCCGCCTTCTACAGTGGTTGCACCATTTTACACTTCTACCAAGAGTGACTAAGGGTTCCAGTCTCTCCACAACCTCGCCAGCATTTGTTGCTTGCTGTTGTGTTAAATTTTGCTATTCTGACTGGGGTGAGATGATATCTCATAATTGTTTTGATTTTCATCTCTCTTAGAGCTAGGGATTTTGAACATTTCTTCATGTGCTTGTTGGCCACCTGAATGTCTTCTTTGGTGAAGTGTCTGTTCATATTTTGTGCCCATTTTTCTACTGGATTATTTACCTTTATCTTGTTGCTGTGGTGCTCAAGTATTTTATAAATTTTGGATGTAAGTCCCTTATCTGATATGTCATTACCAAATACTTTTTCCCAGTCTGTGGCTTCCCTTTTTACCCTGTTAGAGAAGTTTCTGGATGCGCATAGGGATTTGATTCTTAGAAGATCCCATTCATCTATTTTATCTTTTCCTGATTGTAGGTACAGTATTATCACTTTTAATTATAGATTAAATGCATATGAACCCACTTGTTCTATTTACTTTCTTTTAATTAATCTTGTAAGTGTTCCCCTCTTGCTATTATATTTTATAAAATACTGGGAAAGAATAACGAAGGTCATCCAAGACTTAAAAGCAAAGTTTTCTTTAGGAGAGTGGAACTATGAGGTTTAGATAAAAGGTCAGAGTGTTACACACAGACTATTCAGTAAATGAAAAGGTGTGCTTCCAAAAATTGTTCTAGTCTTCTTTTAGAAGTCTGCCTAACTCAGCCTTGTGTGAGGAACTCGTCTATGGTTTTCCTACTTCACATTCAAAACAACAGCATGCTTGATTGTATCCCCAAATTTCCTTTATTCACCTGATGGTTCAAATAGATTTTAACCTAGCCATTAACAGACTTAATGGAGATCATCAGTAAATGAGAACTCAATGAATAGAGAATCTCCTAAGGCAAAAAAAATCATGACTTCTCTCTCAGAAGGAGTAGCTCCTATGCTATCTAATGAGTTGATATTAATCAGGAGCTGAGTGGAAATTTTAAAGATTAAGTAAAAGGACAAATAAGAATAGTGTGAGGGAGGCTACAGGGAGTGAAGGACATGGTGTGTGCTGGAGACAGTGGTTTCCAGTGTCCTTGGGCTCCATCCACACTAACTGAGCTCTGCTGCCCCATTACTCGGGCGCCCTGTTGGTTGTTAAACAGTCCATTCTGTCCCTAACCACTTATCTGCCTAAACCAAAGGAACCTCTATTGTATAGTCAGACTTTCCCCCCCTTCATAATGGGTTTCGTCAGTGTTACATCTTCCACAATTTTGTAATAAGAGATTTACATGAAAATAAGTATCTAACCTAACCTGCTTTATTTTCATACATAAAATAAAAGATTACTGGTTACTGAAGGAAAACCTAATTTAATCAATACATAATGAGGGCTTCACTTGTAATACCTACTGTCTCTGACTTTCTAAAGATCAGTTCTATGATGATTTACCACAGCTGAAACTATTTAGTGAATAAAAATTACTGTATTTGCTTATAACTGAAAAATACATAGCTCCAGTCTAGATTTTTCTTGTGTGTCAGTCTACTGGCAATTTAAAGACAGAATACCCAAACCCAGGAAATTTGAGGACAGCTGTCTGGCCAGTGGACTGGAAGAGGTCCCTATTTGTTCCTGTTCCCAAGAACGGTGATCTAACAGAATGTGGAAATTATCAAACAATATCATCAATATCACATGAAGCAAACTACTGCTGAAGATCATTCAAAAATGGCTGGAACAGTACAGAGATAAGAACTGCTAGAAGTTCACACACAATTTAGAAGAGGCCATGGCACCAGGGTTATCATTGCTGATGTCAGACAGATTCTGGTTGAAAGTAAAGAATACCAGAAGAATGTCTTTTTTTATGCTTTATTGACTATGCAAAGGCATTTGACTGTGTGGATGGCTAAAACAGAGAAAAATGGAAATCTCAGAGCACTGAATTATGCTCACTGGAACCTATGCCTATACAAGGAGATTATGAAAACAGAGCAGGAGAATATTGCATGGTTTAAAATTAGGAAGGAAGTGTGTCAGGGTTCTAGTCTTTCTCCATACCTATTAAATCTGTATGTTGAGCAAATTATTTGAGAAGCTGGACTCTATGAAGAAGAATGTTGCACCAGGATCGGAGGGAGACTCATCAACAACCTGTGTTATACAGATGATACAACCTGGCTTGAATAAAATGAAGAGGATCTGAAGCACCTGTTGCAGAAGATCAAAGAATATAGCCTTCAATATGGATTGTATCTCAATGTCAAGATAATAAATATTCTCAAAACTGGACCAACTGGCAAGCAATACCAGGACAAATGGAGTAAAGACTGAAACTGTCAACAACTTCATCTTACTTGGATCCACAATTAACAGCCTTGGTGCCAGCAATCAGGAAATCGGGATATATATTACACTGGGAAAGTCTGAAGTTAAGGACCTCTCCAAATTATTGAGGAACAATGATGTCAGTTTGAGGACTAAGGTGCATCTGATTCTGGCCATGGTCTTTCTAATCACTTGGTATTCATCTGAGAACTGGACAATGAATAAGGATGACAGAAGAAATGATGCCTCTGAGCTGTGTTGTTGGAGAAGAAGGCTGAACATCCCATGGACTGCCAAAAGGATAAACAAATACGTCTTGGAGAGGGTGCAGCCAGAGTGTTTTTTTGGAGGCATTCTTTAGGCATATTCATATCCCTTGGAGAGGGACATGAAGCTTGGAAAGCTGTAGGTCAGCAAAGGAGAGGAATACCCTCAAACAGGTGGATTGGCATAGTGACTGCTTCAATGGGCTCTAGTATCAGGAAGTGTGAGGATAGCACAGAATAAGACAGGGTTCAGAACTGTTGTTCACAGGGTTGCTATGGGCTGTACTCAGCTCGACAGTACCCAACAACAATGACATACCTCAAACTGGACCATCCCTCCACCACAATCAAGCCTCCTCTTCCTCCAGTGATTCCCTGTCTCAGATCAAAGGCTTCTCCTCCTCTGTCTCACACCCAGTCAAACCCCAGGTTCTACTTATTCTTCTTTATGAAGCACAAATATATTTCTCCCTCATCACATCGTCACAATTACCAGTAAGGCCCAACTAGGTCAGAGTTCTTGCTTTCTTTGACCTCATGTCCCATTTCCCTCCTCTTCCTTAATTTCCCTCAAGTCACACTGACTTCTCAATGTTCCTCTAAACACACCAAGCACCTTGTCTTTCTCCAATGGAGTTCAAACTGACAACGTTTTGGTTAGCAGCCCAATGTGTAACCTACCCCACCACCAAGGCTCCTGATGTGCTCTCGCTCTTCTGAGTTAGGACTAGTTTCCTTGTGAATGGCTCTCTCTCACTTCTGGGCCTCTCGACATGATGCTCCCTATCCTAGATGATTCTATCCTTCCTCTGGCCAGTAAGCCCTTCCTTAGCCTAACTTACTCTTCCTCATCCTTCACATTTTTCTATGCAGTTCCTTCTTTCAGGAAATCTGCCACCTTCTGAGACTCAGCTAGACATACCTTCGGTATGTTCTCAGAGCACTCTACCTCCTCTTACATAACATCTCCCATGTCCTGCTGTAATTAATTATCTGCTTCATTGTATCACAACTATAGCCAACCTGAAGCTGACACTGAGCCAGGGGCATTTTAAAAAAGAAATGAATCTGTTAGCATGGAGTTGATTCCCACTTGTGTTTAACCCATACGTTAAAGGGTAGAATTTTCTTTGCTATAATCTTAACTGATATAATCTTAGCTGATAATCAGGCCTTTTCCATGGTACTTCTAGGTGAATTCAAACCACCAACCTTACATTAGTACCTAACACAAAACCACTGCCACTGAGTCAATTCCACTGGGTTTCTGAGGTTGCAAATCTTTACAAGCAGATTGCTCACCTTTTTCTTGGAGAGTGGCTGGTAGATTCGAACCACTAACTTTTTGATTAGCAATCTAACATGTACAGCACTACTGCCACCAGAATCACTAATTTTGGGGGTTAGTAACAGGTACAGATTCACACAGTGACTAAAACAACGGGCTCAAGGGTATCAGAGATGATGAGGATGGCACAGGACACGACAAGGTTCAGATCTATTGTTCACAGAGTCACTATACAGCATTGACTCAATGGCACCTAACAATAATAACAAATAGGTATCTTGGGAACTCTGGTGACAAAGCCTGCAGCGTGCTGTGTTCCTAACCAAACAGCTGTGTAGCTGTGGCAGTTCAAATCTACTTTGCTGAGCAAAGGGCTGAATGAATGAACATACAACAACTTTCTACTTTGGTTCTCTCTCTAGAAAGTTATTAATAGCTATTTTTTAGCATTCCTTTTATATACTCTGAGAAGTAAAAAAAAATGTTCTGTAAGTGAAAAAATTATCTTGATGAAAATTCAAAAACCAAAAGCAACTTATTGTAGTTTGAAAAGCATGATGCTCTATCAAATACAGTATTCAAACCATGATGAAAAGGCACAAAAGTACAAACTAGAATATCAACAGAAATAGTCATGAACAACATAAAAACTTAAGTGTTTAAAATAATTTGTACCTACATGTTGTGTTCCCAAGAAAATGTAATATACTGGCAGATGTCATTCCTGAATGACTAGCTAAAGGATCAAGTTTTAGAAGACATTCATAAATTAATGGACTTCAGTACTGATCATCAATGACACAGTTACCAGGGATGGGAAAGGAGGGAATGAGGAGTAAAAATTAGTACACAGATAATACTGTTGGGTGCTATCGAGTAGATCACAACTCACAGGGACCCAATGAGCCCTGTCCTGTGTCATCCCTTTCATGTCTGATATACTTGAGCCCACTGTTACAGTCATTGTGTCAATCCATTTCATTGAGGGTCTTCACAGATCATGTCCTTTTCTAAGAAATAGCCTCTTCTAACAACATGCCCAAAGAATGGGAAATGAAAATTCACTATCCTTGTGTCTAAGGAGATAAGAGGCATCATATGTTAAGATGAGTAAGAAACAGTCAACATCTAACAAGAGAATGATCAGCACAGCATCACTGAAAAAAACAAAACACAGGTACAGAGGAATTAATGAAAATCAAATTTACAAGAAGTGGGAAAACAGATTACATTTGTAGGTATTTAATTTCTTGAACAAAATATGCCTGAATGACTTAATGAAAAATTAAGTTGTTTTGTAAACCACTCTAATCACAATAAAAAATATATTTTAACAAATAATCTTCAGTGGCTACTAATATCACAAAAAACCAACCAGGTATTATGTGCCTCCTGATGGAAATATATACTAGCACATGTTACTTCTTTTAACAAACACAATTTTAATCTAATTAGTTGCTAGAACTAACCATCAATTTAAAGATAACAGTAAAAGATATAGTAAATGCTAACAGATAGTACTGGAATAACATCATTAACATTCAGATTTAAAGAAACTCAAAAGGACAAATGACTCAAGCTCTTCAATAAATAAAAAGATAACAGACCCAGCAAGAACGGTAGGAAAGAAGTAGGAGAAAGATGAAGACAGACCCAACCAATTAGAAAATATTTTAAAAACTTATCAATTAATGTCAATGATTGAATTTTGTTTGGACTCTGATACAAACAATTTTTTAAAAATGAGGTAAAAGGGGGAACCTGAAAGTTGACTACTAGGAATTCCTTTCAATAGGTACATGTGGTGGTTATGATTTTCAAAATAATTCTCCTCTTTTATCAAAAACTTTTTCCAACAGGGTGAAAAGAAAACCTACAGACTGGGAACAAACATTTGGTAATGCCATCTCAGACAAGAGTTTTATAATAAAAGTTTACAGAATATTCCTGGGCCTCCACAAGAAAAAGATTGATGACCCAATTACAAAATGGGCAAAAGACATGGAAAGAATTTTCACAGAGGAAGATATTCAAATGGAAAACAGACACATGAAAAAATGTTCCAAGTCACTGGCAATAAGAGAAATGCAAATCAAAACCACAATGAGGTACCATCTCACTCCAGTAACAGCGGCAAAGTTTAACAGGGTAGCATGTAATAGATGTTGGAGAGGATGTGTGATGAGAAAGGAACTCTTATACATTGTTGGTGGGATTGTAAAATGGTGCAACCATTCTAGAAGGCATTTTCACACTTCCTTGAAAAGCTGAACACAGAAATTCCATATGACCCAGCTATTCCACTACTTGGAATATATCCTGAGAATATGAGAACTGAGATTTGTACACCAATGTTTATAGCAGCATTATTTACCATTGCAAGAACATGGAAACAGCCCAAATGTCCAACCACAAAAGAATGGATAGAGAAATGATGGTACATTCACACACTGGAATACTATGCAGCATACAGGCACAATAACTTTGTAAATTATTACCTCACTTGGGAGGGACTGGAGAGCATTATGCTGAGTGAACTAAGTCAGTCCCACAAGGACAAATATTGTATAAGACCGTTATTGTATAAGGAATGTAAGGATCCAGGAGGGGTGGGAGAGGCTGGAAGCAGAGGGATGTGGAAGTGCAGGGGGAGGAGGGGATAAATCATTGGGTTATACAATTTGATGGGGGGGGAGTGAGGAAATTGAAAGAATTTGTTTTAATTTGTTTTAGAATTCTGTAAATAAACTAATGAAAAGGGGTAAAAGTCAACTTGGGGGGGCAGGGAGGGCACTGGTTCAAAATCAGGAAAGCAGAGTGTCAGGGATAAATCCTGTTCTCCATACCTTTTTCATCTATATGCAGAACAGATCATTAGAGGGTCTGGACTTTTTGAAGAGGAATGTGGCATCAGGATTGAGGGAAGACTCATCAATAACCTACATTATGCAGATGACACAACCTTACTTGCTGAAACTGAGGACCTGAAGCATTTGCTGCAGAAGGTCAAGGAGTGTAGTCTTCAATATGGATTGAAGTTCAACATAAAGAAGATAAAGATTCTCACCACTGGGTCAATTGGCAGCAACATGATGGATGGAGAAGAGACTGAGGTTGTTAACAATTACAGCTTGCTCAGTCCCACAATCAACAGCCTTAGTATCAGCAGTCAGAAAATCAAAAGACGAATTGCATTAGGTAAATCTGCTGTCAGGCCCTTTACAGAGTACTGAGAAGCAATGATGTCAGTCTGGAAACTAAGGTGCACTTGATCCAGGCCATGATTTTTCTAATTACTTGCTATTCATCAGCGGGCTGGACAATAACTAAGGATGACAGAAAAATTGGTGCCTTTGAATTGTAGTGCTGGAGAAAGTCTTGAACATACTATGGACTGCCAAGAAGAAAAAAAAGTCTGTTTTGGAGAGAGTGAAACCAAGTTTCTCTTTGGAGGCTAGGATTCTGAAGCTCCATTTCATATACTATAAGCATGTGGCCAGGAGGGACCAATCCTTGAAGAAGGACATCATGCTTGGAAGGGTAGAGGGATATCACAGAAGAGGAAGATCCCAGATGAAATGGATTGATACAGTAACTGGGGCAGGGGGTAGACGTGTCAGAGTCAGTAAGACTGGATCAGGATAGGGCAGGCTTCAGAGCTGTTGCACTTAGGGTTGCAGGTGACTCGACAGCACATAACACCAATAACAAAGACAGCATATAACAACAACAACAAATAACAATGTGGATTACATCTCAACATCAATATAATGAAAATTCTTACCACTGGACCTGTAGACAACATCAGGATAGATGGAAAAAAGAAACTGTCAATGATTCCATCTTACTTGGATCCACAATCAGCACCCTTCATACCAACAGTCAGGAGATCAGGAGATGTACTGCACTGGGAAAGTATGCCGTCATAGACTTCTCCAAATTATTGAGAAACAATGATGTCGTTTGAGGAATAAGGTCTGATTTAGGCCATGGTCTTTTCAACAACTTGCTATATGTCTGATAGCTGGACAATGAATAAGGATGACAGAAGAAGAATTAATGCCTTTGAGCCAAGGCATTAGAGAAGAGCACTGAATATCCCATGGACTACCTAAAGAACAAAGAAGTATGTCTTGGAGAAAGTGCAGCCAGAGTGGTCCTGGAGGCAAAGATGACAAAGCTTCATCTCACATACTCTGGGCATGTTACTATAAGAGAGTATTTCTTTGATGGGGACATCATGCTTAGGAGGTGGAGGTGAAAGAGGAGAAGATCCACAACCAGGTCGACTGACAAAGTGACTACTGCAATGGGTTTGAGTGTGTCAGAGACTGTGAGGACGGCACAAGAAAGGACAGGGTTCAGATCTGTTGTTCACAGGATCACAGTAAGCTGTCCTCTACTGAACAGCGCCTAACAACAACTCTGAGTAACTAGTTATGCTTCTTCCACTTTAGCAGAGGAATGAAATTTTATTTGCTGACGAGTTTGAACCTTAGATGTTGGACTCTGGTACAGTAGGCACAGTCAAGGAGGCTGGAGAAGCCTGGCAGGTGGCAGTCCTTCATAGATGACAGCCACCTGGTGCATTCTAATTAGAAAGCTCTGTTCACATCACCAGTGAAGGGAAGGCAAAAAATGCCAGCCAATAGGGAAAATGACCTTCTACTGAACTAGATCTCAAAGTAACAATTATCTTTTGGTCATTTACATTTTGAGTCACATGTTTCTTTTTTCACCTTACTATTGAATGGTATCTCCAATTGTTCACACTTGAAATGGCTGATGTTAATAAGTGTTAAGACAAGTATCTGGGCTTAACCTTCAAGTCATTTTTAAGTGACTCAATCTAATGAGCCAAGTAATTTCTTTTTGTGTAAAAGTCTATTAAATAAGTTACAGGGTCTTGGGAACCAAATCACCAGGCAAGGAAAATCTCCCAGAGGTAGGCACATTTCTCCCCAAATAATAGGAAAAAATTTAGAATAAATTTAACATCATTTGTACTCATTTTAAGTTTAATTTCTTGACAAAAATGGCACTATATGATATATAGGTTTTGACATATTGAGGCTGTATAAAAACTATTTAAAAAATCCTAAACTATTACGTATTGGGGGTTTTTTTAAGTCAAAAATACTAAAAGGTTTGGCTGTCTGCACTCTAGTCTCAGCACTGAGTTGCTGAGAAACACTAGTGCTGGAGATCCACACTGCCTACCAACACTGAGATTTTCCTGAAGAGGGAGTTAGAACTAAGGTAAAGGACACATGGGCTATGATGTAAGCTAGCATGAATGTGAGGTAGGAGAAAAATTTTGTGTTATGTTTTGTTATGTTTAGTGATACACTGCCAGACTGGCATATAGTAGATAATCCATTTTTTAAAAAGCTGTCCTCAAAATTCCTCTGCACACTTTGTTGTTGTTGCTGTAGGCATCATGAAGTCAAGTACTACTCATAGCAACCTTATGAAAAAAAGATCTTGATCCTTAAGAAGAGTAGTTCTGTGAAATAATGAAAGCATCTTTCTAAAGAGAAAAGCGAACTAGGGGAGGCAGGGAAGAAAACGTGCAACAATGAATGAATGGAAATCCAAGTTTTCTGTAAACTTTCGTTATAATATCAATAAAAAAGCCAAGATAATAGAAAATAATAATTTTCAAGATATTTTGCCTAAGAATCTATTAATTATTGAGGATGCCTGAAGGTTTTTGTTTATATAGTTGATAGCTCTATATGTTTATCATTTTGAAAATAAAAGCAAAATCTTTCCATTTATTAATTTAAAAATAAGCCCAGTTGATGTTAAAATAAGACTTTTAGTGAGGAAAAACTCTATTAAAAATACTAGTGTGAAGAGTCAAACAGCTTTATATACTTGCAGGTCCGTTAGTGTCTAACTTAAGGACAACGGTGGATCTGTACTTCATCTGTGACCACTTCGGTTGTTTTCAGTAAGCAAGGAGACCTGTGTGCTTAGCTCAAGCCAGGGAGCTGCGTACACTGCCATCAATCATGTTACCCAAGACTTGTCTGTTACTGTGCTTTCAGCAGAACTTTCAGACTCAAATGGGCTAGAAAGAAAGACCTGGGGATCGACGTCTGAAAATCAGTCAGGGAAAGCTCGGTGGATCACAATTTGTGGGCCACAATAACTAAACTGATTTAAAACATCAGGACGATGCAAGACTGGGCAGAAGCTTGATCTCTTGTGCATGGGGTCATTATGGAGAAACAGTAGCCAACCCCACTGTGACTTTCAAATACTAAACAAATACGTGGAATTTACTCCAGAGATGCAGGATTTGTTAAACACTGGGAAGTCAATCAATCAACTGTAGTATTCTTTTTTCTATACTGTTGGAATTGACATGCTAAAATTTTATTTAAAATTTTATCCGTTTAGGTTCATGAGAGACACAGATTTGTCATTTTTTTGTAAACTTTTTTCCTATCTTCTTTATCAGCAGAATGCTCTTATTTTGATCTTTTCTGAAAAAGTCTGTGTAAGATTAATAATATTTCTTTTAAAAATATTTGATAAAATTTATTATTTTAAAAAAACACAATGATGATCTAGGACCACTAATATAAAATGCAAAGGAGAGATTTATACACAGAATCATTGTTGGAGAGTTAATAGGCATGCAGAGGGAGGGAGAAAAGGGGTAAGATAGACAAGCTGGAGGAGAGAAAGGTAACAGACAAAACGTGTTGACTAGATATTGCAATTAATTATGGTAACCAATGGTGAATGTTATAAAACAAAATGTCCATGACATATGAAAAACCAATGATTTGCAAAGCTTCAATTTAAAAAAAAAATTTAAAAAGAAATCATAGACAACAATGAAAGAATCTTTTTAAAGAGAAAAGTGAACTGGAAGGCGTAGGGAAGAAAATGTGCAACAATGATTGTATGGAAATCCAAGTTTTCTGTAATTTAAAACTAAAATTTTAACATATTGCCACATACTTAAATTGACGACCGTACTTAGAAACATTTTTTTTGCCATCATTTGCGGCAGCATGTTAATAAAGGAAGATGGCTAGATTCTCATCTATTTCTGCATTCAATTGGTTGCAATGTCACATGCCATGTAACTCTTTGCACAACTCTACCTCATATTTGTGAAAAAGCGAAGATGGAAAAGAATAATAATGTTTCATACTAGGTCCTTGGGGAGCCTGGGACCACACTTCTAGAACTATGTACTGCTGTGTACACTATGAGCGTAACTTCCATGAATATTCAGAAGAGATACTCAAACCAGGGGGAGGGGTAAAAAAGTTGGGGGGGGGAAAAAGAAGACTGATGCCCAAGCAGCCACACTTTCTAGAGAGGCCATAACACAGGATCAGTGTACTTGCTGTTACTGTAAATGTGGCTTACTCTTTGTACTTTACCACAGTGCAATAGGAAATGAATTGTTATTTGAAGAAAAGCCAGTGCTTCTCCCTGACAACTCTGACTCTAGAACAAAAACCATGTGCTATAGCTCCTTCCAGCTCCTACACAAACATCGACAGTTAATGTAGATTTACTTTTTAGACCATTACTTACAAGTGACGTTCTAATTATAAGAGTTATAAGTCACCTTTCTCCTCACCTTTCTTCTCTCTCACACATTTCTGCTGTCATTCAAATATTATTCAACAGGACAAAAGAGCAATTTCCAATTACCAATCAGTTCCAAACTGCTGCCCCATTCAATCACTTGGGCTGCATGTTTCTATAAATAGCAGCTAAGTGATAATCTACAAATCAACTCACTCTGTGCCTTCTAAACACGTTCTTTAGTGAGCTCAAGTAATCTCTATCTACTATCAACAATCGCTAATGAAACAAAACAGCTACATTTACAGAAGTATAGGCAAGAACAAAAGTATGTCTAACAGTCCAGTCACTGTTTTCCCATCCTGTGGGAGAGACATGACTTCACATTTTCCGTAAGGTAACAGAAGTAAGAAAAAGCAGTTTAGTGTATTTTTAGATGTATCTGGCTTAGTGTTATATATAAATTCACACCCACTGTAGCAAACTAAGCCAGTAGGGGTCTAGGCTTGAATCCTGAAGCTGGTTACAAGGTTATTTTAGCAAGTTAGTTAATTTGTGTCTCATTTTTCTCTGCTGTCAATGAAGATACTCAAGGTATGTACCTCATAAATAGTGACAGGCTTAAATGACAATGACTGGCACCTAATAAATACTCTTTTGTTTTTATGAATTAATCCTCTAAAATAGCTTCATTGTGGTCATAGCAGGTACAACAGTACAATAATGAACAGAGTATACCCATCAACAAATGAATGGCTAGAGCAGCTCTGGTATATTCACACAATGGAATACTATGCTGCATTGAAAACCAAAGAACTCATGAAATACACAAAATGGGTGACCCTGGAGGACATTATGCTGAATGAAGTATCTTAGTCACAAAAGGACAAATACTGCATAGTGCCACTGTTGTAAAACAGGACTGACATTGGGGTTGGGGGGAGACTGAGAAAGATGGGATAAATTATGTATACTGCATTGAAACAGATGAGGGAGAGAGAACTATTTAAAAGGGATACGTGATTAGGTATTATTGTCATGACAGGAGTCCGGAATGAAGGCTGCATAGTGGAGTGGACTTGAGGGGAGGCATTGTATAACAATGAAAGAATTTTTCTTTTACTTTTCAAAGAGAAGAACAAACTGGTGGGGGAGGGGTAGGCAGGGAGAAAAGGGCAACAATGCATGAATGGAAATCCAAAGTCTCTGTAAACTTTCATTAAAATTAATAAAAAAGATATAATAATTAAAAAAATAATGAACAGAGTATAGCGAACAATACAGGAGGGAAATTCTAGAAAAAGACAGCTGTTTCACTGCCCTTCTTTGTTTAAAAAGGTAACTGCACCACCTGAGAAAGTGCTGACAAGTCATGGAAAAGATGCCAGACATTTTCAAAACCATGAGAATTCTGTGCAACAAGAAAGAAGAAAAGAAACTCAAGAAGACTTGTCCTTCAAGTAGACTGAAAGAAGCTGCAGCTAACGGAAAATCTGGAACAGCTATGCAGAAACAAGAGAACTGTGTATTCTGCTTTGTGATGGTTGTTGTCGGAGGCAAGATGAACTGTCGGCTGTAAGAAGCATACACATAAGGATGTGGCAAGAGCTGGAAATTTCTAACTCCATATTGCTCTGACAGACATGAAGCGGGAAGAAATGTTTATAAGAAGATAAAAAAAAATCCTAACCATCAGGATTACTTTACACAAGATGTTTCATTCCTGGAGTGTAACAAAATAAGATTCATTTGTGGATGTCTGTTGTTGTTGTTAAACTCATAGGTGACCCCTCCAACAGGATTTCAGGGGGCAGTAAATTGCACAAGAGGCTGCTCATTCTTCTCCCGCGGACCAGCTGACAGACTCAAACTGCAGGCCTTTGGGATTGCAGCAGTTTCTACTAGGTCACCAGAGCTCCCTGAATGTCTAGTACACTAAAATGCTGGAGTAAGATAACTATACCTATTATGTGTTGGAACACCTACTATGCAGAAAGATGTAACCTGGGTTTTCCTTCAAGGCAAGGATGGTGAAACTTGGTCTCACATACTTTGGGGATGTCGTTAGGAAGGGACAGTCTTTGGAAAAAAGACCTCATGCTTGGAAAGAGGGTCACTGAAAGAGGAAGACCTCTGAAAAGAGTGGTACAGTGACTGTATCAATGGGCTGAAGTATAACAGAAATGATGAGGATGGCACAGGACAGGGCAAGGTTCAGAGTCACTGTTCTCAGGGTCACTGTGGGTTGTATTAGTTCAATGATGCTTAACAACAACATGTTCCAGGTATTATTCCAAAATTTTTTCACATGGATTAATTAAAACTCAACATCATTGTGAAATAGGCATTTTATTGTTCCCATCTTACACTCAAAGAATTGAAACACAGAGAGATTCATCTGCCCAAATAACAAGTCAGAAGTGGTTAGTCAAAACCAGACAGCTCCAGAGCCCATGTTTCTAATCACTACACAAACGAACAGGTTTGTACAAATATGAAACAGTTATACTGTGTATCCCTGAGGGGGTTGGGGTAAGAAGGTTGTGGTTGTCTATAATGTGTGAATAATTGACAAAAAAGCATGCATAACTTGCCCACTGACGATACAACTACTGGTTTCTCTACACAGTCACAGTAAAGAAGAAGAAAGTCTCAAGGAAAGAATTAGTCCAAAGCAAAATGAACCACAGCATCCAACAGTCTAAAATCAGAAGATCTACGTGGTATGCAGCTATTACTACTGACTCCTTTGGATCAGGACCAGAATAGAAGCCCCTGGACAAAGTAGAATAAAAATGTACAAAATTCCAAATCATAAAAAAACACCAGACTCAGTGGCCTAATACAGACTGGTGGAGCTCCTGAGACTACTGCCCTTAGATGCCCTTCAAACTGGAAACTGAATCTAATCCTGGAGATCACCTTTCAGCTGAACAACAGAAAGACCTATAAGTGAGCAAGAATACCCCTGAAGAACCTGTTCCTCAGACAAACAACCATATGAGGCCAAAAAGGCATCATCTGACAAAAAACCCAAAGTTCAGAAGACAGAAAAGGGCAGGGAAAAGGGAAATGAGGAGCCCAGGGAGGAAATAGGAAGACGGCTATTACACTGAGGATCCCCTAATGTGTATCTAATGTCACAAACCCAAATGTGTGTTATTATTAAATGGAAAACTAATTTGCTCTATAAACTTTTACCCAAACCACTAGAAAAAAATTTTGTAAAGTTACTTGTGTAATTTAAAAAAAAAGTTTGTTTCCTACAGTTAGTGAAACTTTTTATAAGGTTTTTTATAGAATTCTATTTGATTACCATCTGAAGTATATTAAGTACTCGCTAAAATAAATAAGATCCCCATGGTGAGTACAACGTCATAGCTGGCATTATATGGAGAGAAAGGAAGAGGGTATAATTACTCTTGACAGATCAAACCAAATACGGTCTATATCCACCAAGCTTCAAGACCTTGATTTGATTTTAGTGCATTTGCTGGTCTTCAGATCCCAACCTTATATTCAAATATGGCTCTGCCCTTCCGAGCCCAACTCATGGTACTAAAAAATTCACAAGGGTAAAGAAAACTTAAAGTGGTGAAAATTCTACGTCGAGATAAGGCAAAGACAGCAACTGATCAATATGCATGATCCCTAAAGAAAGGCCAACCTCAGACAGCCCTTGTAAAGTGGTCATATATAACACTGATGTTTTAAATAGCTTTCATTAATTACTTTTAACTACCATTTTATTTCTTACCCATTTAACAAGCTTTTTCCATCTTCTTCCATATTACTCCAGAGTCACTGGTGAAGTTTCTTCTTCTTTATTACCTAAGGGGGGGGCAGGACCTGTAAGATTGGCTAATACAAGGCAAATTAAAAAGCAATTGCAAGAATTTAATTTACAAATTCAAAATTTATATCAGTATTACAATTTAGTTCTGAGAACTCCCTAAAAGTTCTCAAAATCGATGTAAAATAGAGATTCCCACCCCCTAGCTAAGGGTAATTATGATTTTTTCACTGATAAATTAATAAATGGGGGAAAAGTTTTACTTCCAAAACAGACAACTTTTTACTTATTTTTATCTTAAAGGCTAGTATGCTATTTTTGCATCATTGATTTTCAGACCTGAATCTGTGAGGAAAATAAAAAAGGTAATAAAAATACTAGAGTATCCAAAGCTCAAATTAGTTTTGTATTAGTGAAAAATACAATAATGAATAATAAAGAAGTATACTTCTTTATGGTTGGAGGGATTCACAGCACTCTGAGAAAGAGCAGGATTCTTTAAAAGCAGACTATATTCTACACACAGGACATTATTAAAAAATATGAGGACTATATTATTTGTGTAAGCAGGACACATGGAATTGAGACAGGTTGTTCACACACAAACATGCACTCATGAGATTTGGTTCTGGAGTTTGGAAGTTTACGGTCATGGTTTCCTTGTGATTCCGGGGTAACTGACCTAGTAGCAAATTTAGTGCTTTTGTTGTTCCTCCGGGTTCATTGTACAGTGCCTGGATCTTAAAAACTCACAAGATGCCATCCAAGGCACAACAGTTGGTCTCTACTCACCTGGAACTACAGGAGGAGGCGGAGCACCAGGTGAGAGGTGTGGAATAAATATGTGGCTAATTGTCTTCATGGCCAACTGCCACCCTTGCTATCAAACTAAAATAGGATGGTGCTGGCTAATAATTCTGAATGTTTTGGTCAAAGATTATATAGAAGAATGTTGATGAAAAAGGGGGGAAATGCAGAAAAGAATTTAAAACTGTCCATGAAACCAAAACTTTCTGAACTCATCTTGCTGGACAAACACCTAAAACTATTACCCCTGAGATAATGTTTAAAGCTTAAACCAAAAATAACCCTGAAGTCTTCTTCAAACAAACAAACAAACAAACAATTTAGGGAATCAACTCACAGACAGCCCTCCAGAGGGTTTTCAGAGTTTGAAATCAGATGGGAGCAGACTGTGCATCTTTCTCCTGAGTAGCAGATAGAGTATTCAAACTGCCTGCCTTTAGGATGGTAGGGCAACTCTTTACCACCAGACCAGTGAACTATAAATGGCCATTCTAAATATATGTGGGTAGCTTTTTGAACAGTGTGGAAATCAAGTGACAGCGTTCACATCAATAGAACGTTAACGGCAAGAAAAGTATGAACCCTCCCCATACTCTCCCAGGTTCCATCCACCAAGTGGCTGGTTGGCGCTGTTCTCCCTGTTCAGTCCCAGTTCTGCCTGAGGCCAGATTTATGCCATTTTGTATCTAATGCTGGCATCACACACAGCTCTGCATTGTGAGGCACTGTGCAGGTGCCAGTGGTTTGAGCTCTTCCCAGTCTACAATGAGTTCTTGGACTGGTGGGGACACCACTCTGACTGGGGTTCTTGCCTCTCACTTGGCATTGTTTGAGTACACAAAGCCCACACATAGGGCTCTGTGGAGGCACTGTCCTTGGGCATTTCACGCCAGCAGTTAAGTGTCTTGTCAGCAAAGCACACCATCTCTGACTGGATACCTTGGCTGCATCTATCCTTTGGGCTGACCAGGCAGAGTACCCTAGGCATGTCAGAGGCCCGTAGTAATTCTGTCATAGGGGGGTTGCCCAGCCCCTTGAGGTCCCCTAGAGTAGAAAAGGTGCTCTGTGTCCCGTTCACATCATGTACCCTCAGCCACCTCTCAGATGTGCAGAAACTCTGATATGACTGGGCACTCCAATGCCAACCTTCTTCTAGATGGGCTGACACACTGTCCCAGACCAGCCATCCAGACTTCCACAGCAGTGGCAAGAGCACCAATCAGCCCCTCTCCAGAGGCCCCTACTTGCCCCCCCTTTCTTTGTTTCCACTGTTTTTTTCAATTTTGAAAATGTGTTTCTGATTTCTTCTCCCTCTTCTCTCTAGCTTTTTCCTGTCTCTTGTTTATCTTTTTTACTTTTCTATTCTGATTTGCTTCCTTTTTATACTGTGTTGCATTGGAGAAATATGCTGTCAAGGACCTCTCCAAAGTGCTAAAGAGAAAGGAGATCAGCTAAAAGACTAAAGTGTGGCCTGATTCAAGTCAATGGTGTTTTAAATCATTTCCTATGCATATGAAAGTTGGACAATGAAGCAGGATAAGAGAAGAAAAATCAATGCCTTTAAATTGTGGAGTTGGAGAAGAACACAGATTACCCATATACTGACAAAAGAATAAATATATATTGGATGCAGTGCAACCTAATTGCTCCTTAGAGGCAAAGGTGAACTCCATATCATATATTCTGGGCATGTTGCCAGGAGGGACCAGCATTTGGAGAAAAACATCATGCTGGAAAGGTGGAAGGACAGAGAAAGAGAGGAAGACCCTCAACAAAATGGATTGACACAGTGACTGCAACAATGGATTTAAGCATGTCATGATCATGAAGCTGGTCCAAGATAGTGAAAAGTTTCTTTCTGTTCTTTATTGGGTTGCTATGAGTTAGAGTTGACATGATAGCACACAAACAACATTGCTCATTATACTCAATTCAAATGGAGTAAATGCACTACTCAAAAGTAAAAGAGAAGCCTTTCTATGAAGATGGCACCAAAAGGGAAGAAGGAAGTCCCAGCCCCTCCCCAAGAAGGCAGTCCTGAAGGGCACCCATAGTCACACACAAAAAGGAGATCTGCACATCACTCACCTTCCAGCAACCTAAGATGCTGAGACTCTGAAGGCAGCCCAAATACCCCCAGGAGAAATAAGCTTGACCACGATGCCATCATCAAGTTTCCTCTGGCCACTGAGTCAGCCATGAAGAAGACAGGAGAACAACATCACTGTGGATGTCAAGGTCAATAAGCACCAAATCAAAGGAGTTGCAAGGAAGCTCTAAGACACTGAGGTGGCCAAGGTCAACATTTTCATTAGGCCTGGTGGAGAGAAGGAGGCCAATGTTCAACTTGCTCCTGACTATGATGCTTTGGATGTTGCCAACAAAATTGGGATCATCTAAACTGAGTCCAGCTGGCTAATTTGAAATACAATTTTTTTTCTCTCTCTCACATACACACAGAGAGAGAGAGAGAGAGAGAGACAGAGAGAAAGAGAGAGAAGCAGAATGATAAGAAAACATGGCCTAAAGACAAAGATAGACTAAAAATCAAAAGGTAGAAAAATATGTGTAAACAAATGGAAATATAAAAAAGATCTAAAGTGGCAATATTCATTCCTGCTAAGATAAAGGCAAAAACCAGTAAAAGAGACAAAAAGGGATAACAGATAATGATTAAAAGGTCAACTGTACAAAAAGATATAATTAATGTCTACACACCCAATGACAGCACTCTAAGGTACTTAGGTCCCCACAACCCTTATTAGCAGTGTGACATCAGACAACACCTAACAGTCCTGACACTTTGACTTCTTTATCTGTAAATAGACATACAATCAAACCTCCTTACTTCCAAGGGTGCTATAAAGATCAAAGAGGAAGAAGCATGTACCTGTATTGTAAACTGACAGTCGTATACATATTTGCTGCTTTTCTTTTTTTCTTGCTATCAAGAAAGGAAAGATTTTGAGTCATTATTCTAATAAGAAGAGACACTAATATTAAAATATTCCAGGGATTTCAGAGCAGTCTAGAGTAAAAAAAGCCTGGTCATTCAGAGTGGAGGTGAAGAATTTTAAAATACGTTTGGAATATAGACATTAGTTTAACATGCTGCTCTTAACAGACAGCTTCAAGAAAAGTAAAGAGCACCATATTCTAACCAGAAATTGCAAATTCCTTCTCACCAAAACCCACAATTACCTAAAGGCAATAACATGAAATGCTTGCATTCTCCTCAACCACTAGGAGAAATAAATACAAACAAAATCAATACCAAATCCCATTTAGTTGGTAGAGCAGCAGTGTAAACGACAAAAATCATTTTCCCTGTAGCATACACCAGGGGTGCTATTTCACCACTCAATCCCACACTCTAATCCTGCTTTTTACACTCCCCATAGATCACTGGGAGAATTCAATCTTCCAACATACATTCAAACCATTTAAGAACATTAATTGTCATTGTCAGGCACCTTTTATAAATACTAACTCTACAACCCTTCTGTCGGCACACAGCAGTGATGTAATGGGGTGGGGACATTTAGGAACACTTATTATACTCCTTCCAGATGCCATGCTGTGTGAGGTATTTATACATGCATTTGCTCCATCAATTTACACAATGACGTAGGTGTCGGTGGCATTTCTCAGATGAAGGAATGGAGGTTCAAACTGGTTATTAAATGACTAGCCCAGGCTCACATAGTAAGGAAAGAGCAGCACTTCTGCCCATGATAATTGCTATAAATTGATGTAATTCCAGTAACTGCATATTGGTGGCAAGGAAGAGGAGATTTATTTACGTGCAAGGTAAAGTTTAGTTAGCAGGTAACACTATCTGTAAGTGCTTTGAGCAGTTGTGTCCTATTTGAGAATTTACTGAACTGTGAATTTCATTCCAAAGAAGTTTCTAACTTTTAAAATTCAACCAGAAACACTTCTCATTACAGCTAAATGTCTTCAGGGGAAATCCTGAAAAGAAAATATTCATTCACTAAATTATCAGTTAACAATTGTTTTAAAAAGAAATCATCTGTTAATGGATTGAATTTTGTCCTTCAAAAATACGAACTGACATCCTGGTCCCTGTACCTCGGGATGGAATTTTGTGTGGAAACAGGATTTTCTTTGGTTTGTTAATGAGGCCATACCTGAGTATGGGAGATCCTAGAACTTATTTTTTAGTTTTCAAAAAATGAGGACAGCTAGACAGAAACGGGATGAGGAAGACAGATGCTAACAAACATCCAGGCACTCCAGCGGCTAGCAACAAGAAAGGGCCATCCTTAGAGTCGTCCCCTGACCTCACACTTCTGGCATCCTGAACTAAGAGAAAATAAATTACTACTATTTTTTTGTTATGGCAGCACTGTTGTTGCTGTTGTTGGGTACCATCAAGTAGGAACTGATCCATAGCTCACCCTCCAATGGGTTTTCATAGGCAGTTTTAACTGCATGAGGGGAGACTGCCCATTCTTCTCCCTTGGAGCACCTGCTGTATTCGAACCATGTGCCTCCAGGACTGTTGTGCAGCTTCTTACCACTAGGCCACCTAGCTCCCTAGGTAACTAAGACACCACCTCCCAGAAATAGATTCTAAATTATCACCAAAAATTACACATGTCTTACAAAACTAGAACTATTTGAAATAAAATGCAAGATACTATTAAATGAAAATTAAGTCCTAGTCCTTAATTATTATTTTTTCCAAATCCTAAATTCAAGTTAGGATAGGACAGAGACAGGACAAGGTTCAGATCTGTTGTTCACAGGGTTGCTAAGGGTTGTACGCAACTAGATGGCACCTAACAACTTCCACCGTAATCCCACAGGAGGAGACTGTCCGCCTTTCCTACCTGAGCCACTGGTAGACTCCAAGCACTAGAGGGCGCCCCCTTTGGGTTAGCTGGGTAACACCTTCAAATTATATGGTAAAAGTCAGGATAATAAAGAACCCTTAAGGGACAACAGTTAGATGCTCCACTGCTAACTGAAAAGTCAAGGGTTCAAACCCACCCAGCAGTTCCTTAAGAGAAAGACTTGTGGATCTGCTTCTGTAAAAATTATATATCCCCCAAATAAGAAAACCTTACAAGGCAGTTATACTCTGTCACTGAGTCACTATGAATCAGAACCAATTTGGCAGCACTAACAACAGGCAGAGAATGAGGATCACACAGTGCTCTTTCATACTTAAGAGAATGGTTTTGTATCACAAGTCTTTCAAATGTGCATTTAACATTTATTTCACATAGATTATATATGTCACAGTGAAAAATACAAAAAGAACACTTTTCCAAAGTACAGTAATGAGAAAGTATTGCTTAAACTTAGTTAGGGAAAGGGGAAAAAACCCCAGTGCTCCCATCACCTCCGACTGTGTTATGTAGATAGCTTAGTTTGGCTGTGGAAGATTTCCATTGGGTTCTACTTCATCTTAATTGTCCTTTTCCTTTGTAAGTTGCTTGTTATAAAAGGTGTTACTGATTTGTTGGCAGTCATGAAATCAAAGAATTGCACAGGACTACTCTTCCAATTCTTTCACTCTTCAAACAAAAACATTAAACTCCTTGGCTTCAAAATGACAAGCTTTCCCCCACTTTGCTCCTAGCTCTCATCACCAGTCACTAACATGGCACAAAGAAAGGAGAGGATGCTTTCTCTTGACTGCCTTTTAATACTAAGTTGTTGTTCGGTGCCGTCGGGTGTCGTATGACTCATAGTGATCCTATGAACAACATATCTGAACCTGGTCCTATCCTGTGCACAGATGGATACTTTGACTGCAGCAATGAGCTCAAGTATATCAGAAATGACGAGGACTACTAATGAGAGAGAAGAGGAAATCATACCAAATATATTTTGTTAAAAACCTAGTATCCCCAAAAAGAGAGCATCCACACAGGAGCTTCAGTCAAGGGCGGCACTCTAGATAGATGGATGGATGGACGGATAGATAGATAGATAGATAGATAGATAGATAGATAGATAGAGACAGACAGATAGATGTAAGCATTCAAAATGTGGGTTTCTGTCCCTAGCGGTGTCAGATATGAATGAAAACAGCCAAGGAATTTTATGTCAACAGACGATGATGGTGGTGGTGGCATGCTGGGGCAAACTGTATACGGCACAAAAGATAAGAGGAAAGGAGAAATAAAAGAAAATATTTATGCACTACAGAGTAAAATGAAGGCAGATCTGAAAGAGAAACGAGGTTTGAAAAGTTTGTAAAGAGAGCCTTCTGGGATTTAAAAAAAAAATTGATATTTTTATAATACCTGCTTTCTTTGTGCATGTTATCTTAAAAATGTAGCAGGTAAACTAATTTGTCTCAAATTATCTTTTTTCTTATTATTGTCCTAAATAATTTTACCTCTAATATTCAAGAAAGAGTTACTTCCTGAACCACAAAGAACTTTTCGAACCACTGGGAAGCGAAAAATACAAAAAAACCTTTTACATGCTCAATTTAAAATCTTTAAAATACTAGTGCTTTCAACTGGTAGTAAGAAAGATATTCTCAAGTTTTTAAAGTTCTTGAAAATGAAAGAATTTGTTGTTATGTGCTGTTGAGTTGACTGTGACTCACAGCAACCCAATGCACAACAGTTCTGAAACTTGCTCGGTCCTGAGCCAATCTCACTGTCTTAACACACCTAACCCCATTATCCCAGTTACTGTGTCAATTCGTCTCATCTGGGGTCTTCCTCTCTTATACTGTCCCTCCACCCTAGCAAGCATGATGTCCTTCTCCAAGGACTGGACCCTCCTGGCAACACGCCCAAAGTTTATGAGATGAGTCCCACTGTCCAGCTCTCTGATGCATAGCAAGTAACTGTGAAGACAATGGCCCGGATCAGGCTCACCTCCGTCTCTAGACTGACATGATTGCTCTTTAGCACTCTGGGGAGGGGTCTCTGACAGGTTTTCCTAATGCAATTTGTCTTTTGATTTCCTGGTTGTGACTGTTAGTGCCAAGGGGTTGACTGTGAAACCAAGCAAGCTGAAACTGGTAACAATCTCAATACCTTCTCCATCCATCACAGTGCTGCCAGTTGGCCCAGCAGCTAAGAATCTAACAAGAAAAACATTTTTTAAAAATTCAAATTGAAAAAAATTTTTTAAAAATCTCAAATAAGTTGAGATCAAATGCCAATGCCTAAATTATCAGAGCATTTGGGTGACATAAAAATGGCTTCCAACATGAGATATTCTGACATAATATTTCTATTCTATCTAATTTAATGTGTATATTAATATAATGTATATGTATAACATATATATCATTGCTTTTAGAATAAAAATCAGATATGATTTTTAAATAAAAGATCTATGATAAAAAAAAAAGAATGGCTTCTATATCTAGTCCGTTTACCAGAAAAAGCAGTCACCATGGTAAAGAAGACCAGAGGACGGCCTTACAGGTTAGCTCTATCATTCCAAATCTTCTCAGCCACTCAGATGCCATCCCCATATAGTGAGTTATGATGTTAAATTATTCAAAGATGGAGGCAAAACTAAAACTGAATTTATGTTATCTACAATTCTGCTGCAGTAGCAAAATTATGCAAATGCTACAGGCTACCAACAATACATTAAGGGGACGGTGGTGATTCAGTGGTAAATTTTTTTTTATTTGACATTTTTGTTTTATGTTGCAAAAAACAAAATCAAAAACTTGAAATAAGCTTGTCAAATGAAGTCAATTCATCCTTTCTGGGGAAGCAGAAGGTAGATCATCCTTGCTTTGCTTCACTGCTGTTTGCACTCTGCTGGGTTTTGATCCTTCTTCATGTCACAGTCTGGATCATTTTCCTGATCTCCTTCCTCTTCTCCTTCATCATAATCATGTAAAAAGTGACCAATTCCAAAGTCTACAGCAAGGATAGCTAGAGCATCATCATCCATCTCCACTCTCAGGAACTTCAGGAGGGGCAAAAAAATTAGAGTCATTGGAAATGGTTACAGCATGACCAATTCCATGTCTCTTATGTTTCTGCTGCTTCTTAAGAGTTTTCAACATGACAGTCTTTCCTTTATTCCAATCTATCTGGTACCCTGTACAACCCATAATTTCTGGTCTATCAAAAGAAAAGGGGTCAGAGTCATCTGGTTCAGACCTCACCCTGTATGTCAATACTTCATTTGTGAAATATTCACTGGCTTCAAAGTGAAATTCCAAGACAAAACTCATTGGCTGGCCGGCATCCAAGAATTTCACTTTAATATCTTTCAAGTGCTTCAGAATAGGCACATCATATTCCTGAACCATTATCACTGAGCAAATCAACAATCATAAACACAGGCAACCAAAACTTGGCAATTCCTTTGGGGTCTTCTTTTTCTTCATCCTTTTTCTCATCTTCAGCCTTAGCCTTTTCATTCAGCTCCTCTGAAATTTCATCCTCTTCATCTGGTGTCCACTCACATTCTTCTTCTGTAGGTTCATAAACTGCACTGATGATCTCAAAGCACTTATCAAATAGAGGTTGTTGATAGAGAACAGCATATTTTCTTTCAAGATCATGAACTTCCTCATAGAATTTGGCTTCTATTTGTGCACATTTAACTTGAAGGTTTTTAAGAGCATTCACTCGTCTTTTAACTACCTTAGGTAAACTTTCAATGTATCCTGTTGTTGTGTCTACCAAACCAGCAAGTCTCTCTTGTAAGGCTGCAAGAGTCTGAGGATTTTGCATCATCTGAACAGTAAGATGCCATGCTTTGAATTTTTTTTTTCTTCACCAGTTTCTTCTTCAACTTCTTCAACAGCATCCAAACCTTGATCAAGTTCAGATTGTTCCTTGTTGTCAATGTCTGCTATGTTGTAAGAATTCCAAATATCGGAGGCTAGAACGTAGAGGCAGGCAGCCGAGCTGTGCAGGCAGTGACTTGGAGGCAGCAGCGGTGGCAGCAGGAGTAGGAGGCAGCGCCGTGAGCAGAAGGCGCTAAAGCAGCTCAGTGGTAAATTCTTGCCTTCTTTGCAGGACCCTGGGTTCACAACCACGATCCCAGCAAAGGTTGGACTGTTGCTTGGATGCTGCATGGGTTTCCGAAGTGCTTCTGGTCTCAAATGGACCAGGAAGAAAGACGTGGCAATCTACATCCAAAAATCAGCCAGTAAAAACCCATCACAACAGTCTAACCTGCAACCCTGGGGATGGTGCAGCACCAGTCCGCATTTCACTGTCCTGGGAAGCAGGATGTTATGAGTCAGGTATGAACTAACAACACTACCGGCAGCATATTAAATCCTGTGTGCAAACACAGCACCAAAGAAAAAAGCCTGAACTTAAGAGTTAAACATGATGCACTGATTGTCTCCATTTACCGCTATTCCCTCTGAGACTCCACAAACATGGCAGTGTAAACAAAACCTATAAGGACAAAGAATAAGAAAGGTAACAATGGCAACATCTTTGGAAGTTGAAAAACGAATAAAATATTTGAGTTAGCAAAGAAAGCAAACACTTAGGAACATGTTAGCGGAAGCAAGATACTGAATTTTGTGGGAATACACTGGAAAAGCCTGTGAAAGTGGGGATGGCAGAAAGGGCTAAGAACAAAGCAATATCAAAGAATCCCCTGGATTACCATTCTCTAAGCAGCTGCTTGGTAGAAGATCAGATTTCTTCTGGAAAGTTACTAGAGAGATTCTGGATTTAAGCACAACTAGGGCATGCCTATGAAACCAAAAAGACAGAGATAAAGGAAAATGGATATCGTGAAAGAGAGGACATTCTCAACTCTCCCTAACCATGGTACTACCCAAATGCTGCAGTCAGGTATATAGGCCCTAAGCATGTGGTTTAAGGATCTTTGGTGGCATAGTATGTGGGGAGTTTTGCTGCCAGCCCAAAGGTGCCACCCCTCCGGTGGTTGGAATCCACCAGCTCCATGAGTGAAAGATGGGCAGTCCTCAAGAATTACAATGTTCATCTTCAAGGATATGAACATGTACGGCCAAGCACAATCAATAAGAGTGCATCTAAATTCCAAAATCAATCTCCATAATAGTCTATGTGTTTCCTACTGCCAAAGGGGCCCTTTAGAGTAGTGAGAGAAGATCTTCACCCTGAAACCCACAGCGTCCCTTTTCAGCAGGAAGTAGCTAAGAGAATACGCCATCCCCTTTTCCTTATGACTCAGGGTGAAGTCTCTCTCAGGGAGGAGTGATAGGGAATGGCAAAGGACACACTGACAAAGAAGATTAATCAGAACTGGCTTTGACAAGCACTGTGGCATTTGGACAAGAACAAACTGGGAGGAGGGTAGAGAGAATAGTGCAACAATGAATGAATGGAAACCCAAAATCTCTGTAAATGTTTATGAAAATTAATAAAATATAATTATAGGAAAAAAATAATTACAACCTCTGAAAGACCACTAAGTTGGTTCTGACCTGAGGGCAATGAGTAAGGAATGGTACAGGTGGTTAAAGGATTCTTCTGAAGGAAAAGGCATGCATGCCTAAGAGGAAAAAATACAGCTACAAATACTGTTTGTTTAGAATCAACTTAATGGCAACCACTGATAGCAAGAAAGGTCATGCCTCTACCTACCTACTGGTTAACATTCAGAAGCCCTACCTGGCAAAGAAAGCACCCAATCAGGTATTTAAGGAGCCCCAGTTGAACGTCGGTCATGGCTTGGCTGCTCACTAAACAGTCAGCAGCTGGAATCCACCACCTGCTTCTGAGAGGATGCAGTAGTTTGCTTCTAGAGTTGTTGTTAGGTGCCATCAAGTAAGACTCATAGTAACCCTATGAAAAAAAGATCTAAACCCTGTTCTATCCTGTGCCATCTTCACACTTCCTGGTACACTGCAGCAGTCACTGTGTCAATCTACCTGGTTGAGGGTCTTCCTCTCCTTTGCTGACCCTCCACCCTTCCCAGGATCATATTCTTCTCTAAGGAACAGCTCCTTCTAGCAACATGCACAAAGTATGTGAGGCAAAACCTCATCAAAGTCTTGGCTCCAAAGAGCATTCTGGTTGCTCCCTCTCCAAGACATATCTTTTAATTCTCTTGGCCGTCCATGGGATGTTCAGTGTTCTTCTCCAACAGCGCAGCTCAAAGGCATCAATTGTTTTTCTGTCATCCTTATTTACTGTCCAGCTCTCAGATGCATAGCAAGGAATCGGAAAGACAATCACCTGCATCAGATGCAACTTAGTCCTCAAACTGACATCATTATTCCTCAATAATTCGGAGAAGTACTCACTGTAGATTTTCCCAGTACAATGCATCTCCTTATTTCCTGACTGCTGATACCAAGGGTCTTAGCTGTCGATCCAAGCAAGATGAAGCTTACAGCCTTGAAAATCCTACAGGGCAGGTCTACTTCGTCCCAGTAGTTGGAAATGACATGTAGAAATGGGTTTGGCTTTCACCAGTGTTTTAGTGACTCATTATTTGCTATTGTCTTAAACAGAGTCTTTTTTCAGTCTTATAGAGCAAAGCAGGACCTAAAACAGTTATTTGAGCCTTACAGAAAAACTATAGGAAGTAGAGAAGGGTCTCATCTACCTCCTTCCCTTATGAACGCTGATTTTCTTAACATCTTTTCCTCAGTGTGCTGCATTTGTCATAAGTGATGACTTCCCAATTGATACAGTGTTATTAACTAAAAGCCATAGTTTACATTAGGGTTACCTCTTTGTGTTATTTAGTTCTATGGACTTTGACAAATGCATAAGACCACTTGGCAACCATTACAACCTCATAAGGAACTGTTTCATTGTCCTACAAATGCTGTATACTCCAATTCTATTACTAAAACTAGTAATCATTAAGTTGTACATGGAGTTAGGGAAAGAGTGGTAAAATGGCAAACAGAATATTGTATATAATTCTACAACAAAACAACAGAGATGAGAAAAAACCCAAACCAAAACAACCAACTACCCTGCAGCTGTGGACACACTACATAATTACAGATTAATATCCCATGGGATTAGTTTTCTTGGTTCAGAGGTTTAGGGTCATGGTTTTGTGGGCCTGCTCAGTCAAGTGGTTTAACATTGTTTTTAGTTCTACTTCCTAATTCAGTGGCTATAGTGCTTGGGGCCTTAAAAGTTTACTAGCAGCCACAACAAAGGTAGCTATTAGCCAGAAGAAACACAGGAAGGAGACTCAGAAATTGAAAAAGGAAATGAATACAAGTCTAACTACATTCATGAACTATTTGCTTCCTTTGCCATGAAACAAAAAAGAAAAAGTTCTGCTGGCTATTCTATAGAACTATTTGATCAGGGAGCCAATAGATAGGTCTTGGTCAAAAGGAAGAAAAATGTGAAACAGAACTTCAGATTCTCATGGAAATCATACTGAGACTGGGGGAACTCCTGCATCACCTGCCTGGAAACAATTTGGAGTTGTGACCAGAAACTCTTCCAAGAAGTCATCTCTAAACTAACAACCATTTACCTCAATTAACAAATTTGCCTAGAGTGCTGTACTCTTAAAGAATGATCTTTATAAGATCAAATGAACACTGTTAACTCTTAAAACACATGAGAATCTTAAGGGGCAACGAGTACAAAGGTAATGAGTATGAAATTATTTAGGCAGAGACAGAAGAGCAATACAATATAACATATAAGACTATTCCAGCATAGCTGACATTCCAGCAAGTTTTCAGAGGCAGTAAATCACATGGGAGGAGAATGCCCATCCTTCTTCCGAGGAACAGCTGGTGGATTCGAACTGCATACCTTTGCAGTGACAGCTCAATTCCTTATTACTAAGCCATAGTGAATAGTACATGTGAAAAGTATTAGGTAGCTAGGGAGCTCTGATAACCTAGTGGCAAGAAGCTGTACTGCAATCCCAGAGGTGCATGGTTCAAATCCACCAGCTGCTCTGCTGGGAAAGGAGTGGAAATCTCCTCCTGTACCAGTTGGATCCGATTGATGATACACACACGAAATTTTTTTGGAAAAAAAAAAAGCATTGGGTAGGAGTATGCCAAGTTGTGACTGTTTTAAACAAAATTGTTTAATTAATCTACAGTTTTGCCCTTAGGGGATCAATCATAAAGTACATGGGTATTTTCAGACTGGCATCTTTCACTTAGCAATATGCACTTAGAGTTCCTCCATATCTTTCCATAGGTTGATAGTTCATTTCTTTTAATGATTGAACAATACTCATTGTATACTATAGCTTATCCTTTCATCTATTGAAGATGTCTTGGTTTCCAACTTTTAGCAACTATGAATAAAGCTGCTATAAAATTATTTACCCTAAAGATAATCAAAGATAAACATTTAACAAGTTCTTGAAATGAAAACAAGCAAATGAATGAATAAATTTACTTAAAGGAAAGAGAGATGGTACAGGAAACTGAAGAAAACTGCTAAAAAACATAATTATTATACTCAGAAAAAAGTTACTCCATCCATAAAGCAAAAATAGAAGATCATAAAAAAAAAACAAACCTCTACATGTAGAGAAAAAAACCTCACAGAAGTCAAAAGTATGACAGCCGAAAAATAAGATTAATTACAAAGGTTTGAAGATGGGTTTTTAAAAAAACTAACAAAACAAGTAGTAAAAAGATGGGAAAATTAGAGGGGATCTCTGGTGGCCTAGTACCAAGAGGCTGTGCTGCAATCCTGAAGGTGCACGGTTTGAATACTCCAGATGCTCCACTAGAGAAGGAGGGTCAATCTCCTCCTGTGCCACTCGGATCTGACTCAGTGGTACAAAACAAGAAAAAAAAGGGGGGGGGGGAAGATAGGAAAATTAAAGTACTTATCTGTCCAGAAGTTCAAATACAAATAAAAATTTCAGAGAGAAAAACTGAGAAAACTAGGGATAGACAAATAGGTTGGTCAGAAATCAAGAAAATTGTCCAGAACAGAAAAATCTGTTTCCAAATGGAAAAGGAACTCAAAGTGCTCAATGCAATGGGTAAAAGGAAGTTCAGAGAGAGGCAGATTGTAAAATCTCAGAACACCAGAAAAAGAAGAGCAGCTTTTAAGCAATCAGGGAGGAGGGGGGAAATCAAGAATTAATACTGCACTGGTATGAGCCAGTTCCAACTTGATGGTGCACTGTAACATCATCCCTACTTAATTGAAAATATCCATTAAAAAAAAAAAAGACAACAGTATTAAAAGACTTCTCACTAGCAGTATCAGAAGCTAGAAATAAGCCCTCATAGAAATTAGTTTCTAGTCTAGAATTCCATTCTCAGGTAAACAGACTAGGAGAGAAAATAAAGATATCTTCATACACTTAGATTCTCAAACAATCTTAATTTGCGTGGAATTTTTTCTCAGGAAGCTCCTGGAGGATGCACCCTACAAAGACTAGAAATAACAAACATGTGGGAACCGGAAATAGGACTCTAGTGTAGGGAAAACAAAGAAATGCCTAAGATCTAGAAAAGACAGGCTCCAAGATAATAGTTGAACAGTCCAGAGAATTCACACAGGTGTGGTTTTTGTTTGTTTTAAACAGCAATATAGGCTTACAGTGTAGGGATGTAGTATTAAACATCAAAAGAGGTAGAAATGGAGATCTCTGGAGAAGCAGAACGCTGGGGAAGAGAAAGCCAGGTGGGACTTTAATGCTGTATGTTGTTGTTATTACTGAGGTGCTCCAACTCGGAGACATCCCACAGAACAGACAGGCTGTCCCACAGGGTCTCCAAGCTGCAACAAGGATAGAAGCCGACTGCCACTGCAGGCAGTTCAAACCACTGACACTCATATCACAAAAAGGAAACTCTTAAAAGATGCTGAAGGTGAAAAAGTCTTCAAGCCACATCTAAAAATACTATTTTCTAAGCAAGATTTCTGAGGGAAAACTACAGAAAGAGTCTAATGTTTATGAAAGCAAAATTAAGGTATTTGAGAAACTTTGGGGGGGAACCCCAAACAAAAAAGCAGAGATTGTTGTTTTCTGATCAATTCAACTTAACTTATTGCCATTCAGTGAAAATCGACAAACAGTGGACCCTCCAGTGAGTTTTCAAAGGCTATAAATTACAAGGTAGGAAAATACCATCTTTCTCCTGTGTTTTCTGATAGGCGTTAGGTGCTGTCAAGTGGGCCACAACTCACAGTGACCGCCTGAACCTTGCCCTATCTGTGTCACTGTTATGATCTCTGCCATGTTCAAGCACAGTGCTGTCGTCCCTTTGTCAATCCATCTCCTTGAGAGTACTCCCCTCTATTTCTGAAGACCTTCAGCTAAACAGACCCAGCGACTATAGCAGGAAGCCTGTGCACGGCACAGACTGTGATAGTGGAGCAGGACAGGGCATGGTCTGCTCTACTGTTCATAGGGTCATGGTGAGTCCTAGTCAACTCGGTAACACCTAACAACAACTATCTTTCCCACATGACATCTTTTTCCAAAGATTGACCCTCCTAACAACATACCCAAAGTCTGTGAGACAAAAGTCAAAATCAGCAAAAAAAGGAAAGGAAAATCTAACCCATTCGTATGTTATTGGAAGTATTTCACGGTTCATGGTGATGTCAACTACATAAAACGTCTTTTCATTCAGTCAGGCAGATGCTAAAGTACTATAAAAAGAACTAGAATGATTCCTATTTTAATTAGAAATGGAAACACTTAAAACTGTACAGCTTTTTCTGGAAGGAAATGCTTCAACAGTTTAAGTTTATGATATATATTCTATTTTACAGGCAAGGATCACACGAGCACACTGAGTCACCATCACGGGTTGGTTCCACCTCACAGTGGCCCTCTGTCACATTTCCAAGGCTACAGAGCTTTACAGGGGCTATCTTTCTCCCACAGAGTGGCTGGTAGATTTGATGCCACCTTTTCAGTGAGCAGTTCAATACCTTAAGCACCAGGGCTCTTTAACTCTACAGGTACCGTAACCAAAAAGTCTTATACTAGTATGACAACAAGCACAACAACCAATGAAAAAGAGTGGAAAGTCTAAAACATAAACCCATGAAACTATGGCCCAATGATTCTGAGCAAATGTCCTAAGACTGTTCAAAGGGAAAATAAGCTGAGGATCCTTCTGCATGTGAAAAGTAGATTTCCACATACAGAAAAGGAAACAGAATCCATGCCTCACACCATACACAAAACTAACTCAAAACAGATTAAGGGTCTAAATGTGCAAAAAAGAAACCATAAAACTCTCACAGACACAAACAGGGGTAATACTGTCAGGTGGACTTCCCCCAGCCCCCTCCCTCAATGGATCAGCTAATAAAATAACAAAAGCAGAACAAAATAAAACCAAATAGATGTTGCTGTTGTTGTTATGTCCTAGTGAGTAAGCTGGAATGGACGTATAGCTGACACTCCAGCAGGTTATAAGAGGCAGTAAATCAGATTGAAGGACCCTCTGCCCATATTCCCCACATGGGTGTATTCAAACCATCTGCTTATGGATTAACAGTTCTTTACCACTAAGCCACCAGGGCTCTCTATTTGATAGAATAACAAAAGCAGAAACAGTAAAAGACAAATAAGTAAGACCTCATGAAAACAAAACTTTTGGCCATCAAAAGACTTCACCAAGCCTAAAATCAGGAGAAAACAAAATAGACCAGTGGGATCTTCTAAGAATCAAATCCCTAAGCACATCAAAAACTTCTCCAACAGGGTAAGAAGAAAAAAATATTTGGCATGACATATCTGATAAGGGACTTCTATCTAAAATTTATAGACTACTTCAGCACCTCAACAAGAAAAAGGTAAGCAATTCAATCACAAAATGAGCACAGGATGTGAATAGGCACTTCACCAAAAAGGACATTCAGATGGCAAACAAACACATGAAGAAATGTTCAAAATATCTAGCTATCAAAGAGATGCAAATAAAAATGACTATGAGATAGCATCTCACTCCAACAACAATAGCAAAGTTCAACAGGCCAGCAAATAACAAATGCTGACAAAGTTGTAGAGAGATCGGAAATCTTATGTACTGCTGGTGGAAATGTAAAATGGTACAACCACTATGAAAGGCAGTCTGACGCTTTCTGAAAAAGTTGGAAATAGATATGTGACCCGGTAATTTCACTACTAGGAAACCAGAGACACAACTCAAACAGATGTATGCACACCCATGTTTATTGCTGCATTTTTCACAATAGTAAAGAGATGGAAGCAACCCAAGTGCCCATCAACAAACTAATGGATAGAAAAACAATAGTACATTCACACAATGGAATACAACACAGCATTGAAAAAACATGAACTCATAAGAGCCTTGAAGACATTATGTTAAGTGAAATACCTCAGTCATAAAAGGATAAATATTACTTAACTTCATTGTTATAAAATAGGACAGGCATGAGGGGGTGGGAGAAAATGGGGAAAGAGTGGGTAGATAATGAACACTGCATTAGAACAGAGAAAGAGAAAACTATCTGAAAGGACTATATCATTATGCATTATATGTTTGAGAACAATCTGAAACAGAGGATGCACTGTGAAGTGGGGTGGGTGAGTGTGGAGGGGAAAAGGGGTAGAAAATGTGCAACAATGAGTAAATAAAAGAGAGAAAAAGTAAAAATTTTAAAAAAAAGAATACCTAAAAAAGGTGAGAAGCTACCAATTGGAAGAATACCTTCAGAAACTTTATATCCAACAAGAATTTAATAATCAAAATATGCATAAACCTTTGAGGGGGAATGAAGGGGGAGGGAAGAAAGATGTGTATCAATGAATGAAAACCCAATTCTTCTATAGACTTCCATTCCAATCACTATGTATAGGTGTGCGTGTGTGTATTGTTATGTGCTGTTGAGTCATTTGTGACACATAGTGACCCTATATATAATAACTCTGAATTCTGCTTTATCTTAAGCCAATCTCACTGTCTCTGCCACACCTACCCTATTACTCCAGTCACTGTGTCATTCCATCTCATCCGGGGTCTTCCTCTTCTGCACTATCCCTCCACATTTCCAAACATTATGTCCTTTTCCAAGGACTGGTCCCTCCTGACCACATGCCCAAAGTATGTAAGATGAAGCTTCTAAATCATTGCCTCCAAGAAGCAGCATATATATAGAACTTCAACAACCGAACATAAAGGCAAATACCCAATCATAACATGAGCAAAAGATCTGAATAGACATTTCATGAACAAGGCTATTCAAAAGGCTACCAAACACCAGAAAAGCTGCTCAACCATTAGTCATCAAAGAGGTGCAAATCTCATTGAAATGAAAAATAAACAACCTAAATTTAAAAAAAAAAAACAAAGAGGTGCAAATCTAAACCAGAAAGAGATCCATTTCACTAGTAAGAAGCCTAGGATAAAAAAAAAAAATAAAAGAGAGAAAGAAAATAAAACATTCTAGTAAGGATGAGAAGAATTTAGAACTCTTATCCATTGCTGAAAGGAAGGCAAAAGGGTATGGCTGTGAGAAACTGTCATGGTTTCTAAAACAACTAAAAAGCACAGTTGTTGTATGTCACTGAGTAGGAACTGACTCATAGCTGACCCTCCAGAGGGTTTTCAGAGGCAGTAAATCACACAGGAAGAGATTGCCATCCTTTTCCTGTGGAGCAGCTGTGGACTGGAACCGTGTGCCTTTAGGACTGCAGTGCAACTTCTTAGCACTAGAGCTAAAAAACCCAACCGGGTATGATCCAGCAATCCAGTATATTCACTCCTATGTACATATCCACAAGACTTGAAAACTGAGTTTTGTACACTGAAGTTCAACGCAGCACTATTCACAATAGCCAAAGATAGAAACAACTTAGATGTCCATCAACAAATAAATAAAATTTGCTATTTACATACAATGAACTTATCCAGTAAGAGAAATGAGGTCTTTTTTTATTATTATTTTCTATTTATTTTAATGAAAGTTTACAGAGACTTTGGACTTCCATTCATTTATTGTTGCGAGAAATGAAGTCTTGACACATGCTATGCTACAGTAAGTTTAAGGATACTGTGTTAGATACAGTAAGTCAGCCTCAGAAGGACAAAATATATAAAAAGAGAGAAGACCAGGCAAATCTACAGGCACTAAAGTTTACTAGTGATTTCTGGGGGTAGGGGGATGTGGTCAATGTTTAAGGAGTACTGAGTTTCAGTTTACACTGACAGGAAAAGCAGAATTAATTAATAGGGATACACAGCCTACTAACATAATTGTTGTAAATAAGCTGTACACTTGTGAAATGTTTAACTGGCAAAAGTTATATGATATACATGTTAAACAAATGATATTTTTACATACAACTAGATCTACGTGTATAGTAGAGCAAAGAGGAAGAAATTATGAAAATGACTTAGCAATAACCAAACATCTTGACAGAATGAGTGACTGAGCTGGAGAGCATGGACCCACAGTCTTAGAGAATATCAAAGTCAACAGGCACTGTGCAGTCCACAAAGAAAATGTTCTACATTCCACTTTAATGAGTAGTAATAAGATCTTAAAGGCTTGTGTGGAATTATTAGTCTCTCCTTGCTCAGAACAAAGAAGAATAAAGAAAGTCAAAGATCATTAGTCCTTCAGAATCACTAGAACACCAGTCTCCACAACCCTGATCCCAGAACTGAATGGTACCCAGCTACTACCACTGACCACTCTGAAAGTGATAACAATGACAGAGTGGGAGAAAAATATGGAACAAAACTAACTATTTAGCAAACCACTAAATAGACCATGCTTATTGCTCTAACAGAAACTAGTGAAATCCCAGACACTATGGACATCAGCTAGCTTTCAACCTGAAAGTAACTTATTCAACTTCTAGTGAAAGAATGTTGTTGCTAGGTGCCAACAAGTCAACTTCTACTCCCAGTAACCCTGTACAACAACCTAAGCCTTGACCAATCCTGCCCCATTCTCACCCTCTCTGCCTTGCTCAAACCTATTGCTGTAATCACTGTGTAAATCCACAGTGTTGAAAGTCTTCCTCTTCCCTCTCTTCTGATTCTCCTTCCCAAGTCTGATGTCCTATTCTAAGGTCTCTCCTGATAACATCCCCAAGGTATGTGAGACGAAGTTTCACCAGCCTTGTCTCTATGGAGCACTCCGACTTCACTTTTTCAAAAACAAGTTTGTTCTTTTGGCTTTTGTTGTTCTGTACCACCAAGTTGGAACGGATTCACAGCTGACCTTCCAGCAGGTTTTCCGAGGCTGTAAATCTGATGGAAGGAGAAAGACCATCTTTGTTCCATGGAGCAGCTGGTGGATTTAAACCATGTTCCTCTGGGTTGGTAATGTAGCTCCTTACCACTAGGACACCAGAGTTCCTGTTCTTTTGGCAGCCCCTGGTAATATTTAATACCCTTCATTGATAACACAATTCAAATGTAGCCATTCTTCTTCAACAGACCTATAAGGCAGTCAATAACACTGCAGAGGAATGAATGTCTTAGAACAATCAACTATAAAAGATCAAAAGGGCAACATTTACACAAGGATAAAGCTCAGGAGACAAGAAGGGATAGGAAAAATGAATGGAAATGGGAAATACACATAAGAGGCAGGAAGAGTGTTGTTATAATGTAGGGATTGTTGTTTTGTGCCATTCAGTTGCTTACAACTCATATAACCCTATGTACAACAGCCTTGAACCCTGCTCTATCTTGAGCCAACCTAATTGTCTCTGACACTCTCACTCCCATTACCCCAGTCACTCAGTCAATCCATCTCATCCAGGGTCTTCCTCTCTTGAACTGTCCCTCCACCCTTTCTAGCATGATGTCCCTTTCCAAGGGACATCCCTCTCCTTGCAACATACAGAAAGAAAGCATGTCAGACAAAGCCTCAAAATCTCTGCCTCCAAGGAGGAGTCTGGTTTCACCCTCTCCAGAACAAATGTATTTATTCTTCTAGGAGTCCATGGTATATTCAATACCCTTCTCTAGCACCACAACTCAAAGGCATCAATTTTTCTTCTGTCATCTTTATTGACTTGCCAGCTCTCTGAGGCAGAGAAAGTAATTACAAAGATCTAGATCAGTCCCACCTTAGTTTCTAGACTGACATCACTGCTCTTCAGTACTCTGTAGTGTTCCCAACAGCAGATTTTACAAATGCAATTCGTCTTTTGATTTCTTGGCTGCTGGTATCAACAGTGCTGAGTCTGTTAACAATCTCAGTCTCTTCACCACCTATCATGATGCTGCCAGTCAGCCCAGTGGTGAGAATCTTTGTTGTCTTGATATTGAGCTTCAATCCATTATGAAAGCTACAGTCCCTGACCTCCAGCAAATGCTTCAGGCCGTCCTCAGCTTCCTCAAGCAAGGCTGTGTTGTCTGCATAACGCAAGTTGTTGAGGAGTCTTCCTCCAAACTACATTCCTCCTCATAAAGCCCAGCCTCCCAGAAGATTTGCTACACATATAGATTGAAAAGGTATGGAGATAGGATTGACTTACACCTTTCCGATTCTGAACCAGTGTTTCCTTGCTCTACTCTGATGACTGCCTCCTATTCCAAATATAAGTTTCAAATAAGCACAATCAAGTGTTCTAGGATTCCCATTCTTGTCAGAGGTAACCATAGTTTGTTGCGATCCACAGAGTCAAATGTCTTTGCATAGTCAATGAAATACAGGTAGACATTCCTCTGGTATTCTCGCTTTCGAACAAGATCCAGCTAACATTGGCTATAATATCCCTAATGCCAGAGTCTCTTCTAAACCCAGTCTGCATATCTGGTACCTCTCTGCTGATGTGCTATTCCAGTCATTTTTGGATCATTTTCAGCAGGATCTTACCTGCATGTGTAATGTTACTGTTCGATAATTTTCAAACTTTGTAGGGTCACCTTTTTTAGTGCTATGAAACATAATAAACTATTGAATGGAAAACAAATATGCTTTGTAAACTTTCATTCAATCTCAATAAAAAGCTTTAAAAAGTTGTGTTGACAGACATAACAACAAAGAATACTTGCTAAGAGAATTTATATACAAACAAAATAACTCATAGAATTTGGTTCGGGGATTTGAAAGCTTAGGGTGATCTTATGACCTTACCAGTTAACTGGGCTGATAATGGGTTTGGTGCTTTTAACTCCAGGGTTACTGGATTGTTCCTTGGGTCCTAAAAGCTTGCATATTGAAAGTGGTAAAAGGAATCTGCAACAATATCAACAGTTAAAATATTTATTTTAGAAGACTTAATTCTTTCTCTTTAGGATTAAGAATAAAGCAAGAATAGCTGGTGACTTTGAATTGTGGTGCTGGAGAAGAGTACTGAATATCTCACAGACTGCTAAAAGAAAAAAAAAACAAAGTCTGTCTTGATGCAAGTGCAACCAGGGTGCACCTTACAAGCAAAGATGGAGAAATTTGCTATCACATACTTTGGGCATATTATCAGGAGGGGCTTGTCTTTGAATAGGACATCATGCTGCGGAAGATGGAGAGTCAGAGAAAAAAAGATGAACCCCAGCAACAAGACGGATTGACACAGTAACTGTAACAATTGACTCAAGCATATCAGAGATGGTGCAAAATTCAGATCTGTTGTACACAGAGTTGCTATGAGTCACAGTCAACTCGACGGCACCCTAACAACAACATATACCATTGTTGCTGTGTTCCGTGGAGTCAATTTCATCTCACAGTGATTCTACCTAAAGTGGTAGAGCCGCCCTGTAAGATTCTCCTGGATGTAATTAACAGAAGCAGATTGCCAGGTCTTTCTCCCATGGAGCTGCTGGGTGGGATCTCACCTTCAACCATCCAGTTAGCACCAAGTACTTAACACTAAAGGTCTTGAGGGGCAGAATATGGCAAGTTCTAATAGCTCCATCTCACATACTTTGGGCACATGGCCAGGAGGAACATGGACATCATGTTCAGAATGGTGGAGAGACAGCGCAGGAGAAGACGACCCCGGATGAGAAGGACTGACACAATGGGGCAATGGAGGTAGGTGTGTAGGAATTAGTGAGACTGGCTCCAGACAGGGCAGGGTTCAGAGCTTTTGTACACAGTGTCAGTATGAATCGCAGGTGACTCAACAGCACATAACAACAATAATATTAATGAGGATGCCCTGGTGGCCTACTAGTAGAAGCTGTGCTGTAATCACAGAGGTACATGGTTCAAATCCACTAGCTGTGACTGGCAATCTTCTCCCTTGTGATTTATTGCCTCTGAAAACCTTTTAGAGAGTCAGCTATGGGTCGGTTCCAACTTGATGGGAGACAACAACAATATTAATGAGCTTTAAAATTGTATTTATTGATTGTGTGCTGCACTCCTCATGGGATAAGCAGATAAAGTATTGCCTATTACCTATTCTGTTTTCTGATATCTAAGGAAACTGTAAACAAAGAAAAATAGCTACATATAAATTTTTAAAACATTTTATTTTTCACCAAAGAACATTTTTTAAAACTACTTTCCCACCAAATTTACTCTGGTAAAAGCACTTGCTCTCATTTTTCAGCATGAATGCAGACAATGAGAGCAGATTTAAAAAATGGTTTAATTCTAGCATACTTTAGCTTTCAAGTTAAGTGGTTTAAAAATTGTTTTATAATCTGTCATTAGGAAGAAACCATACTTCTAGAAAGAATTATTGTCCTCCTTTTTAAAAGTTTGCAGAAATACATTCATATCTTACAAAATAGAATGTATACCCAAGAGTTCCTTCAGCTTTATAAAACCCATCAGTTATTATGTCCATTCTTTCATGGTCATGGACAGTGATATAACTTTATAATGTCGAATAGTAATAATTTTTATTTTTTTTTAATTGGCAAAAACATATTGGGGGTACAAGGAGGTGAGGGTTAGGGGCAGAGGGTGAGGATGGGCCAGGATGCAGTTGCAGAGCTGCACAGTTTGGTCGGTGGGGGGAGCAGGTGAAGGAAATGATGAGGGTCCAGTGGGGACCAGATGCTACAGAAGAATGACAAGCATTTTCCAATAGTAATTAAACCAACTGTC
>NW_006399767.1:15878049-15886137 GCF_000299155.1 Elephantulus edwardii | reverse complement strand
CTCTGTGGTCAGGGAGAGTGTTTCCAATTCCAGCACTGCCACTTTTACCCCCCCCATAAGTGGTCATACTATATTTTGAAGTAGGTGTCACTGCCCTCCCCCTTTATATATGATAAAGGGAACCTGAGAATTGTGAACAGATTCCCCCCAGGTCTAACCATCTTTCGGCAGAAGCATTCAACAGAACAAAATATGTGATGGCATTTAGGATGTTGGTCCTCTTGTGCATGCTGCCACTGTTAATTAAGGTCCTCAGACTCACAGTGACTTTCAGCAATCCATTGCATAGGTAATCATCCTCTTTGGCCTGTCCAATGCATAGGTAATAGTCCTCTTTTGCCTTTTCAATAAAAAATATTGTGTGTGTGTGTGTGTGTGTGTGTGTGTGTGTATGTGTGTATGTGTGTACTGTCAAAATGTATCTGACTGGTACAGGAGGAGATTGTCCCACCTTCTCAAGCAGAGCATCTGGTGGATTTGAACCACACACCTCTGGGATTGTAATAATCTTAAAGTACAATCTAAATCTCATTTCCAGCAGACATTTTTGGGAAGGGAGGGTATAGGTAAACTACTTCTAAAATGCTTACAGAATAACAAACAAAAACTCAAAAACATTGCCACTAAATTGATTCCAATTCACAGTGACCCTATAGAGCAGGATAAAGTAGAAGTGCCTCATAGTTTGCAAAGCGGAAAATTTTATTCAAACAGATTGTTGTATCCTCTCTATTGCAGATTCGATTTGCTGGCATTTCAGTCAGCAGCCAAGGATTTGAACACTGCGCCATGTGTACTTTCTCTATAGTTGAAATGTTGTTGTTAAGATACTGGAGAGTTGACTATAACTCTTAGCTATCCTGTAAACAGCAGATGAGAACACTGTCCTATCCTGTATCATCCTCACAATCTCCCACACGCTCCTGCTCATTGTAACAGTGACGGTATCAATCCATCTCTTTCAGTTCCCCCCACCTTTGCCAGCATGAAGTCCTTCTCCAAGGACTGGCCCTTCCTAATAACATCCCAAAAGTATGTGAGATGAAGTTTCACCATCCTTGCCCCCAGGGATACCCCTGGTTATACTTTTTCCAAGACATACTTGTTTTTTCTTTTAGTAGTCCGTATTCAATATTCTCAGGCAACACTACAACTCAAAGGAGACTAGTCTTCATGTTTATTAGAATATACCAAAGTCATTTTAAAAATAGCAAAGACATAACTATTGAGAATCACAACAAAGTAAGAGTAATAATTATATGATATTTTGCAAGGACTAGTGTAGAGGAAACTGGGAATGTGTGGGGTATCAAGGAGATCACGACTGGGCAACACTGAGTGGACAGGGGCAAAGGCTACGCACACCCTCAGGGCCAACTGTGCCTCCACTGAGAAACTCTTAGTCCATTAGTCTAAATGGACTAATGCAACAGAATAGAAAGCTCAAAAATAGTTCCGTATACTTAAAGAAACTTGATATACAGGAACAGTGTCATCCAAATCAATCACTCATAAAGTTCAGACTGTTTAGTAGATGGAGTTGGGAAAATAAGCCTCTCTGTACACAGAAAATAAAGCCTGATCTCACATAATGCTGAGTGAAATAGCTCAATCACAATAGGGCAAATATTGCATAACACCACTGTTATAAAACAGGACTGATACAGGGTAGAGGAAAACTAAGAACAGAGGGTATAATAATGAATACTGCGCTGGAAAAGATGAAGAAAAGAACTGTTTAAAAGGAATATATGATTAGGCATTATATGAACGACAACAGCCCAGAATAAGAGGTACACTACAAAGAGGACTGGGGTGGGGGTGGGGGAGAGGGAGATAATTGTGCAATCGTGCACACAAATTTTTTTTAAAAATTAACTGGGGGAGGGAAGAGGGAGTAAAATGTTTAACAATGAACGAATGAAAATCTATCTTTTCTGTAAATTTTCATAAAAATTGAAAATTTCATTTAAAAAAAAAAGTCAGATCTCAGTCTTACAACACATTCAAAGACCAAACCCAAAATCAAGCCCCTGCCACAAAGACCAAATCCAAAATCAAGCCCCTGCCATTGAGTAAGTTCTGCCTCATACTGATGCTCTGCTGGGTTTCCGAAGCTGTGAATCTTTTTGAGAGGAGACTGACCACCTTTCTCTGCTGGAATGGCTGGAGGATTCAAACTGCCAACATTTACACACTAAGCCACTAGGGCTCTTTAAATATTGCTCCAGTTAGATTTAAAACATAACATGAAAGATAAAGCCACAAAGCTAAGAGGAAGAAATGTAGGGGGACAATTTAGTTGACCTGCATCCAAAGAGCATAAATAAATGAAGATTAAATAATAAGAGTTTTAACTACAACAAAATGAAGTATTTATGTTGTAAATGAATGAATGCATGAATGAATGAATAAATAAATAAGTAGATAGGCAAAGCTACTAGCTGACAAACATCCTCAGGGATGAGACCAGTCTAAAATCAACCAGAGGTTGATAACGTAGATATACAGTAGTTGTTAGTTGCCATGGAATCAATTCTGGCTCCTAGTGACTGAACCAATGACTGCAAAGCAGAACTGTTGCTTTTTTAAAAGCTGTAATCTTTTAGAGACATACTGTCAGACCTGTACTATGAGGTGAGTTTGAACCACCAACCTTTCAATTAGTAATTTAGTGCTTAACAATGTGTGGCACCAAAGCAAAACATATGCATTTATTCTTTTTTTTATTATTAAGTTTTAATGAACATTTGCATTTATTCTTATAAATCAACAATAACAAAGATACAGGAAACACAAGGGACATATATAAAAAGGGGAAATTCACAGAAAGATGAAAGCTAAAATATAAAGAATTGCCCAAACTCATTAGTTATAAGAAAATACAAATTAAAATAAGATTACTAAGTGACAAAAATTAGAAATGGAGACATTATCATGGGTTGGTGAGGTTATGGGAAGTAATGCAATGTTTGTGGGCTGTAGACAGGACAATCAGTCCATCTATATGACAACACCACTCCTGGGCCTACATCCCAGGGAAATTCTCAAGTACCTCCAGAGCGAACACATGCAAGATGATTACTGAAAAGAAAAAAAAAAGATGATTACTGGTGGCACTGTTTGTGGTAACCTAGGTGTTTGTCACTATGGGGATGGATGCACACCATGGAATACTATGCTGCAGTTAGAAGCAATTAGCTTGGTATATATCCAACAGTATACACAGCTGATAAAACATAATGCTGAGTAAAAACCAGAGTAATTGCTAGCCTGTTTTTACCGGGAACACTCTCTAGGCAAATTCTACAATATTAAGGTGCAGTGAGCATTTTTCTAACAAAATACAAATATGTTTTTTCTAAATCACTATCTTACAAAGACGGATACAGACAAAGTCAACAATACACACCAACGACATTAAAGAGGCTACCTGTTGTTTTTTTTTAAAGTATCCTTGAGGGGACAATGACTCCCAGTAACCCAAAGGACACCAGATCTGAACCTTGCCATACTGTCCATCTTCACAGTCTCTTGTATGCTTGTTACAGTCACTAAGTCTCTCTCATTGGTGATTTTTTCTATTTCTCTGACCTTTCTAATCAGCATAATGATTTTTATCCAAGCACTGGCTCCTCAGGACAATATGCCCATTCTTGCTTTTAAGGATCCCCCTGGTTACACTTCTTTCAATTAAAGACTTTTTTTTTGTTCATTCATTTGTTTTTAAAAAAATATTTGTTTGTTCCTTCAGCAGTCCATGGGATATTCAGTAATTTATTTACATATATATTCAGTATTCTTTAACACCATAATTCAAAAGCATCAATTCTTCTTCTGTCATCCTTATTCATTGTCCAACTTTCAGATGCATAGGAAACAAATGAAATACTATGGCTTGGATTAGATCAGGCACCCCTTAGAAAATCTGCTCCAAAGTGCAAAAGAGCAATGATGTCAGTTTAAAGACTAAGGTGCCTGCACCTTATCTGTTGTTAGGTGCCAGTGAGTTAAACAGGCCTCAGCAACCGTATGGACATCAACTCTGACCTCTGTCCTATCCTTACAACTGCTACTGCTTTTAATTAAGCCCACTGTTGAAGTCACTGTGTCAACACACCTCCCTGTGGATCTTCCTGTTCTTAACTAACTCTACTTTTCCAAGCATAATATCTTTTTCCAGGGGCTGGGTCATCTTTTAGGACTACCCAAAACATGTGAGATGAAGTGTCACCATCCTTGCATCTAAAAAGCCCCCCTGGCTAAAGTTCTTCCAAGTAAGTTTTGTTTGTTCTTTTGGTAGTACCTGGAATATTAAATACTTTTCATCAGCAATACAATTCAGAGTCATCAAATGTTTTCCCATCTTTCTTATTTATTGTCCAACTTTCATATGCATATAAAGCAAGTGAAAATATCATGGTTTAGGTCTGATACACTCTAGATGAAGAAACAAAAGATTTCTACTAACTTCTGGAAACTGATATTGAGTGAACAAGCAATCAAGATGCATTAATATTAGCTGATGACTAGAATGCTCTTCTTTAGAAGAGGCTGTGTGGCACCAGGATATCACTGCAGATGTCAGACAGATCCGGATCAAAAGCAAAGAATACAAGAATAATGTCTATTTGTGCTTTATTGACTATCCAAAGGTATTTGACTGTGTGGATCATAACAAATTGTAGCTAACATTGAGAAGAATGGAAATCTCAGAGCACTTCACTGTGCTCATGTGAAACGTATACCTAGATCAAGAGGCTGTTGGGTGAACACTACATGGTTTAAAATTAAGAAAGGAGTGTGTCAGGGTTGTATGCTTTCTACATACCTATTCAATTTGTGTGATAAGCAAATCCAAGAAGCTGGACTCTATGAAGAAGAATGTGATATCAAGATCAGAGGAAGACTCACCAGTAGCCTGTTTATGTAGATGACACACCTTGCTTGCTGAAAGTGAGGACCTAAAACACTTGTTGCAGAAGATCAAAAAAGACAGCCTTCAATACGGATTGCATCTCAACAGGAAGAAAACAAAAATTCTTATCACTAGACGGATAAGATAGACAACATCAGGACAGATGGAAAAAAGATTGAAATTGTCAACAACTTCATCTTACTTGGAAGCACAATCAACACGTCTGGTACCAGCAGTCAGGAAATCAGGGGATGGACTGGGAAAACCATTAGGGATCTCTCTAATTTATTGAGGAGTAATGATGTCAGTTTGAGGACTAAGGTGTGTCTGATTCAGGCTATGGTCTTTCTGCTCACTTGCTATGCATCTGAGGAATGGACAATGAATGATGATGACAGAAGAATAATTGATGCCTTTGAGCTACGGTGTTCGAGAAAAGGTACTGAACATCCCATGGATGGCCAAAAGAACAAACAAATATGTCATGGAGAAAGTGCAGCCAGAGTGCTCCTTGGAGGCAATGATGACAAAGCTTTGCCTCACATACTTTGGGCATGTTGTTAGGAAGGGCTATTCCTTGGAGAGAGAAATCATGTTCAGAAAGGCAGAGGGTCTGTGAAAGAGAGGAAGACCCTCAACCAGATGGATTGACACAGTATAGACAGGGTTCAGAGCTGTTGTTCATACGGTTGCTATGAGTCATACTGACTCAACACCACCTGACAACAAAAAGGATGAAAAAGTTGGGAACAAAGAGGACTGTTGTTGATAGGGGAGAGTCAAGTTGAGCACAACGCAGTGTGATTCTATGAACAACAGATCTGAACCCTGTCCTATCCTGTGCCATCCTCATCATCTGACACATTTGATCCTACAGCTGCAGTCACTGTGTCAATCCATCTCGTTGAACATTTTTCTCTTTTTTGCTGACCCTCCACTTTTTCTAACATGATATCCCTCTCCAATAAAGGAGGCCTGGTAGTGAGTAAATATGGCCTTGGTGACGGAACTGAAGCAAAATTTCATGATGGAATTTTGTACAATCAAGTGATTTATTCATTACAAATATATTTTTTATAAAACCCTGAAGAGTGATCTAACCTCCTGGAATGCCCAGGAATCAGAATGACTACATCTGTAGAAAGAGTGGAAAAGCTCAATATCCATAATCTGAACAAGGTCAAGAGCCAACTGTGCAACAGAGCATCAATTTCTCACATAGAAATTAAAACTGAAGAAAAGCCCAAGTTCTTATTAGCCCTACATAAATTCCACTGCCACATTTTAGCCCACAGGCAAACTACCTTTTCTCATGGCTTCAACTAAACTTTGAAGGAGAAATATTGTCTGCCTTATCTGCCCTATATTATGTTCCACTAGAAGATATTTCAGCTACTCAGGAACACTTTCTAACAGATCTCAGTTGTCTAAAGATTTCACAGGCAGACTGCTGGCTGCCAGCGTAGGTGTTACAGCTAATATACTCATTACACCACACTACTAACAAAAATGAATTAACATATTCAGCGTAAAATGACACAGCTATTCCACATCTCATGAGCCGCCCAGAAAAATGACATTTTTCCAATAATTTTCCAATAATTACCTGCCCTCCCTTTTTTAATGTCTCACAATAAAATGCCACAATCCCAAATGTTGACTTGTTGTTGTTGTTGTTGTTGATTGCCATTGAGTCGAGCACGACTCATAGCGACCCCATGAACAAAAGGCCTGAAACCCTTCCACAACCATCACCATTTATCAAAGTTCACAGAGTTTCCAGATGCATGCTGTTTAGGAAGTGGATATGTAAAGAAAACGCCAAGCAACTTGTAGGACATTGTATGTAAATTCTATCAAATGACAGTACCTCAGTATTTCATATTTTAATACTAAGTGTTCACAGGTGAGAGAATCAAAGATGAATATTAGGATTGGTGGAGGTCAAGCTTTCAGGGTCAGTTAAATCATCCTTGCATATGATAAATAATATATTACTTTATACAAGCTTATGGTGCTTAATTTTCCCCTGAATGACCGCCTACACAGAGCACTTAGCTAGATGATATTAGCATTTCATAAACGTTATTTTAGATCTCACAACAACCTAATGGACTAGGTACTATTATTTCCATCTTACAGGCAATTTTTCAAGTCAAATGCTGCTTCTTTATAACTACCTTAAATGAGCACTGAATGGCCTCAACTTCTACTATATCCCCTCTTTCTGCTTCTCTAATCTCATTCTTGATTAAGAAAAAAATCTTATTTAACAGGTAACTTATATGAATGGACTTATCATCTCCTCCACTCAATCTCCTTCTCTTGCCTAAAGCTCCTCTACAGACCTCATTCATAAAAAATGTTCTCTGTTAACCCCAGGCTCAAGTGCTAGTTAAAACAAAACACTATAGAAATCTACAGAGAAAAATGAAATACTTTCTTTTTTACAAAAAGGAAAAAAATGGAATACTTTCTTTTTAAAAAATCCCCAAACCAAACCAACTGTCACTAAGTTATACTGCCTCATGGTGACAGCACCTCCTTCCCTTTGAATTTCCACAGCTGTAAATGTAAATGTAAAGATTGCCCATCTTTCCCTCAAGGAGCAGCTGGGGGTTCAAAACACCAACATTCCATTAGCAGACCAACCCATACTATACTACGCCACCAGGTCTTCTGATCCCAATCTCAGTTTTTACATTTTCTAAAATAGGATTATAATGTGATAGGGAATGTCTGTGTGCACTGGATTTCATAACATGACTTTGGGGTTTTGGTTCCCCCCCCCCATTAAAACTTAACGGATGTCTCCCTTTGTTAGCAAAAAGAGACCTACTGCATTTTCAACACCTAAACAATAACCACTGTATAGATCCATCGTAACTTAGCTAAAAACTGATAGACAGCAGATACCAAGCTGGTACATTGTATTAACGTAACAATAACAACAAAACCCTATAAAGAACACCTTTTACTCAAATTTTTCATGCAAGTATATGAATGTATCTGTAAGACATACTCCTAATAAGGAAATGATGAATCACCAAGTACATTGATTTAAAAAAAATTCTGTTGTCTTATTGCTATTGCTAAGACTTCCAAAACAATATTGAATAAAAGAGGTGATAGTGGGCATCCTTGCCTAGTTCCTGTTCTTAAAGGGAATG
>NW_006399767.1:15859314-15874234 GCF_000299155.1 Elephantulus edwardii | reverse complement strand
AAAAATAAAAAAAATTCTGAGCACATATTGTCAAATTTGTCCCCAAGAAAATGCCCATTGCTACCAACAGTTTGTGAGAGTTCTAACAAACTCAGTATTTGCTGTGGCCATCAAGTCAGCACGAGCCCACAGCCTCCCTTCACTGGTTACAATCTACAAGGCTGTAAATTGTAACAGAAGGAGAAGGCCCATCTTTCTAGCTAGAGCCTGTGGTTGACTTAAACCACCAGAGATATGAGGTCTTTTAATTAGCAGTACAACTTGGTACAGACTGTGCCACACTCGGGGTACCATTACTTTTTTTAACCCTTATCAGTCAAATAATATATAAAATGGGGCCTTTTTATTTTTATATTTATTTAATTGATTAGTATTACAGAAACATAGGGCTTAAATCAATAATAATTTTAGTTATAGGCTAAATTGAACTGCCTAAGGAGAAAAAAATTAAGAGAAATATTAATTGTATAACCAGGGAGAAGGGTAATGTTTAATAAATTTCAGAATTTAGCATGGCAATAGCAGGCACATGTGAGTCTGATCTCTTCACTAAAGCAGACCTTTTGCTTGGGGAAAAAAGACACTGCTATCAGTTTTCCAGTTATATCATGTGTTTTAGAAACTACCTCCATAAAAGAATATACAATTTACCATAAACAAGGGTTCTCAAGTTTGGACTCACTTGTTGCTACATGAGTTCAAGTGTTGCTAATCATCACCAGGGAGAGAGAAACAGCGAGATGATTTGCATCACAGATCTATATGTACAACACCTGAGCTCACTCAACACTTCTAATACTTGCCTGACAAGGTGGACAGAGGCTGGGCCCTGTGAAAAAGGATGAAAATGCGTGAGGACATGTCTGAGAAGCTGTTCTCACTGGAGAACTGTACCGGAGTCTTTGGTGAAGCTGAATTCTAACACATACTTCCCTAAATAAACTCTGTAACTGTGTGGGGACAAATGATGTCAAAACTGCTAAAAGGCCAGAGAGGCTGCAGAAAAGTCAGACTCAGAGGTCAGGTGACCCTGCAACGCCATTTTTACACTAAACAACACTCCCTGATGGTTAATACTGTTTGGAAATGTTGCCATGATCCTTAGTATTAATGGAGCTCTGGTGGTCTAGTGGCAAGAAGCAGCGATGCAATCCCAAAGGCATGCGGTTTGAAGCCACCAGCTGCCCCATGGGAGAAGGGTGGGTAATCTCCTCCTGTGTGATCAACTACCTCTGAAAACCCACTGGAGGGTCAGCTATGGTTCCAACTCTATGGTACACAACAACAACAATCCCATATATGGTAAATTCTAACCTCTATGATGTTAATGAGGCAAGATTAGAAGAGGTTCTGTTAAGAAACAATCACTCTCATCTCATGAGGGAGTCTCCTCTAGAGTGTGGCCTACATGACTGCATGTTTGGATGCTCTGGCAAAGCAAGGGAGATTTTTTGTTCCATCCTACATCTGCTATCTAGCTCATGGCCTCTGCACTTGAACCAGTGGCTTGCTGCACTTGCTGACTATGGACTTGTCAGTCTCCAAAGTCAGACTTCTGTGACCATGCTTCCCAACAACTACCTTTGACTACTCAGCTTCTGAAACCGGCAGTCTCCAAAGTTCCCTGAAGACAACTTTGAATCTGGCTGTCTCTGAAGCCAGCATCTTGAAGGTCAACAGCCTGAGGCTGCACTTGCCTGCTGACAACGTGGAGTTGTGACTTACAGAACTGGGACCTGCTAGCCTCCACAAGCATGTGAGTTCTGTCTTTGAAACCTCTCCTTGTGTGCATGTACGTGTGTGTATACATAGTCTTCACTGGTTTTGTTTCTCAAGAAAACCCAGCCTAAGACACATCTCTTTTAATTACCAGTCCAGTGTGGTATTTTAGGTTGCTTATATCTGACCTTTGATCTTTTTTTTATAGGTGTAAGGTAGTAGTGGCTGTTAGGTGCCATCAAATTAACTGTGACTGACATCAACTGTACGTAAGAAGAGCAGAACTGCCTGCCCATAGAGTTTTCTAACCTAGAATCTTTATGGGAACAGATGGCCATGTCTTTTCTCCACTGGACTGAGTTCAAACCACCAACCCTTTGGCTAGCAGCTGAATGGCTGTTCATTGGACTACCAGGGTTCCTGAAAGTGCTATTAGTTTCTAGTCATAAGCATCTAGTATAATTAACACACTTGATACTGCTATTGTTAGGTGCCATCGAGTTAACTACAACTCTAGCAACTTTATGAATACCACATCTGAACTGCCTTATCCGATGCTATCCTCATGATCTCCAGCATGTTTGAGCCCACTGTTACAGCCACTGTGTCAACTCATCTCATGTTGAGGGTTGTCTTCCTTCTCTTACTTAACCAGCATGATGTTTTTTTCCCAAGAATTAGTCCCTCCTGACAATATGTCCAAAGTGTATGAGACCAAATTTCAACATCTTTATTTCTAAGGAGCATCCTGGTTACACTTTCTCCAAGACAGATTTATTATTTTGGAAGTCCACGGGATATTCAATACTCATCACCAACATCACAATTAAAAAACATTGATTCTTCTTTACTCTTATTCATCATCCAACTTACAGTGCATACGTAGCAACTGAAAACATCAGGGCTTCAATCAGGTGCACCTTAGCCTTTAAACTGACATCCTTGCTCAGAAGTCCCTGAAAGCAAAGTTTCCTAATGCAACATGTTTTGATTTCTTGACTGATGATGTCATGAGTGTTGATTGTGGAGCCAAGTAAAATCATTTCACTGACAACTTAGCTCTATCTTGATTTATTCATTGCAAATACCTTTTTATGGTTTTCATCCAATGGGCTACACAGAAATCAAACTGACTCCATTTGTAGAAACAGTTGATGGAGAAGCTCAACAACAGCAGTTAACACAAAGCCAAGAACTAAATGTGGTGAAAAGAATCAGTTAATACCAAAATATTTCAAAAAGTATCATATGATCAAGAGCCAACGGTAATAAAGGAAAAAGTTCAAGCTGCATTGAAGGCATTGGCAAAAAATAAGGCCCCAGGAATTGATGGAATACCAAATGATGTGTTTCAAATGACAGATACAGCCCTGGATGTGTTCACTAGTCCACACCAAGATTTTGGAGGACAGTTGCCTGGCTGACTGAAAGAGATCCATATTTGTTCCCACTTCAAAGAAGGGTGATAAAGGAATTATTGTATGAAAATCAATTTTTAAAAAGGAAAAAAATTAAAGAAATAAAAGAAATGTTGTATTGGGAAAAATTTACAACAGTATCTTTCCAAAGTAATAAAGGTCTAAGATTCCTCTGAAAAAATATTACAAACTCTGTATAAGACCACTGTTTTTTAAAAAACAAACAAAAATAACTCTAAAAGGTTTACATGTGGAGAGAATCAATCTAGTATGGATATGGTGGGAGGGAGTTGAAAATGAGTTGACACTCAATGAACATCTCCCTGGAACAGGTGAAGGAAAACAAACTGTAGAATGAATGGATGATCAGACATTCATAGGTGTTATAATAAATAACAAGCAACGGGAATGAAAGGAGAGAGAGGGTAAAGAGAAAGGCAATGTACAATGAGAGGGGAATGATAACATGGTAACTAAAGTGTATTAATTAAATGAATTAATGATATAAAAAAAGAACTAAATGTGGAACAGACCATCAATTACTCATGTGTAAGTTCAAATTAAAGTTGAAGAAAATTAAGCAAGCACTGAGAAGTTTATTAGTTTATGTCAGAACTATTTAATCCATATGCTGAACAAATAATTTACAAAGCTGGACTATGTTAAGAAGAATGGGGCATCAGGACTGGAGACTCATTAACAATCTGCATTATGCAGATGACACAACACTGCTTGCAGAGTGTGAAGAAAATTTGAAACCATGAAGAACATCAAAACTACACCTTTCAGTACAGACTACACATGACATTTTAAGAAACAACAACAACAGAACACTCCTAAGTCATTGCCAATCAGCTGGAACTGATAGCTGACCCTCCAGTGGGTGTCTGAGGTCATAAATCACAAGGTAAGAAATGGTCCATCTTTCTCCCTCCCTGGTACCACTAGAGAGGTACCACTAGAGACTGGAACCACTAGAGAGGCTAGACCTTTGGATCAGCAACACAGTTTTTCTACGGACTGCACACACTTGGTATAAGTAGCTGTGGAAAAAACCCCCCAAAAAACAACACAACAAAAAACAGAACAAGTAGGGATTTGAACTTTAAATATTGTATTGCTTCTTGAAATAGCTTTTTTATCCTTTGATACTTTTTCTTAAAGGCTTTTACTTTGGAAATTGTCTTAAAAAAGATATATTTCTTTTCTCTACTTCTATGGTTAACTACTTTTACAGTTAGTATTTTATATATTAGATATTTTTATACGCTTGCTAATTGTCTTTGCTAAAGAACTTTATTAGATTTATGGTTCTATACTATTTTGGAGGTTTGCAAGTTGTATATATGTTTCAGATATACAAATTCTAAGTAAGTTTGTTTCCAATGTATCAGGTTTAAATGTTGTTGTGTACCACAGAGTCAAAACTACTGTTTTGAGAGGCAGTTAATCGCATGGGAGGAGGTTGCCATCTTTCTCCCATGGAGCAGCTGGTGGCCTCAAACCCTGTGCCTTTGGATTACAGCTTGTTCTGTCTGTTGTATTGCTCTGTTTGTTTGGGTTTTTATTTTCTTAGTAGTCTGTGTTAAAGAAAAAGTCAACTAAGTATGTACTAAATAACTTCTGTGGCATCTTTGACATGTACAGACCTACATTCTAAAGCCTCATATGGAAAGTGAAAAATGAATGGGTAAAGGATAGTATTATTCAGCAGATTAAGTCATAAATCTTGGTTAACTTCTTTGCAATGTGACTTCCAAAGAAATGTTAACTTCAACATTAGAAAAGAATTTTTACTATTCCTTGAAAATGGTAGTTTTTAAATATGCAAAAAATAAACTTATTAAAAATAAACAGATACTTGTTATAAATGGCTATCTTAAAATACAGGAGAGACAGAGGTATATGTTAGCAATGTCTAGGCATTCGAATTTTTAAAAACAAAAATTCAGTGTGGCACCAAATCTTCTGTGGGTACTTATATAAATGAGACACGCTCTGTTCATGAATACTGGTCTGCTCAAAGGCTAGATGTCTACAATTAAATTGTTATTAGCAATGCTTGCTGAACTGAACTATTCACACACTTTCATATAGGATTTTCTTTGTGGCCTCCTCCAGGTAACAATTTTGTCAGGGGAAATCTAATTAGCTTCAACAAGGACTTAGACCTTATTATCCCAATAAGTTAGTATCCATAAGCATATCACCTACAGAAATAGTACCACAAATTATCTGGCTTTCTGGAGGGTTTGGGTTCAAAACTGATAAACCAATTCCTCGCTTTATCTCTTCTTTTCAACTGCAATTTATATTCCTTACAAACAAACAAATGGATCCTTAAGCCAGTTTCAAAATCAAAATCTCTTGCTACCTGAATATATTCACATGGTCCATCCCAGTGAGCAAAAGACATGACAGGTATCTACTCATATTCTTTCCCATTTCAGATACTGAAAGACAGGCATACAGCAGGCAGCAGAAAAGCTCAGAGGACTGATATGACAAAGTGCTAAAGCTACGCTATAAATTATCTCCTGGTCACTCACCGCAGCATTCTGAAAAAGCTGATACAAAGGGAGGGCCAGTCCTTCTTTTAGAGGAATACGAGTGTCTAATAAAAGCATCTAACACACTAGTAACAATGCTGTCCTCCTACCCCTTATGCAACTTGCCCAGCAAAAGAAGCATTAGTGAGTTCTAAAGACAATGACAAGAAGCTCCGTATTCTGATGCGGGAGGGAGTGCTTCCTGAGAGCTAAACTATGCCAGACTGCCTTACTAATCCTCCCCAAATCCCACAACATTGAGGTGGGGGTGGGGGACAGAATAAAAACAATCAAAAAATTGAATTAAGGGCAGTAGCTCTGGATTACAGGAGGTCATAAAATTCTTGTTTGAATTAGGGGGTAAGGGACAGAAGAAAGATATATACAACAGCCTGCGCATTTACAAAATCACAACATAAAAAAATGAATCCCTGATCCTTCTCATGTGCTAACCAACATCTGCCCCCAATCATTTGCCAGCCCTGGCTGCACAGAAGACACAGAGAAACAGGCATTTTCACACAGTGAGGCTGGAAGGGATGTAACTAGAGTGTAAATTACTAATTAGCTCCATAGAAGACAAAGAGAGAAAATACCTGTCACTGAATGCTGTTTACAACTTGACACATAATAAAACAACCCTGAAAATTTCAGAAGAGCTCCTTACTTTCCAGACTTCTATTAGCATGTAAATAGCAAAGAAGCAGTATTATAACTGCCCAGGGTCTCAGAAACAATAAGGAATGACTAGAAAGAACGCTTTCCAAATAATTTGTAATTTTCTCATCATTATGAAATCAAAGTGCTTTTAATTATTACAATCAGCTTTAACGAGGAGCTATATTTCATAGCTTTGATGGCTACTCAAAGAAGAGGAGAAAAGGGAGGGAAAGCCCACAAATATTACATTTAAATTGATCAGAATACAGCTAATATTCCTTTCACTCAAATTGGACAGGCCTCATTTTGCAAGTCACACCTGTATCAAATGAAAAAGCTTATTATTTTTCAATAAAGATTGCTAAAAGGCAGTGGCAGGAGTCAGTTAAATGGAAAAATCTCCTGTCTTATTTATCCAGTGCTGCTATAACAGACATACCATATGCGGATCGTTTTAATAAGTATTTATTCTCTCAGAGTACAGGAAGCTTGGAAGTACGAATTCAAGGCGCCATTTCTAGGAGATGGTCCTTGTCTCTTTTCAACATCTGTGGGCTCACAGCACCTTGTAAATCTCCATGTGGCTTAGATCAATCTTGAATGCTGAGTCTTAGAAGGTTCTCAAAGCTGGAACCCAAAGTTAAAAGGACATGGTCTACTCCTGGCTCTTCTTTCTCAGAGGTACTGAAGTCCATCCTTCTTTGCTCCTTTCTCTTTTACTCTCTTGTAAGATAAAAGGTGAAGCAGATCACTTCAAAAGCAAATCCCTTTTATACAAGTGTAGGGCTGTGACTTTAGTAAGAGTGAGAACCTAAGGATAATGTGTCCCACCCTAATCCTGTCCTATGAACATTACAAATATAACCTAATTCTAACACAACCTAGTCTTGTCTCATTAAGCATAGATGTTTGGATTCACAATATATCACAAATTAGAGAATATGCATACTGGGAATCATGGCCTAACCAAGGTGATACATATTATAGGGTGGCAAAGCTCAATCCTTGATATCTTCTAATATGACCAATGAAAAGACTGCCATAGTGTAAGTTTATTTTTTTGAGAGGTAATGGTAAGGAGTTTCCCTGTCAAACTAGACGCATGCCTTTTGACTCCACCAATGGAAAAAAAAATAGGCAATCTCTTACTATGGGATTTATGGCTTCTGAAAACTCAATGGTGGGTCAGCCATGAGTTGGTTTCAACTCAGCAACAATGAGTTTGCGTTTTTAATGTTATTAAAGTAGTACCAGGGAGCTCTGGTGGACTAACGGCAAGAAGCTGCACTGCAATCCCAAAGGTGCATGTTTCAAATCCACCACCTGCTCTGCGAGGGAAAGATAAGCAATCTCCTTCCATGCAGTTAACTGCCTCTGAAAACCCACTGATGGGTCAGTTCAACTCAGTAGTACACAACAACAACAAAGTAGTACATTATACATTTGGATCTTTTCCAACTCTTTGAAGCTACTTCTTGTTGTAAGGTGCCATGAAGATGAGCATGACTCACAGTGATCCCATGTACACAGAACAAAACATCAGCTGGTCCTGCACTATCCTCACAACTGTTGCTGTTGGAGCCCATTGGTGCAGTCACTGTGTCAATCTGTCTCACTGATATTGCATAATCACTTGCTGCTGGTGATGAATTGATTCCAGCACATAGTGACCCTCCAAAGGGTTTCCAACTCTGTAAATTGTAAGAAGGGGAGACTGCCCATCCTTATCCCTTGGAGGCCTTGTGTATATGAACTGTCAGAGACCACAGTCTATGGCACAGATTATGCCACAGAACTCCAAGGCTATGTAAGGATATTCAAAATAGGTATACCTTCTTCCTATTTCTTGGTCACAGTACTGAAAGATCACACAGCCCCTTCTTTCTCTTCAACACAATCACCCACCCATCACTGAGTCTTAAACACTACTCTGTGTGTGTGCATACCATACCAGGTGCTAAGACTACTACCAACTTAAGGTTACCCAATTGACAGTTCCCATTAAAGAGGGAGACCACAAACTAGTACCTCACAGTTGCAAGAACTTCTTTCTGAATGTACACAACAAAAGCCACTCTAAAACAAGTTCTGAAATTCTTTTGCCTCAAGCAAAAGACTAACATCTAATTAAAGGACGAATATCTAACACACACCACTTTTTTTAACACTCAAAATATTCTTCTCTTTCTTTTTAAAATTAAATTCTTCATATGTATGTTCTTCAAATTTCTTTTTATTAACCAAGCAAGAAAAAAAGGATAAGGCAAATTAAGCAAAATGAAAATAATAAGAGAATTTTATTAAGAGTATAAAGAAGTTCATATGCACACCCATGTTTATTGCAGCTTTGTTCACAATAGCAAAGAGCTGGAAACAACTCAAGTACCCATCAAAAACGAATGGATAGAGAAGCTTTGGTGTATTCATGGAATACTATGCAGCATTGAAAAACAAGGAACTCATGGAGAGGACTTGAGGGGAGGGACTGCATAACAATGGAAGAGTTTTTCTTTTACTTTTCAAGGAGAAGAGTGAACTGGTTGGGAGAGGATGGGCAGAGAGAAAAATGCAACAATGAATGACTGGAAACGTTCTCTGTAAACGTTCATTAAAATTAATTTAAAAAAGAGTATAAAGAAGTTCAGTGTACTATTTTTACAACTTTTCTATAAATTTGAAAAATTATAATAAAATCAAGTCACCAAAAATCAGAATATTAATGTAGCAGAAGCTCCACAGTAGGTCTGTTTTGAGTTTCAAACAATTCACATCTTAGCTTATGCTGGATACTTAGTAAATACCCAGTAATTAATTCCTCTATAGTTTAAAAAATTAGTACATCAATTTGTTATTAAGCCAAGCATGGATAAATATACTAATGTTATTACACAGGAGTGTACACACAAAAAAAGATAGCAAAAACCATCAAGAATTTAAATGTACTCTGCTTATGAATATCTGCAGTGAAATATGAGTTCAATTTTTTTCTCAATAAGCAACAGTATCACACTCAATTGTAAACCTGTTAGAGTTTATAAAAAGCCCAGGGTCATTCTCTAGCTAAAATGATAGAAAAGTAGCCATTACTCCGCAACACACTAAAGTATTCCGTTTTAGTTTGACAAGAAGAATGATACAGTGCATGGCTACTGCTACTAATCATTCTGATCAAGGCACAACAGATTGACCATGACAGAACAGAAGAAAACATAGGACAGAAGGAAAATACAGGAAAGAACTCAAATTCTTAAAAAGACCAGATTTAAAAAAAAAAAAGACCAGATTTATTGAACCACTTGAGACTAGAGGACTTCTTGAAATCTTTGCCCTGAGATATTCATTGAGACTGGGACCAAAACTATCTGAAGTAACAGGCTGGCTCACAAAAGAACAGATAACATTTATGAGTATGGTGTTCCATTAAAAAACCATCTATATGAGACCAAAGGAGCTCTAGTAATTCTGTGGCTCAGGCATCCAGCTGCTATACACAAGGTCAGTGGTTCAAAAATCTCAAGACACTCCAGGGGACTCTCGCTACGAGTAACAAATAAAATGAAAATGCAGCACACATCCTTTGGGGTGAAAGACTCCTGAGCCAGTCAGACCTAGACCTAGATGAGAGTAACAGCAGTAGAGAACCAGAGATCAACAAAAGTCAGTGCTGACCTGGGACTGCTACCCCACAGAGTCAGAGCCAACAGTCTACCCTTGGGGAAGTGAGACAGGGGAGAGAGAAGACAACATAACTGGCAGATCAACTGGAGAAGCTGTCCTGACTGAGTAACTGTCTCCTGTTGCCACTCAGGACTATAACTTGCAAACTTCTCTTAAGGGAGTTCTGGTGGCCCAGTGGTAAGAAGGTGCATTGCTGACTAGAAGGGCATGCAGTTTGAGTCTGTCACTCTGTGGGAGAAAGATAGACACTGTTCTCTTATGAAATTTACAGAAAACCCACTGGAGGGTAAGCTATGAGTCAGTTCTGACTTGATGGCATACAACAACAACAACAACTTCAATAATAAATTCCATAAATGTGAGTATGATTCAGTGAATTGTGTGGCCATTCCAATAAGTATCAGACCCAATAGCAGAGCAGTAAGAGCCCTGAGAGGGATAGCTGATATTAGAATTTGTAGGAGTGTTGGAGACGTATGTAGCTTCATAGGAATTGGTTTTGGATGTTGCTGGTTTTGTAGATCCTTTGTGGATGTTGTTGATGGGGACAGTTCCCCTTTGTGAAGTGAGTGAAGGTCAGATGCCAGATGTCTTAGATTTTTTTTTAATAACCTCAGACACATCATTCTCAATTAGCTCTATCTTTAGCATATGTAAAACAGGAATAATAGTAATGCCTGCAAAGCCCTTTACAAAAGGGTCTGTCAAAAAAACCCATATATGGATTGCCACTGCCAGTCTACCAAGTCAGTTCCATCCCCTGGCAACCATAGAGTACAATTGTGCTCCAACAGGTTTTCAATAGCTGATATTTCAGAAGTAGATCACCAGACTTTTCTTCCTAGGTACCCATGGTGGAGTGAATCCTGCAATCTCTTGACTGGAAGCAGTGTGTGTTAACTATTTCCATCACCCATGGGTTCAACTCATGTGTTAGCTAAGTTTATGAGCTCTGATGACCTAGTCAGTAGAGAACTGCACTGCTAACCCAAATGCTCTGCATCTCTGGTGGGCTGCAGCAGAAGAGCTGATGAAGGGTTGCTTTGAGTCGGAACTGAATGAAAGCACCAATGATGTGGCAAGTGTGATTTCTGTTGTTGTAACAGGCAACAAAAGAAGGGCCTTTGCTTATACAGTGATCAAAGTATTCAGATGTTAACCAAAAGGTTGGTAGTTCAAATCCACCAGCCACTCTACAGAAGAATGACATTGCAGTCTGCTTCCATGAAGACTGACAGCCGTGGCAAGCCTGTGGGCAGTTCTATTTGGAATCTGAAGAGTTGTTGTGTGTTGGTATCAACTTGATGACAGGAGATATAGGAAGCAGAGTTTTTTTTGCTTCAAAAATTGAGAATAAATAAGAAAAAAAGAACTGCAAACACAGTTTATACTGGTTATATTGTGGATAGACTTTTCTGGTAAAGAAGAGTCCTAACACTGGAAAAGATTGTCTACGAAGGGTTATCTGTCATATTACCTCTTACGACTCAAGAAAACAGGTTAAATTTTTATCTACCTGGGATGATTTAAGTGGGATATTGACTGACGTTGCAGGATAAAGTAGAGGTCCTTTCAAGGTCTCTTCCCATCCAAAGAATCTACAATTAACCAGAGAAACAATTATGAACCACCTACTAATTCAAATCTGAAAATATAAACCAAAAAGACATTTTCAGAATGCTTAGCAAAAAAAAGGTAATAACCAAGGTAAAGTAATATTGGGTAAAATTCTATTTGATGAACAAATAAGGCTTAAATTTGCCATAGGAGTCCTTATTGATGAATAGCATCACTGAACTAAAATATAATAAATTTTCAAGTACTTTTAAAAACATCATCTGAGAAATTCACAGTAAGAACTCTGATTTAAAAAAAAAAAAAGAAAAGAACTGTGATTTAGCACATTATGGCCACAAACAGAAATGGCTCTTTTTCTTGACTGACTTTAAAATTCCTATTTATTTCTCGTTAATATCAAATGTCTAAAATAACATATTTAAAGGCACCAGCTATAAAACAATTGCATACAAAGATGGCACTTTTCATAGAGGAGTACAATCTACTGCCAATGCTGGCCCCAAAATGCCTAGACATGAAGGTGAGAGGCACATACATCTTTTCAAAACAACTGTTTCATACCAAAGTTACTCTTCAACTTGGTGAAGATTTTCAGATTAAGTCTTTAAAGTTTAACAACAAAAACAGTAATTTAAAAAAAAAAATCTATTGAATCGCTGGATCAATCTAGTCACCTTGGACTCCTGGCTGAACAGAAGTCAGGGAACAAACCCCACAGACTAAATATTATATCACTAGACTGGGTAGTGCTACTGAGGTAGCAGCTGAATCCAGAAAAAGTTACGATTCTAATTTATTCCTATATACGAATAGTCAATGTTTCAAATTTTACTAATCAAAATCTGTTATCTGCTTTTACAAATGCCTTCCACCTAATCTTTATCATTTAAAAACACTCATTAAGCAGCAGTAATTTAATACTTAGACAATTTGGAAATGGAACTATGTTGTGTATTTGAATGTTCACTAATACTTCCACATGATTTTCAATGGAACCCCCTTGTTGTTCAATGATTAGAACATCTGGCTAACTGAAAGGCTGGTGGTCCAAACTTGTCCAGTGATTACATGAAAGAAGAAACTTGGCGATGTGCTCCTGTAAAAGCTACCACCTAGGAAATACTGTGGGGATGTTCTACTCTGTTAAGTCAGAACTGACTTAGCAGGTGCTTACAGGATTCTCATGCAGAGTTTACATTTTTGTCCCAAGTAAATGATATGTTATCATTTGGCACAATCAAATGTATATAACCATTTATATTCTCAGCTAAATGTGAACACTTTAGAGTAAAACCCATTAAAACAAAATATTGGGACAGACTTTTCTCCCAAATTTCTTATTCTATTTAAAATTTTTACAGTATCTTAAAAATCAAGAAAATTCTTATTAATGTGGCTTTTATTCAAAATCACAAAACAGGAGGGGTAGTGGAGATGGTAGTAATTAATTGTTTTTTGAGTTGTTTCTTAGATTTTTTTAAATGATAAAAAATGTCATTACCAAGACATACTATTTATTTCTCATTAAAGCACTACTCTTAAATTCTACAGTACTCTAAAATTCTCCCCTTCTTTATTTCATTTCGTTAAATGGGTGACTTATTTATCGCTATATGAAACATCCCACACAAAGCTAAAGACTGCCTAGCAATTGAAATCCCACATAGCCCTGACTTGAATTTCATCCTCAATAAACTTCCCTGGTTCATTCTTTGCCTTTCTCTAAAATGAATTCTCAATATTCTTCAGCCACTGAAAGCAATTAAGCAGAACCCTGATTGATTAATGGGAACAAAAAGATTCTCATCTTCCTCCATCCCAACAATAGTGTGCTCTCCATTGAAAAAGAAAATGCTGTGGAAAAAGCACTCTTCCCAGTGCTTGTCAAGTACAAGCCTGCTCCACCACCAGTGCTAGCACACTGTATGGGCACAGTTACACTGTAAACAAATCCATTTCCCTATTATCATAGTAGGAAAATATACAAGATTTTTCAGCACTCAGCATTTAAGTTCCTATGATTCACACAAGAACAAAAATCAAAACAGACTTCAAAGTGGACCAGAAACCCGAATTAAAAACAATGAAATGTTGATACAAACTAAAACATTCTTTGACCAAAAAGGTTTCTGAAATTTCCCACTTTTAGGGACAAAAGAATTCAAAGTTTCAGTACGTAAGTCTCTTCTCAACAAAGAATTCATTCCCCCTCCCCCTTAACTGGCACCTTACTTTTTAGTTTTCAACCCTATCTCTAAATCCCTTTTCAACTCACCACCATGGTTTCTCCTCTTCTGCACCAAAGGCTCCCTACACTACAGCATTCGTGCCCAGACCCATCCAGACCTTCTGGAGCATCTCCCCACAACATGAATATCTGATTCCCACTCTTCTGCTCGCTTTACCAGGTCTAATCCATCAGAACTCCTCGAGCTCCCCTTAAGCCTCTTGCTCCCCACCTCATCCTTTGCATTCTGTGGCCCACCTCTCCTTTGCTCCTCACCATTTGCTTTTAGCCCTGTCTCCTCGCCTCAGTTTTCACCTGGGATGCTGCTTCTACAATTAGTGTAATTCCCAGTTACCCCTGTCCCAGAGGCCATCACTTCTTAGACTCTTCCTTTCTATTCTTCCAGCTTTTCTGGTCCCCCAATCTTCCCATTAATGTCTCATCTCCTATCACTATTTTCTTCCACCCCTCCTACGTTTTTATTCCTGGTTCCACCTGATTTTCGTCCACTCCCGTGTCTCATCCACCCTCCCTTACTTTCCAAAATTTATACCCACTGCCCACCCCCTAACCCATACCTTCCTCAGAAAAAACCGCCAGCAGTTGCCACCCCCTTGCTGGTCCTAGTCCTTCAGCTCATCTGGCTCTGCACTAGTTCACACCCTTGTCACGTCTGGCTCTTAATCACTCTCTCCCTACTCACAACTGTTACCCCAGGTCTGCCCCTCCTTGCCTTCCACTACCTTCTCTTACCCCAGCACCCCCCACCCCAATACCACCATCCCTTACAAAGCTCTCCCTTTCAAATCACTGCTCTTACACCTAATCCTAGGTCTCTCTCTCCCAGCCGTGGTCTTCCTCACCTCATTCCATGCCCCGCTTCCTTAACAGCCACCCAGGCTTTTGCCTTCTTCCTACCTCCACAGCTAGCTTTCTCTCACTCCTCCTGATTCTGGCTTCTAACCCTTTCTCCCCTTAATCCTCCTCATTTCATTCTTAGCCGGGTTCCCCCCAGCTGTCCCTAAACCTCCTTTCCCTTCTTGGCTTTTACCCTGAACCCAGTCGTCGTCCACCCCGCCAAAATGAAGCAC
>NW_006399767.1:15773630-15859214 GCF_000299155.1 Elephantulus edwardii | reverse complement strand
GGCGCCCCCAGCCCGCCGGCACCGCGGTCCCGCCCCCTGCCGCCGCTCCTCCCGCCCGCCAGGCGCGCGCCGCCTTTGTCGCCCCTCACCCGGTGTGTGTGGATTTTGCTTCTTTAAAGGGGAGGGCTAGCCAGCCGGAGACTCTTGTCCCCGCCTCCGAGTCTCAGAATGGGTTCCTCGGTCGCGCTGCCTCCCCGACCCCGGTCCCCCCACCCCCTGGAGCTACCCCCTTTACCGCCTCCCCACCTCCTCCACTCCCCCTCCCCTGGCCCCCTTCTATTTACCGCCATCATCAGCACGCGCGAGCTGTCACCAGGGCGCGAGACAACCGAACACGGCCCCGCCCCCTGTCCGCCCATTGGCCCGCCCGTCGAGGCCCCGCCCCTCCAGCCCTGCATTGCGCCAACGGCGCAGCGCTGGGCCGCGACCCGGCCACCTCTCGGAGGTTTCGCGCCGCGGACGCAAAGTTTAGGGTCAGCCACAAACGGACGGTCGAACAGAGCCTGGCGTAAGGGGCGGCGGCGTAGAGGGGCTTTGTGAATGGCAGGTCGAAGTTTGGTTGAAGAACAGGAGGGTAAATAAGGAGGTTTCCAGACAAAGAGGCTCTTAAAGGTGCAGAGTCTTGGGGCTGTCCCTCCTCCTTAAAGGGCCAGAGGCTCTTCTGAGCTCATCTCCGCCCCTTTTCTGAACCTCTCATCCGAAGAAACAGTGATGGAATTTTATATTGATTTCCTGCACTATCCTTGGTACGCTATAACATCTCTTTACAATGGGAGAGTAGGGCAGATAAGAGCCATTCTGTATGTTTTTGTTCTGCGGAAAGACTCAGTTCTTTTAAACTGTCGTTCCTAAATCAGCAGCCACCGAAACATGGGGAGCAGCGCTGGCCAAATTTACTATTCGCTCCCAAACCAGCGAACACGTGTCTGGCTGTTGCCACTGATGACCCGGTTCAACTGTTCGGTGTAAAGCCTCCCTATTCCCATGCCTCCCGGCCAGGTGAAAGTTCTCAAACATAAAGTGAAGTGTTCCTGTCATGGGGTTTAGGCAATCTGAGTTGGTAGGAGTGGCCCGAGACTAAAGAGAAACAGAACTGCCGCTATTTCTTCAAGTTTTCACTGCCTCAGAAAAGATTTCCTTCCAGAGCAGCCTCCTAAGTGCCTCTATTGCCCTGACTTGTGGGGCAGAGTGAGTACTGTTACATCACAGCTGGGGAAAGCATAAATTTAAGCAGCTAAGTAAAAGAAATAAAAATGCATCGTCAGTTTCAATGCCTCAAGACTACACATCTATAAATATGAATTAGGGGGCAACAAAAACCAAAGAAAGAGAAACTAGAATATTTCTAAGTATGACACCACAACACCTGGTGTCAAGCAGAGTTGGTTGTGAGTTATCAGAGGCACACATAGATAATGAAGATTCTTGGAGAATAAAAATGCCTTCTTTTAGCCTAACACGGTGCCTTAAGGGCCCTGGTGGCACAGTGTTTAAGGCCCTTTGCTACTAAAGGAAAGGTTAGCAGTTTGAACTCACCAGCCTCTCTGAGGAAGAACTATAAAGGATTAGTAATGTAAACCCTATGGGGCAGTTCTTGTATGTCCTCCAGGGTCACTCTGAGCTGGACTTGACTAGACAGCAGTGGTTTAACATAGTACCTGACACATAATAGGTGCTTTGGTTGTATGAAGAGTTTTGAAATCGCTCAGGATTTCTGATGGAATATTTGCTCTCTGAATTACAATCCCGGAGGGAAAAAGTCTCAGTGATGTTAAAAGCATGCATTAAAGCAGTGATTCTCAAAGGTCTGTGGTCCCTCTAAGAGCCTCTGAGTTTTAGGATACCCCAAATGGTAAAGCAGTGATTCTCAAAGGTCTGTGGTCCCTCTAAGAGCCTCTGAGTTTTAGGATACCCCAAATGGCAGAAGAATGTCTGTTTGATTATGCAAAGGCATTTGGGTGGATCACAACAAACTGTGGCTGACATTGAGAATGGGAATCCCAGAACACTTGATTGTGCTAATACAAAACCTATACTTGGACCAGGAGGCAGTCGTCAAAACAGAGCAAGGAAACTCTGCATGGTTCAAAACTGAGAAGGGTGTACACCAGGGATGTGTCCTATCTCCATATCTTTTCAATCTATATGCAGAACAGATTATCCGGGAGACTGGGCTCTGTGAGGAGAAATGTAGCATCAGGATTGGAAGAAGATTCATCAACCATCTGCATAATGCAGCAGATGACACAACCGTGCTTGCTCAAACTGTGGAGGACCTGAAGTGCTTGCTGCAGAAAGTCTAGGACGGCAGTCTGCAATATGGATTGAGGCTCAATATCAAGAAAACAAAGATTCTCACCACTAGGCCAATTGGCAGCATCATGATAAGATGGTGAAGAGATTGAGATTGTTGACAGCTTCAGTTTGCTTGGCTCCACAATCAACATTGTTGGCACCAGCAGCCAGGAAGTTAAAAGACGTATTGAGATACAAAAATCCACTGTCAGAGACCTCGGCAAAGTACTGAAGAACAACGATGTCACTCTGGAGACCAAGGTGCACCGCATCTAGGCCTTGGTCTTTGCAAACTTGTTATGTGTCAGAGACCTGGACAATGACTAGTGAGGAGAATTGATGCCTTTGAGCTGTGGTGGTGGAGAAGAGTATAGAATATATCATGGACTGCTAAGAGAACAAACAGGTTTGTCCTGGAGAGGGTTAAAGCAGGCTGCTCCTTGGAGGCAAGGATTCTGAAGCTTCGTCTGACATACTTTGGACATGTTGCAAGGAGGGATCAGTCCTTGGAGAGGGATGCCATGCTTGGGAAGATGGAGGGCCAGCACAGGAGAGGAAGACCCTTTATGAGATGGATTGATTCAGTGACTAGGGTAGTGGGGGTAGGTGTGTCTGAGTGAGACTGGCACAGGACAGAGCAGGGTTTGGTGCAGGTGACTTGACAGCACTTAACAACAAATGCCAAAACCATTTTTGTAATAATACTAACATTATTTCCCTTTGTCACCATGCTGACATTTGCCCTGTTGATGAATTTGGTCAAGGCAGTGGCATCAAAATACTAAAACTTATTACCCTAAATTCCAACTCATGGCTGACTCTCCCAAAAGGGTTTTCAAGGCTATAAATATGGGAGGAATCTCCCATGGAGCAGCTAGTGGTTTTGAGCTGCTGTATATGTAATGCAGTATGCCACCAGAGCCCCTAAAACTGTTCAAGTGTCAAGATTTTCTTCATAGCGACCTACCGGCAATAAAATCCTAACACCTGTTTCACTTAGGAACATCTTTAATGAATCACTGAAAATTAGATTTTTATTAAATATCAATCCTTGGTGCTGTTTTGTGTACCATAGAGTCAGAATTGACCTATAGCTGACCCTCCAGTGGGTTTTCAGAGGCAGTTAATTAATCTCACAGGAAGAGACTGCCCATCCTTCTCGGCTGGCAGAAACATGCATTTGGGACTGCAGCGCAGGTTCTTACCACAAGACCACCAGAGCTCCCTTGGATAAACATCTTTTTAATAATATTAGTCTATGTAAAGAAATGAAAGTATGTATAAAACATTTGTACACTTCTATCCTTGTAAGCATAATGATACTTTGGAGAAAAACACCAAGAGTTTTGAGTTAGCTACTTTTCTCATAAAACACTATTTTTAAAAAATAGTTAATGGAACTGCAGTTATTTGGGCCTAGGTATTTGGCAGATGTCTTTTTGGGAATAAGTAAAATAAGTGTGGCAACATTTGTCATTAAAATCTAAGCTTTCATAAATTTTTTAAAATTTATATTCATCAGTGTGAGGAGGACAGCTTCCCAATTCTTTTTTGATGACGTTGGAAGTGATCTTAACAAATGTTATTTTTTTTTACATTATAGAATTAAATTTATCAACATTTGAGAAATATGCAATATTTTCTGAACAACTGCTGCGTGATGTTACAAAACAATCATGGGTAAAGATCTATTCAAAGTGCAAGATAAGCCAGTGAATGTCAATATAAAAGAGTACAAAAGTCCACCAATAATTTGGGATTCCACACTGCAGCTAACCTTCAGTGGTTTGGAGTGGATCAACAAGAACATAATTATCTGAAAAGACCATTAATATCTCTATTTTTTCGAGCTACACCTGTGTGTGGTTGGATTCTGTTAATACTGTCCAACTAAAACACTAATATTGCCACACACTGAATGTACAAGCAGATAAAAGACTCCATCGCTATTTTAAGCTAGATATTCAAGGTATTTGCAAAAATGTGTAACTGTCATTCTAATTTTTCATTAAACATATTTTCTTTTTTTAAATTTTTATTATTTTTTGTGTGTACCATCAAATTAGATCTGACTGGTACAGGAGGAGATTGCCCCTCCCTTCTCCAGCAGAGCATCTGGTGGATTTGAACCAAATACATCTGGGATTGCAGTGCAACTTCTTGCCACTAGGCCACCAGAGCTCCCTTAAACATATTTGCATATGTAATGAGTTTGTTGTTATTCATTTAAACTAATATTTTAATTCCTAAGTGTGAATAAAGTAAGTATTAATGGTTGTAATCTGCGTAAAGGGAGTTCTGATGGCCTAGTGGTCACCAATCCTGAAGACAAACAGTTTGAATGAACCAGATGCTCTGTGGAAGAAGGATGGGCAGTCTCCTCCCATTTGATTAACTGCCTCTGAAAACCTGCTGGAAGGTCAGCTATGGGTCAGTTCTGACTCCATGATACACAACAACAGTCTACACAAACAAAAGCCCTTTTAGGTCCTCAATTTTTCACCCCTTAAAATAAACACCTTTAATACATGTGCTAAAATGGGAGGGAGATTTATTTGCCTTTCCGTGCCTTGATTTTCCTCAGATAGAATTCCAGCTCCTTGTCCTCCAGCATATAACCATCTGCGCGGCCACACTGGCCTGGCCGGGAAGTAATATATGCAAGAAGCTTGCCCTGTTGGAAATGCTCCTCTAGAAGACTACTGATTTTTGCATCCTTTTTCCTTCCATCGTATTTTTTCTGATTTTCTTGATCGCTTATCTCTTCCTCCTCAGGAGTCAGCTTAGCCCCCTTCTTGCAACCCAGGGGTAGCACATAGTGGGACTCGTACCATTGGTGATATGGTGTGCTGTCAGTGAGCACGATGCAGTTAATCACTAGAGTCTTGGTTTGGACCAGTTCATTACTGGAGGCGTGTAGACAACATCAATTATCCTTGTTTTGCGAGTACAACATTCAGGGCCCCAGGAGAAGTTCCCCACATCCATTCTTAGGGTACGGAACTTCTTGTTGCCTCCTTTCACATGGACTGTATGTATACGGCAGGAGCCAATCTTAGTGTTGGCAGCCAGGCATCCCAGCCCATACTTCCTCTTCTTGTGGTAGGGCTTTCCCTTGACCCCGGTCTTGCGGCGCTTGTGCCAGCTGTCCCGGGAGATGCCCATTGCACCACGCTGCCTGGAAAGAGTGGTCCTCAATATTTTTAAGAGCAATGTAGGGTCCTGAGACAAAATAGTTTGAGAACGTTTTATTATCTAAAATTAGAGTGGCTGTCTTAAGTCAATTATGAAAAAGCTATATAGATGGCTAACAAAGAGGTTTATATTAGTAGCTTCAGAGTTAAGATCTTAGGTTTTTAATCAGTGAGGAATGAAAAAGAATCAAAACACTGAACTTTCTTTAAAGACACAACTGATTAAAAACACCTATTTGGAGACAAGCATAAAGCTTGGAGATGAGTGGGAATGAGGACCGAGAGTCACATATAAAATAAAGTCACTTCTTGGATTAGGAAAGTCTGCTGTCAGGGACCTCTCCAGAATGTTGAAAAAGATGTCAGTCTAGAGACTAAGGTGTGCCTGATCCAGGCCATGGTAATCTCAATTACTTGCTATGCGTCAGAGAATTGGAAAATGAATAAGGATGACAAAAGAAGAGTTGATGCTTTTGTGTGTGGCCAAGAGAACAAACAGTTTTGTCCTGCAGAGGGTTAAAATGAAGTTGCTCTCCGGAGCAAGAATTCTGAAGCTCCATCTCACATATTTTGGGCATGTTTCCCAGAGGAACCAGTTCTCAGAGAAGGACATCATGCTTGGAAGGACAGAGAGACAGCACAAGAGAGGAAGACCCTGGATGGATTGACACAGTCACTGAGAATTATTATAGGGGCTGGAGACATTAAGACTGGCTCAGGATAGGACATAGTTCAGATCCATCTGAACAGGGTTGCTATGAGTCGCAGGCAACTTGACAGCATGTAAGAACAACAAAACCTTTAAATAAAAATCCTGTGGCTTCTTATCATTTAAGTTGTAGAAGAACAAATAAAATTGCAGTACTATGAATAAGTATTGACAAATTATTAATATTTTAATAAATCTAAAAAATATTTCCGTATCTACAATTCTGTTCACTGATCTGACTAAAACAAATATACCTGTATGACAGAGATGTTATCTACACTTAGTTTTCTGTCATGAAAGTGCTTTGTACCAGGGGTGGAATTTTAACCTGTCACCAAACAGCAAAGACCTCCTAAAGTTCCCTCCTTAAACATCCTAACTAAAAGCAATGCATTCAGTATCACTAAACTGATGCAAGATGACATCTCCTTGCCTACAAATCCTCCTGCCTTCTTGCATCTTCACATCTATTCTCTGCAACTCTCAACAAGCCTAAGAAAGTAAGTAACATCATCCCCACTTTACAGATGAGACTCAGAGGCCAAGATCACAGAAGTTACCTATCAGGTCAGTGCTATGGCCAACACCCAACCATCTGTCTCTTACCACATTCTCATCCCTCTGGCAGACTACCTCAGAGCGCCTGGCACTGTCACATCCTAGCTTTACCTTTTCTACACTGCAAAACATTTCCAATTTCAAATCCTATCTTTGGGATTTTCTATAAAGGTAGTTCCTAATTTCTCTCAAAGAAACACTAGTACAATCCTTATTAACCTTAAAAATTGGTCTGTACTACCTTAGCTAGGCATAAGTATGCGGGAAAGAAAGAATTTTAGAAAATTGGAAATTTTTGCCCTAAAGATCCCAGGACTTTCTGTTTTTTCCTTGCTAATTTCACCACAGAGGCAAGTAGCTATTTCTCTGCATCATCAATCACCTCATTCTGAAAAAGGAAAATGTACTCATTATGCTAAATTCCATTATGAGAGACAATTTTCAGATCCCATGGAGTGTGTCATAATGGAAGAGTAATCCCTGGAAACACAAAGGAAGCTGTAAAGATGCTTCTTACATATTCATTCCTTCCCATGTCTAAAAGTGTGCACATATATGTATATGCCCGTGCACACACCCAAGCGATACCTTTTAAGAAGGAGAACAATTTGAACATAGTCCATATTCTCAGAAACTGATTTAAACAAGGCCAAAAAGACTATAAAATGAAAGAGGGAAAAATCTCTTGGTCAGGAACCTAGATAATGGGTCCCAAAAAATGGCCAGAAGTCTAGTTCGCCAATGTCCAGCTCAACATATTCAAACAGGATTAGCAATACTCACTGTTTTCTCCTTCAGAGTTTGTCCTCTCTTTAGATTTTTTTTTCAGATCATAGCTCTTTTGGACACTTTCAAGAGAGCTCTAAATCCTATTCTCAAAAAGCTGCACATATATACAAAATTCAGAAGTCCATTTTCAGTTTCAGGGTGTCTTGGTCCTCTCAGACTCCTAAAGAGTGCCAACCTGTTGCAGGTTAAGAGCCCTGCTTTAAAGTCATAGTCCTCCCATCAACAAATAAATTGTTTACAATCCCAAGAAAGGTTATTCAATAGAATATGGAAATTACTGAACAATATCACATGGAAGCAAGCAGGATTTAGAAGTGGCCATAGCACCAGGATTATCACTGCTGATGTCTGATGGATCTTGGCTGAAAGCAAAGAAAAATATCTATTTGTGTTTCTTGACTATGCAAAGACATATATTCCCATATAGTGACCCCAAATAGTAACTGCTTAAAAGACAGGGCTAAACTTCTACTACAACTGGTTAAACCTCTCTAGAGAAAGGCAATGACTACAGTAAAACAGCCTGCAGCCTAAGGTACTCAGACAGCAAGAAATATGGACAGGGAAGCTGTGGCAAGGAAAAGGCAAGTTTTTTTTTTTCTATAATTATATTTTATTAATTTTCATAAACATTTACAGAGATTTTGGGTTTCCATTCATTCATTGTTGCACTATTCTCTCCACCCTCCTCCCAGTTTGTTCTTGTCCAAATGCCACAGTGCTTGTCAAAGCCAGTTCTGATTAATCTTCTTTGTCAGTGTGTCCTTTGCCATTCCCTATCACTCCTCCCTGAGAGAGACTTCACCCTGAGTCATAAGGAAAAGGGGATGGCATATTCTCTTAGCTACTTCCCGCTGAAAAGGGACGCTGTGGGTTTCAGGGTGAAGATCTTCTCTCACTACTCTAAAGGGCCCCTTTGGCAGTAGGAAACACATAGACTATTATGGAGATTGATTTTGGAATTTAGATGCACTCTTATTGATTGTGCTTGGCTGTACATGTTCATATCCTTGAAGATGTATCATGGGGGTGTTGCAACCTAGAAGACACAAATTTGACTAACAAGTTATAAGTACATGAGTCCAAAAATTATGGAAAAGTAAAGATTCTTTCATTATTTTACAAACCCTCCCCCAGGTCCCCTCCACCATGTAGCCCTCGCTCTAGTCTCCTGTGATGACAGAAATACCTAGTTATATATCTCTTTTAAACAGTTTTCTCCCTCCTCTGTTTCAGTGCAGTATACATTATTGAACCCATCTTACTCAGTCTCTCCCCAACCCCAAGGACAGTCCCATTCTACAACAGTGGCATCACGTAATATTTGTCCTTTTGTGACTGGGATATTTCACTCAGCATAATGTTCTCCAGAGTCAACCATTTTGAATAGTATTGCATGAGTTCCTTGTTTTTTAATGCAGCATAGTATTCCATTGTGCGAATATACCACAGCTTCTCTAGCCATTCGTGTGTTGATGGGCACTTAGGTTGTTTCCAACTCCTTGCTATTGTGAACAAAGCTGCAATAAACATGGGTGTGCATATATCTGCTTGGATGTCAGCTATGGTCTCTTCAGGGTATATTCCCAGTAGTGGAATTGCTGGGTCAAATGGTATCTCTATTTGCAACTTTTTGAGAAAGCGCCATACTGCTTTCCACAGGGGTTGCACCATTTTATACTCCCACCAACAGTGAATCAGGGTTCCGGTTTCTCCACAACCTCGCCAGCATTTGTTGCTTGCTGTTCTGTTAAATTTTGCTATTTTGACTGGGGTGAAATGATATCTCATAGTTGTTTTAATTTGCATCTCTCTTAGGGCTAGGGATTTTGAGCATTTCTTCATGTGTTTGTTAGCCATCTGAATGTCGTCTTCGGTGAAGTGCCTGTTCATATCCTGTGCCCATTGGAAAAGGCACGTTTGAGAGATGTTTGGGCTTACAAACAGCAAGATCACACATTAATCTTATCTGGCAAGAGGTCTTTATTATAGCACAGTCCAAGTACAAAATGTAGCCTGTCTAAACACTCAAAGGCTAGACATACAGACCACTTTCCCCATCAAGACTAGGCAGGTACCTACCCTTCTTTCTAAAGCAGAAAAAGTCTAAATGTTTCTACTTTTCACAATTACCATTCTTCAGGACAAGCCAAGTCCAGTAAGCCTTGGGGTCAGACATTTGTTTGAGGGACTGAGTCAGAGAAGTCCCAGCACACATAGCTGGGAACTGAAGAGAGCACCTCCATGACAGTCCTGGGTTTCCGGAGCCCAGAGGTGTGAGGCTGCAGCACCTCCTCCTCCTGTGGAGTCCCCTTGATGGCACAGCTGCACTAGGCAGCTGCTACACTAACGGATTCCAGCCACCGGCACCTGCTGCTGCTTGCGGATCTTGTTGAAGAGTTCCATGTACTGGACCATAGTATCCGCTGGGCCGTACACAGCATCATGTCTGTTCCCAAATACTGTGGGAGCCCCAGGCACGTGGCTGCCTAGAAAATTCTGTAGGAATTCAAGCAGTAGGTTCCAGCAGTCACTTGCTATCACACAGGGGCCATAATCCACCTGCAGGGTCAAAAGAACAGAGACTGAAGGTGAGTAATGGCAAGAGCAAGGTTCCCTGCTTCTCTTGCACCTCCTGCCATGTACTCCCATTTCCCCAATGCTAAGCTCAAGAAACACACCTAGCATAGTATTGGTCCTGAGAAAATATTCAATCTACACATCAGGAATTAAGACACACCTAGTCTATCTACCTTCAGACATTTTTTTTTACATGTTCAACTTGGAGTTATGGCAACCCACAGCCTTCCCACAAGACCCCCAGGAAGACTTAGGGTACGTCTGATTAATTCAAAACTGTATAGTCTCTATTATGTCAGAGGTGATGATGATTCAATGAGTTCTTAGAAAAATTCCAAGACAATTATGTACATGGGTGGACAGGGAGAGAGGAACCAGTAGAGGGCAGAATACATGAGCCAAAAGGTCTCCTCCAGACCAAATAGTACTTCCAACGTAGACCCAGGCTGGGCTCTTACTCGGAGTAGTTATTTCCCAATTATTGTAGCAGAGACCTGAGGATATGTACCTTATATTTTCTCATCCTTTTCACTAGAGAGATGACAAGGGAACACTTTTAGTAAAAGTAAAAAGAAACAAACAGCTTGCTTGTATTATAAGTTAGAAGTGTGTAAAGTAAACAGTGGATTCTTAATAGATCTCAGCAAGGTGCATAAAAACTGAAAAAGGTTAGGAAATTATGGTCCGATGGACACCTGGTTTCAGAGCAGTAACTAGCATCAATGTCTTTTTCTGGAATTCTGCCTGTCCGCATATTGCCATAATTTTTTATGGCATAATCCCTAAAAATAAATTTTATCCTTTGTTGTTAGAAAAATACACAGCAAAACATACCTTAATTTAAAAGTTTTACATACAACTCAGTGACAATGATTACATTCTTCCAGTTGAGGAACCGTTCTCACTCTCCTTTTGTGAGCTGTTCCAGCCACATTAATATAAACGGTTCACGTTCACAAAGGTTCCTATCTAACGTTTTCAAATTACTGTTCTCTAGTGTTTCAAATTACTGTTCTCACTTTGAACCCATGTACATAGGTATTAAAAGAGCATAAAGCTCAGTGGAGACTTTCTGTATTAGTTCATTTAAACTATTGTTTGGTTAAGGATTTCAGGGGCTATTTTTTATTTAAAGTTGAAAGAGTATTGCAAAGCAATAGTTTCAGCAATAGTTTCAGAAGTTTATTCATCTGTATGATTCAGGAGTCTGGAGGATTTTAAATTGTTCTTCAATTTTCCCCCTCTGATCATGAGGCCTCTATAGAACCATTCAGTCTTTTCAGCTTCATAGAAAAGGCGGCATTTTTTCAGGGAGGCATGCATTCCACATCCTCCTCCTATTCGTGTCTGCTCTTGTCTGTTGTTACAGGATACCAGAGAACAATTGCTGTATCTTAATTGGCCATTTACAAAATTTTAAGACCCTTGGTACTAAAAGCTAAAATCACTGCTGTCCAGTGGATTAAAACTCATAGAAACACTAAACATATTATTAAACACCATGCCTCTACATCTTTAAGTACCTATTTAAATACAGGTGGTGCACCCAGTTGTTAACCAAGAGGTTAGTGATTTGAACCCACCAGCTGGTCCCTGTTCCTTGGGAGTAGGATGTAGCACTCAGCTTCTATAAAGATTGCTGCTCTCAGGTGCCATCAGGTCAGCTCACACTCACAGTGACTTTATGTACAATAGATGAAAATACCACCCACTCCTACAAGTTCCTCACAGTGGTTGCTACATCTGGGTACACTGCTGGAGCCATTGGTGTCACTCCATCTCAATGAGAGTCTTTCTCTTGTCACTGACACTGTACTAAGCACAAGGCTGTCTTCCTAGGACTAGTCCCTCCTAACAGACATATCCAGAGTATGAAAACCAAAGTTTCAACATTCTTGCTTCAAAGAAACATTCTGGATATATTTATCCCAAGGCAAGTTTATTTGTTTTCCTAGCAGTCCAATGTTTAATATTCTTTGCCAAGATAATGTTTTCCCTTTTTTTCTGTAATTGTGCAACCTGCATACTGCGTGGTGTTGATGAGTCTCCCTCCAATCCTGATTGTTCTTATTCACACAATTCAATTTCTTGAACAATCTGCTCAGCATACAAACTCATTAGAGAGAGAGAAAGGATAAAATCCTGGCACACACCTTTCCTTATTTTTTACCATGCAATCTTCACTTGTTCTGTTCAAGTAACTGCTTCTTGATCAATGCACAGGTTTCTCATGAGCAAAATTACAAATCTTGGAATTCCCATTCTTCTCAATATAATCAATAATTTCTTCTGATCTCACAGTCAATAAAACACAAATTAACCTCTTTCTGGAAACCTCTGCTTTTAGGCAAGATTCAGCCAACACAGGAGTGACATCCCTCATTTCATAGCCTCTTGTGACTACTGCTCGAATTTCTGGCAGTTGTCACCTGATGACCGCTCTAGTCACTTCTCAATTACTTTCAGCTGGATTTTACTTGAGTATATTAATGCCACTGTTTGTTGTTGTTGTTGTTATGTGCCGTCGAGTCGCTTGCGACTCATAGCGTCCCTATGTACAACAGCCCTAAACTCTGCTCTGTCTTGTGCCAGTCGCACTGTCTCTGACACTCCCATCCCAATTATCCCAGTCACTGAATCAATCCAACTCATAGAGGGCCTTCCCCTCCTGCGCTGTCCCTCCACCCTCCCAAGCATGATGTCCTTCTCCAAGGACCGTTCTCTTCTTACAACATGTCCAAAGTATGTTAGACGGAGCCTCAGAATCCTTGCCTCCAAGGAGCCACCCAGTTTAACCCTTTCCAGGATGACTCTGTTTTCCTAGCTGTCCATGGTATTCTCAATACTCTTCTCCAGCACCACAGCTCAAAGGCATCAATTCTCCTTCTGTCCTCCTTGGTGACTGTCCAACTCTCTGATGCATAACAAGTGATTGCAAAGACTATGGCCTGTATCAGATGCACCTTAGTCTCCAGAGAGACACCATTGCTCTTCAGTACTTTGGAGAGGTCCCTAACAGCAGCCTTTCCCATGGCAATGCGCCTTTTAATTTCCTGGCTACTGATGCCAAGAGTGATGACTGTGGAGCCAAGCAAACTAAAGCTGTGAACAATCTCTATCTCTTCACCATCCATCCTGATGCTTCCAATTGGCCCAGTGGTGAGAATCTTTGTCTTCTTGACAATGAGCCTCAAGCCATATTGGAGACTACAGTCCTTGACCCTCTGCAGCAGGTGCTTCAGGTCCTCCTCAGTTTCAGCAAGCAGGGTTGTGTCATCTGCATAATGTAGATTGTTGATAGATCTTCCACCAGTGTTGACCCCACATTTCTCCTCATAGAGCCCAGCCTCCCGGATGAATGCCACTGTTCAGTATGATATTAATGCCACTGTGTAAGAATTTCCACACTGTGTTAGATCAACTTTCTTTGAAATGGGCACAAATGTGAGCAGCTTCTAGATGGCTCACCAGGTAGTCACCTTCCAAATTTTTTGGCACAGAGAAGTGAGTACCTCCATCACTGAATCCATTCGTTGAAACATCTCAATTGGTATTCTGTCAATTCCTGGAGCCTTGGTTTTCAGCAATGCCTTCAGTATCATTCTTAATTATATGCTACTTCTGAAAATGGCTGACCACTGACCAATTCTTTTTGGTACAGTGACTCAATGTATTCCTTGATTCTTGCAATATTTCCTGCATAATTCAGCATTTTGCCCATGGAATCCTTCAGTCAGCTCTTTTAATTTCCTCCACTTGCTTCAGTTACTCTACATTTAATTAAGTGCAACTTTCAGTCTCTTCTGATATCCATTTTAGTCTTTTCTTTCTTGTTTTTTTAATGACCCTTTTCTTTCCTTACATGTGATATGATATACCTGACATCACCCCATAATTCGCCTGGTCTTCAGTCATAAGTGTCCAATGTATAAAGTTTAGTCATGTGATGGTCTCTAAATTCAATCTGGGTATACACAAGGCTCTATTTTGGCTTTTTCTTGGGCTTTAACTTAAATTTTCATAGGAGGAACTGATGGTCTGTTCTGGTTTGCTTTGTCCTGTTATTTGGCTGCTCCGTTATCTCTTTGCACAGATGTGCCCCATGTGATTCCTCTGTATTCCAGCCAGTGTTCATGTGTATTACTGTTGCTAGGTATCATCAAGCTGAGTATGACTGAGAGCAACCCGGTGAACAGGTCTGAACCCTGTCCTAACATGTGCCATCCCTCATCATCTCTGACACACATGAGCCACTGCAGCAGTCACTGTGTCAATCAATCTCATTTAGAGTCCTCTCCTTTTTCACTGACCCTCCACTTTTCCACGGATGATGTTCCTTTCCAATGAACAGTCTCTCCTAGCAACATGCCCAAAGTAAGTGAGATGAAGCTTTGTAATCTTTGCTTCTGAGGAGCACACTGGCTGTACCTTCTCTAAGACATAGCTATTCTTTTTTGCAGTCCATGGGATGCTCAGTACACTTCTCTAACACCACAGTTGAAAGGCAACATTTCTTCTGTCAGCCTTATTCACTGTCCAGCTCTCAGAGATAGCAAATGAGTGATAGAGCCTGAATCAGGTACACCTTCGTCTTAAAACTAACAACATTGCTCTTCAGTATTTTGGAAAGGTCCCTGACAATGGACTTGCCCAATGCAATACGTTTCTGAATCCCCAGACTGCTGGTACCAAGGGTGTGGATTGTGGATCCAAGTGAGATGAACTAGTTGACAATTTCAATCTTGGATCCATGTGTATGTTGTTCTTGTTATGTGCCATTGATGACGACACACAGAGACCCTGTAAACAATCATTCTGAACCCTGTACTACCTTGAGCCAATCTCACTGTCTCATCTCCACTGCCACAGTCACTGTGACAATCCAGTTCATCCAGGGTCGTCCTCTTCTGCACTGAACTCCTACTCTTCCAAGCTTGATGTCCTTCCCCAAGGATAGGTCCCTCTTGGCAATATGCCCAAAGTACATGAGACAGACTTTAAAATGTCTTTCTTCCAAGGAGCAACCTGATTTCACCCTCTCCAGGACAGACCCGTTGGTTCTCTTGGCAGATCAAGGTCCATTCAATACCCTTCTCCAGAACCATAACTCAAAGGCCATTAATTCTTCTTCTGTCATATTTAGTCCATTGTCCAGCTTTCTGATGCATCAAAAGTAATTGCAAAGATTATGCCTCGATTAGGTGCACCTTAGTCTCTAGACTAACATCATTGCTCTTCAGCACTCTGAAGAGGTCCTTGACAGTATACTTTCCAATACAACCTGTATTTTAATTTCCTGACTGATGGCATCAAGTGTTGACTGTGAATCCACATGTACAATAATCTTTTAAGTTGTTGGAAAAAAAAGGTATTTGCAATGAATAAGACATTAGTCTTGCAAAATTTTATAATGCAATCTACAACATTGCTTCTATCATTAACAAATGACCTCTCTTTCCAACTTTCATTCTAATGACCAGTAATTATCAGTGCCTCTTATGTGCATGTTTGATCAATTTCAGATGTAAAAGGTGATAAAAATCTTCAAGTATTTCATCTTTCACAGCAGTAGTCAGTGCATCTATTTGAGTAACAGTTGCACTGACTGGTCTTCCTCATACAATAGCTATCCTATCTCTGACACTTGTACTTCAGAATAGACCATGAAATGTTCTTTTTGCCAATGACTATGTCATTCCTTTTCAATCTACCATTCCTGAAATGGTAGAGAACATGTATATTTGGTTCAAATTGGCCAATACTAGTCCATTTCAGCTCACTAATACTAAGGATAACAACCTCTGTGGATTCCATTTCAAGACCTGAAAGTTCCAGGAAAATCTGCCCAACAGGTGACTCTGCTAGTATTTAAAATATTAATGAAATACCTTCCAGCATCCCCCTAACACACCACAGCATGATCAATAGAAAAGCTGTTGTTGTTGTGATATGCCAATGAGTCAGACGTGTCCCATAGCTGACCATCCAGTGGTTTTTCAGAGGCTGCAAATTGCAGAGGAGAAAACTGTCCATCTTTCTCCTGTGGAGCAGCTGGTAGATTCTAACTGCTGGTCCATAAAGACTAGAACTTTTAAAATCTGTGGTGGGAGATGGGAGGAGCAGTTCTATTATGTCCTATATAAGGCTGCTGATTTAGACTCAACTAAATGGCAGATAAGAAGGCACTGGAGTGTTGAGAAGCTGAAATAAGAGCTGTACAGCAGATTACAAAGGGCAGCTTGGGATGAGAAAGTAAACTACTATAATGGAATGTACAGAGCTCAGCATTTCTCAAGCTTAAGGAACTGAAAAATAAATTCAAGCCTCAAGTTGAAACTCAACATCAAGCAAACAAAAATTTTTACCACTGGGCCGAATGGCAGCATCATGATGGATGACAAAAAGACCGAGATTGTTGACAGCTTGAGTTTGCTTAGCTCTACAGTCAACACTCTTGGTACCAGCTGCCAGGAAATTAGAAGACAAATTGCACTGGGAAAGTCTGCTGTCAGAGACCTCTCCAAGGTACTGAGGAGCAACAATGTCAGTCTGGAGACTAAGGTGCGCCTGATCCAGGCCATGTCTTTGCAATTACTTGCTATGCACCAGAGAGCTGGACAATGACTACGGATGACAGAAAGAGAGTTGGTACCTTTAAGCTGTGGTGCTGGAAAAGAGTACTGAATATATCATGGACTACTAGAACAAACAAGTTCATCCTGGAGAGGGTGAAGCCAGGCTGCTCCTTGGAGGCAAGGATTCTGAAGCTCCATCTGACACTCTCTGGACATGTTGCAAGGTGGGATCAGTCCTGGGAGAACACTTGACTGTGGTCACATAAAACCTACACTTAGATCAAGGAGCTGTTGTGTGAACAGAGCAAGAGAATACTGCAGTATTTAAACTTAGGGAAGGTATGCATCCGAAATGGCCTGCCTCCGGAAACTATGTATGAACAGTGCTTAGGCCTTTAGTTCATAGGGTCGCTATGAGTCGTCTACAACTCAACGGCACCTAACAACAACAAGCATCAGGGTTGTATCTTTTCTCCATACCTATTTAATCTATATGCTGTGCAAATTACTGAAGAAGCTAAACTATATGAAGAAAAATGTGGCATCAGGATTTGAGGAAGACTCATCAATAACAAACATTATGCAGATGACACAACTTTGATTGTTCAAAGTGAGGACCTGAAGCACTTGCTGCAGAAAATGAAGCACTACGGCTTTCAATAAGGATTGCATTTCAACATCAAGAAAACAAATATCCTTGCCACTGGACCCATAAACATCATGATAGATAAAGAACTGAAGACTGGCAACTTCATCTTATTTGGATCCATAATTAGTACACTTGGTACCAGCAGTCAGGAGATCAGAAGACATATTTTACTGGGAAAGCCTGTAGTCAGGGACCTCTATAAATTATTGAGGAGTAATAGAGTCAGTTTGAGGACTAAGGTGTACGTAATTCAGAGACATGGTCTTTTCAGTCACTTGTTATGCATCTGAGCTGGACAATGAATAAGGATAACAGAAGAACTGCCAAAAAAACAAACAAGTACATCTTGGAGAAGGTGCAGCCAGGGTGCTCGCTGGAGGCAAAGGTGTTGCTAAGAGAGGTTCTCCCTACAGTCAGCATGCTTGGAAAGGTAGTAGAGGTGAAAAAGAGAAAGACCTTCAAGCAGGTGTATTGACGTGATGACGGTGGCAATGGGCTTGAGTGTGTCAGAGATTGTGAGGATGGCACAGGACAGAACAAAGTTCGGCTTGGTTGCTACAGGTCACACTCAACTTATCGACATGTAACAAAATGGCAGACATTTTAAATACTCCTCCAGAAAGTATCAAAACCCCTAATGTCTGCAACATCTCACTGGTCTCTCAATAGCCAGACTAATCTGTGTCTCTGTAATGACATTCCTTAGAAAGTTTGTATGCGTCTATTTTTCTCTCTTACTAAATAAAAAATCATCAAAAGTCAGGTCTTGCAGCTTTTTATATGGCACATGGTATTAGGCATCTGTAGCTTGTGGACATTTACTAAACTCAAAGGCAAAATACAAAAATTCACTGCTGTCAAGATGGCCCCAATGTACAATGACCATGACTGAGTTTCTGAAGCTGAAATCTCTATGGAAGGATACGGCTTTTCTTTCTCCTGCAGCTCAGCTGGTGGATTTGAACTGGCAACGTTTCAGTTGGCAACCCAATAAAACATATTATGCCACTAGGGCTCCTTGGCATAAATGAACTCCGGGTATAGCCTTTCTAGGCCATTTTAAAAATTTAACTTTAACCTCAAAGAGAAAGCCATCACACATGCACAGGCACTCATTTCTACCACAGAAGCCAAAAATATATGTAAATAAGGTAGGTACATTCTCGCTACACATTTGAGACTTATTCTAAAGAGGTATGTGGGCACATGTGATTTAAAGCTCATTTCCTAAAAGATAACAGCACTGGAGGCTGTCCTGGGCTGCCCCAGCCCTTGCTGTGGTGGGTAACTAGACCTTCCTCATCATAATGTACCTACTCCTCTCAACTTGTAGTCTTTCTCCATGAACACAGGCATTCTAGGCTTTCCACATGCTGTGAACCTGGCTTTCCATTTCCTATCCTGGGCTAAAGACTCTCTGAATGATTAAAAAATGAATTAAAAGATGTAGTAAGAGAGCATACCCATATTCTGGAGAGAGAAAGATCAGGTAGGCATAATTGTCCATAATAAGAGACGGGGTGGGGGGTGCGCAGGGGGATGCTAAAGAGAGAGAGAGAGCAGGAACTCAACACTGTAAAGGATCTGAACAAGGGAGGGTCAATCTGAGAAGAACTTAGAGAAGGACCATGTGACTACTGCAATTAGCAAACAGGAGCAGGGTAACTGGTCAAAAGGGGAGGGGAAAAGGGAAAATGAAGATGAAAGAAGGGGGGAACCACCAAGACAGTAAAGATTAGTGGATGGATTTTGGGGGGATCTCCAGGAGCAGAAATCAATGGATGAAATGTAGTGGGAGAGAGAGTGTGTGAAGGAATAGGTAAGTAGAATGGACACTTGAGATTGGGGGATGAAAGGCATGCATCAATAATAATTAATGACATAAAACACAATGTATATGAACGAATGTATAAAACACAATGTACATTAATGAAATAGAATGTTTATAAATAATTGTATACAAACCAGTCATTTTTTTTTAATAAAAAAAAATAAAGAGACTAGGGATTATCTTTAAAACCCTTTAGCAAGCTGCTCTTTAGCAAATCTTCACTCCTGTTTTGCCAGGATCTTACCTCTACAGAGATGCCCCGGGCGCTGGGCCCCATAGTGACTGTGCCCACCTTCACTAGGAAGTCACAGTACTGGTATCGAGTACCCCGGGTCTCAATCTTGCTGGCTTTGGCACTCTGGAAAAAACCCTTGAGCTTCACCATGAGCACATCAAAGTTGGTGTCGGCAATAAGGCAAGGGCCATTCTCAAAGAGAGCGAAGCAGCTCAAAGGGTACTCTGAGTTGTGCATCACATACATCAGCTTCCCAGCTTGACCTGCAAGGGACAGAAAGACTGCTGATCACCACCTTCTTGGTCAGCAAACCAAGCATAGTATCAAATGCATGGAACAAGGCCAGGTGGCAATCTGGCACTACCTCAGCAGTCTTTGTGGGAGATTCCCCATACTGACAGCTTTTCCAGAAAGCCAGAGGAACAGCTGGTGAGGTAGCATGTGGTAAATGCCAGCCTGCTCTACAGAAAAAAGTGAGGGAATCAGAGTGTGATGTGAAGATTTTTGAAAACGTCTTTTATATTCATTTTCCTAGCCTCCTCTAAGGGCATAGTGTCTACCTGCCTCAACTGCAGACACGTTTCACCCTTCGATCAGTGTCTTCTACATAATCAACAACTGTGGGGCCAACATAAGAGGGAGAGGTGGCCAGATTGTGGAGCAACTGCAGCAAGGTGTAGCCTGATGGAGCCCTGGAGACAGAGCCAGAGTTAAAGGTTTTTGTTTGCTGGACAACTGAAGGAACCTAGAGGTTTTCTCACATTTGTGTTGTTGGCCTGAACCTAGATTTTCACTGTGTGATATCCTCTGTCTTCCCCTGGTCCTATAACCTATTTCCCTAATAAACCCCACAACTTTTGCAACAAATATTGGACCAAGTGATTGGTACAAGTGGGTATAGCACAGCTGGAGGCCATGTCTGACTGTGTGGCTATCATCTTGGTCCTGTGGATGTTATGGGGACAGCACTCCTTTATAGAGTTAACTGTGGTCAGGTTTGTTCTTCTCCACATTACCCATGAACATCTACTCCCATTATCACTGATCTCTTTACACAGAAGGAACATATATATAGTATTGATAATGATCTCATTGAGTGGTGAGCTCACAAACTAATACTAAAGATTATTAATCATCACATATGCTTTATATATGCCACTGGTACATATCATAAACTGTACAATCAGCAAAAGAATATAAAAACAAAGAAATCTGGACATGACAACTTAAACATGACTACTCTGCCTTCTTCGGCTCATCCTTTCTTACACTGGCCTGCTCCCAAAGCAGCAGCAAAGGGAAGTACCTGAGGATGAAGCTAGAAATGTAGACTAGGGTCAAGCTATGGTAAGTCCTATCTATCATGCCTCAGCTAAAGTGCTCCTTAGCGGCAAGGAAGGTGAGACCATGCCTTACATACTTTGTGCATGTTATCAGGAAGGACCAGTGCCTGGGAACAGGCATTATGCTTGTAAGTCTGTGATATCAAGGGAGGAGAAGTCCTTCAGTGAGATGGACTGAGGCAATGACTATACTGGTGGTCTTAAGCAGAGAAGAGATTATGAGGATGGTGCAGGGTCACACAGTGTCATCCTGCTGACAAAGGGATGCTATGAGTTGGTGCTGACTTGATGGCATCTAACAACAGCAGGAGGATCACACTCAAGAGGTTTGGACTTTAACCTCAAGGCAATAGTGAACTTCTGAGAAATTTTAAGAAGTCTAGGGACATCTTGTCTGAGAATGTAACAAACCCAGAGTTGTACTTGATTTAGATGATCCAAAAGATGAAATCTTCATTCTGAAATGGGATAAGGCTTTAGAAGAATGAGATAGGGTGAATGTATTATTGTGTGTAGAAAGAACATGAATTTTAGAGTTGTTGTTGTTTTGTTAGGTGCCCTTGAGTATGTTCATAGCAACTCTATGAACAGTGGATCTGAATCCTGGCCTATCCTGCGCCATCCTCACATTTCCTGACACACTAGAGCCCATTGTGGCAGTCACCATGTCAATCCACCAGATCAAGGGTCTTCCTTTCCTTCACTGACCCTCTACCCTTCCAAGTAACATGTCCCAGGGATCATGAATTTTAGAGTAGGAAGTTATAAAGTGAATTGTGTCCCACACAAATATTTATTGTAAATTCTGGCACTCTGCCTGTGGATAATGAGCCCCAATGGCACAATAGTTTAACCCAGCAGCTGTTGTGTGTTTCTGTAGATTTATGGCCTTGGAAATCCTAAAGAACACTCCTCTGTTCTAAAGAGTTGCTATGAGTTGGAATGGAAATGAAGGAGAGTGGATTTGGGCTTTTCGGTATGCTTGTAGATATAATCCCATTTGGGAGTACGGTTTTCTTTAAACACTTTTTGATCTTGTAGATTAAACCCAGAAGCAAGAAAGCACAAGTGAGATAAGAGATGCCCAAGGAGATCTCTTGAGGAATGCTGAGCAGATGGATGGCATCTTTCTTGGGAGCTGTTGCCACAAACTCTGATGTCTAGGAGTCAGAACCGTGAGATAATACATTTTTGTTCCTTGAATAACACAAATAGTTTACATTAGATTGCTAACCTAAAGGTTGGCAGTTTGACTCCACCCAGTAATACTCTGCAAGAAAAAGTCTGGTGACTTGCCTCCATTACTACTACAGCCAAGAAAACCCTGCAGAGCAATTGTACTCTGTAACAAATAGTTGCCAGGAGTTGTGACTGACTCAGTGGCAACAAACTAAAAAGAAGGGACTTGAGCGACTGTTCACTTCAGCCCAAAGAACACTGGATTTGGGAAGCAAAAGATCTAGTTTCAAGCCCCAGTTCACTCTTTCCATTCTCGAAGAAATGAGTCTTCTCAGAGGGGATGGGAAACAATACATATATGCTGCTGTTGTGTACCATGGAGCTGGAATCAACTGATAGCTGACACTCCAGTGGGCTTTCAGAGGCAGTAAATTGCACAGCAGGATACTACCCATCATTCTCCCTCAGAATAGTGAGTGGATGTGAACCTTTTGTCTTTGGGTTGGCAGCTCAACCTCTTTCCACTAAGCCTGGAACTCCCTGTTACATATATAGTTACAAAGAAATGGAAGAATGTAGGCAAAAGAAAGCAAGATCTCTTTCCCTGATACAAGAGTTAATGGATAGAATGTTACAATCCTAAATATATAAGAACTTAAATTATCCTCAACACTATATTGAGATTTAAGAGACACTTCAAGAAATTTACAATCTCAATAGAGAGGTAAGTTAAAAACTTCAAAAAGAATATAAGATCAGAAAAATATGAAAGCTAGCCCAGAAATGTTTTAAAATAAAGGATTTCAAAGAAGGAAGTGATTCAAGTAGATAAAGTCAGCAGGAAAGCTTCAATGGACCAGAAGTAGGCTATGAAGAAAAGGTAGGACTCAATCATATATATACATACATACATACATACACATTTGTATATATGTATATATGTGTGTATATATGTAGAGAGAAAGAGAAAGGGTATCTTACAGGTAAAAGCATAGAAATGGGAAAGAATGAGAAGACAAAGCTGCTAGGGCAGTGAGCATTTATTAACTTCCTTACACAGGCTCTACCCTGCTGTCCTTTGCTGAACACAACAGGATTTACAAAGACCCTCCTCCCACATCCTTCCTGACACCATGCTGCCAATTCATACCTTTCACCTTCTTCTAAAGACAATTCAATAAAGATACCCAAAGTTGATCTCATTATTTTGCTACCTTATCTAGTCACTTTAACACAGTATGAACTCAACATATTCTATGAGCCAGTTAGCATTGCTAATGTCTTGAAAAACTTTTGCAAATAAACTAAGTTTTTATTTCACAAAGAAGGAACTTCTAGTCATTTATAATACTTTTTTATCATGACAAAGGACTTGTAACATACTTTGAAACAAGCAGAAATAGTTTTACTGTCTTCCCCTTGACTCCCAATTTTTACAGAAGGAAAATGAAACTGAAAAAAGACTGGCTTATTTAAATTATTTTCCGTTATGTGTCTGAGACAAGTAGCATCAGCCCTACCTGGGAATGCAAAATGATAATTCTGAGGCCCCACTCTAAATTTACCAAGGGGAAAACTCTGGTGGTGAGCCAAGCATGAGTTCTAAGGAATGGTCATGGTGGGAAAGAGAACAGAGCCAGTAAGCAACTGGATCTAAACCTAAATCCAAGGTCATCACATTTATGTCAACTCACAGCAACCCAGTAAGACAAGGTACACCACTCCACAGGGTTTCCAAAACTGTAAATCTCTCTGGGCATAGACTGCCACCTTCTTCTCCCAAGAAATGGATAGTGGGTTCAAACTACTGGCCTTTTGGTTAGCAGCTGAATGCTTTAACCATTGCCCCATAAAGGCTCCTTAAGCATAATTGGAACTTAAACTGAGGAAGCTCCAAGTTTACGGCTCTTCCCATTTCCATTCAACTGGCTGCCACAAATGTGTTCTGTTTCTTTGCTATTGTTGTTATGAGCTGTCAAGTTGCTTGCGACTCATAGCAACCCTGTGGACAACCGCTCTGAACCCTGCTCTATCCTGAGCCAACCTTATTGTCTCTGACACACTTACCACCATATACCAGTCACTGAGTTAATCCATCTCGTCCAGGGTCTCTCTGCCTTGAACTGTCTGTCCCTCCACTCTTCCAAGCATGATGTCCTCCAAAGACTGGTCTCTCCGGGCAACATGCCTAAAGTATGTCAGATTAAGCTGCAGAATCCTTGCCTCCAAGGAGCAGCCTGATTTTACCCTTTCCAGGACAAATCAATCTGTTCTCTTAGCCATCCATGGCATGTTCAATACTCTTCTCCAGAACTAAAGCTCAACGACATCAATTCTCCTATCATCCCTGTCACTGTCCAGCTTTCTGATGCATAGTAAGTAACTGTGAAGATCACGGCCTGGATCAGGTATACCTTAGTCTCCAGCCTGAAATTGTTGCTCTTCAGTACTCTAAAGATGTCCCTGACAGCAGAGTATCCCAATGCAATTCACCTTTTGATTTCCTGGCTGCTGGTACCAAGTGTGGTGACTGTGGAGCCAAGCTAACCAAAGCTATTTACAGTCTCAATCTCTTCACTGTCTATCATGATGCTGCTAATAAGCCTAGTGATGAGAATCTTTGTTTTCTTGATGTTGAGCTTCAATCCATATTTAAGTCTGCAGTCCTTAACCTTCTGCAGCAAATGCCTCAGGCCCTCCTGTTTCGGCAAGCAAGGTTGTATCATCTGCATAATACAGGTTGTTGATGAGTCTTCCTCCAATCCTGATGCCACATTCCTCCTCACAGGGCCCAGCCTCCCAGATGATCTGTTCCACATATAGATTGAAAAGGTATGGAGATAGGATACATCCCTATCATACACCTTTCCCAATTTTAAACCATGCAGTGTTTTCCTTGCTCTGTTCTGAAGACTGTCGACTGGTTCAAGCATAGGTTTCGCATAAACACAATCAAGTGTTCTGGGATTCCCCTTCTTCTCAGAGTTAGTCACAGGTTGTTGTGATCCACATAGCAAATGCCTCTGCATAATCAATGAAACACAGATAGACATTCCTCTGGTACTCTCTGCTCTCAGCCAAGGTTCATCTAACATTAGCTATAATATCCCTAGTACCATGGCCTCTTCTAAATCCAGCCTGCACACCTGGCAGTTCTTTGCTGATGTGCTGTTCCAGTAGTTTTTGGATAATTTTCAGCAAAATCCTGCTTGCATATGATACTACTGATATTGCTCCATTATTTCTGCACTCTATCAGGTCACCTTTCTTTGGAATGGGAACAAATATGGATCTCTTCCAGTCAGTTGGCCAGGTGGTTTTCCTCCAGATTCCTTGGCACAACTAGACCATAAACTCCTTGAAAGGGCAGGCCCGGTTAGGAAAATAAAGCCTATAGTAGTGAGTTCCACTTAAGCAGTTTGCCATCTATCTAAATGTGTTTATTTCCAAGTGTTTTTATTACTTCTCTAACTGTTAGATGCTCCCTACTGAAGGCAAAACAAATGGTATTCTACCAATGACTACAGCCATTAGCTATATCTTATTAAACATTTACTATCAGACTTCAGTTCTTTTTTGTATGCATTAACTTATTTATCACAAAAACAATAGGAAGGACATACTATTACTAATTTCATTTTATAGATGCAAGTACTGAACTGGGAAGGGCCCAAAAATAGAACCCAGGTCAGTTAGTTTCAGTAGAGGGAATTTAATATAGGCAATAAAAATACAGATGAAATAAAACCAAATGGGATAGTGAGGCAATCCTGATTAGAAACACAGAAAGCTACTGCCATCATACAGCTGAAGAGAAGAGTGATGTACTGTTGAGCCAAGAACCAAGGCTGCCCAGGAAGAGCTGGAACTAAGGAGGAGACACCACCCACAGAGGAAAGAAATAGTGTAGTGTCCTCTTTTCCCACATTGCAATCACCCTTTAGTACCTCCTACTGGTCAAAGGTAACAAGAAATGGGGCCTGTAAAACACAGTTTAGAAACATAGAGAGTGAGGGAATAGGAAAATGACAACCAAGCAGATAATCACAGATGACTTCTGAGATGTACAATTAGCAAGTGGCAGAGCCAGGACTCAAAAGTTTGTCTACACCACAGTCCTTGCTTTTTAATCTCTTTGCTATGAAATGGTCCAAGGTCAAATGGCAAGTTACAACAGAGCCAAGACCAAGAGCAACAGGGTCCCTAACTCTTACTCAAAGATCCACTTTCCCACTTTACAACTCACATCCCCATCTCATCAGGCAATAGAAACAAAACAAAAATTGGTAAAGGTCAAGGCCACTGCTTAGGTGCTAGACAAGAAGTACTTTAAAATTCATACACAAAGACTTCTGAGCCTAACATAAGTCTTTCTAAATTTTTTTCTTAAAGTAAATGTTTATTTTATACTGGTTTGCTTACAAAGTTCACCTACATTGTTCTTCACACCAGATCTTCCCCATTTCATCTCAAAGTTCTTGATCTCTCTGTTTGGCTATGTTTTTTTTATTCATTCATTGTTGCATTTTTCACCCCTCCCATCTGCCCCCCCCCCTTCCCAGTACTCTGCCCTCTTGGAAAAGTAAAATTCTTTCAATCCTTCCCTTCAGGTCCATTCCACTATGCAGCCTTCGCTCTGGACTCCCGTTATGACAAAAATACCTAATCACATATCCCTTTTAAACAGTTTTCTCCCTCATCTGTTTCAATGCAGTATACATTATTGAACCCATCTTTCTCAGACTCCCCCCAACCCCGATGTCAGTCTTGTTTTACAACAGTGGCACTAGGCAGTGTTTGTCCTTTTGTGCGGAGATATTTCACTCAGCATAATGTCCTCCAAGGTCACCCTTTTTTAATAATATAGCATGAGTTCCTTGTTTTTCAATGCAGTGTAGTATTCCATTGTGTGACTATACCACAACTTCTCTATCCATTCATTTGTCGATGGGCACTTAAGTTGTTTCCAACTTCTCGCTATTGTGAACAAAGCCACGATAAACATGGGTGTGCATATATCTGCTTGGATATCAGTTATGGTCTCTTTGGGGTATATTCCCAGTAGTGGAATTGCTGGGTCAAATGGTATCTCTATGTGCAACTTTTTGAGAAAGCACCATACCACCTTTGACAGTGGTTGCACCATTTTACATTTCCATCAACAGTGAATAAGGGTTCCAGTTTCTCCACAACCTCGCAGCACCTGTTGCTGATTGTTCTGTTAAATTTTGCTATTCTGACTGGGGTGAGATAATATCTCAGAGTTGTTTTGATTTGCATTTTTCTCTTAGAGCTAGGGATTTTGAACATTTCTTCATGTGTTTGTTAGCCATCTGAATATCCTGTGCCCATTTTTCAACTGGGTTATTTACCTTTATCATGTGAAGTCTAAATTTTAAAACACATACAGATTATCTGGGAAACTTGTTAACATGTAGATTATGAGGCCTGCCACTTTAGCTAGTCAATTAAGTGGGACCAGGAATCTGCACCTATAAGAGGTAACTCAGGTGATTTTGACATGTAACAGCCACACCGTTGAAAGATCTGGTGGGGAAAAAACAACTTATATGAATATTGTAAATAAACCAGTATAAAATTTAAAAAAATAAAAAAAAAAAAGTGACCCAGAGTCACCTGCAGCTCTAAGAAGGATGGGCGATCTCGTCCTCTGTAGTTTACAGCTTCAGAAAATTATTACTAGAGAATCATCTGTGAGATGATTCTGACTTGATAGCAGTAAGAACGATTTGAAATAAAAACCCACGTGATTAAAAAAAAACACAAAACAAACAAAAAAAACCCACGGCTTTTAACAGTTTAAAGTAAGAACAGCCCAAAACAGTGTGAGTCTAAGAGATGAAAGACCAAATATTAATTTATTTTTCAGAATTACACCCTTAGCAGAAGTATGTGAAAGACCACAAATGTCCACTGACTCTAAGTAAGGTTCTTGTCATTCTACTGACCCTCTCACTCACCCTGGCTACCAAGGGTAGATGAAGCTGTGTGGTAAGTTTCACAGTCCACACAAAATGTTCCTTGTTTCTCAGCCCCAAGCATCTCCAACTTCCGGGTGAGAAGCTCCACAGTCTGCTGAACATTCTTGCCTTCTGCCACAGGCATCTGGGACACACTGGAAAGGAGAGGATCAAAGTTATCCTACTAGAGACACACAAGCACTCCCAGAAGCACCTACTCATAGGCTCATCAGGCCACCTACCATGAGCCAGCATGCCTGTGACTCCAATAAAGTGCAGGTCTCAGGACTCTCACACAAGTACAATGAACTTCACACACTAGTATTTCCCAAGTATGGCATTAGTGCCGTTGATTCAGAAGAATATTTTAGGTGGCAGGTAGCCTTGGCATTTTAGTCATAGCACAAGAAAGGGATACTTACTACCATTTTCTTCAGTGGAGTAAGCCTGTATGGAATTAGGATATTTTTACCAGCTCTCTTAAAGCTCTGAACATGGGCTGTACATAAAGTTACCACTAGCCGCCTATATCTACTTACCTTTAAACAAGTTCCTAGAATTTAAAGTTAAAATTGCTCAGCTGGAGGGTTACTCCCACTCCAAGAGCCCAACAGCCAGGGGCTAAGGTACTGGGCAGTTACAGAACATTTTCATCACTGCAGAAAGTTCTAGTCAATAACCAGGGAACAAAGAGAACCGGGACCTCAAGTTTATAACCTTTTAGGGAAGGAGGCAACATATAATTAAGAAAACAATCAATACAAGCAAACAATGTCATTTCCAAGATTTCCTTGTAAGGTAAGTGAAGCTGCTTTCTCTTTGGAGTGATAAAAATCACCAAGCACTTTCCATGTTCTGTGCCAGGCAATGTCTTTAAAGCCTTTACATGTAGTAACTCTTTGAATTCTTACAGCAGCTTTGTATGAGGTGCTACAAATGAGAAAACTGAAGCTGTTGTTGGCTGCTGGGACTTGCCCAAAGTCACACATCCAATGGGGTAGCCAAGATTGAAAGCCAAACAACCTGACTTCTATACCTATGTTATTAACCACTGTACTAGACTGCCTCTCTAAGAACGCAGCTGATGGTTAAAATACATTAAAACCTAAAATCAAACAAAAATCACTGTGGTAGAGTTCACTCCAATTCACAGGGGCCCTCCATTGGGTTTTTGAGGGTGTATACCTTTATAGGAAGAGACTGCCCATCTTTCTCCACCAAATCAGCTGTTAGATTCAAATGGCTGACAACTTTCAGTTAGCAGTCTGACACATTTCATACTCTACCACCAGGGCTCCTTAAAATATATTTAAGGGGGAAAATGCTTAAAAGTAAGTGTTCATAAATAGTACAGGTGGTATTTAACAAAGACAGTCAAATATTCATGAACTTTGGAGGCCACTGCATAACTTAATGATCAAAAACTAATTGGCACTACTAGGAAGCCTAATATTGCTAAAATTGGTCATTGGTCTCTATTAGAAAAAGCATTAACAGGCAAAGATGATGTGCCCTAATTTTATACATAAGAGGATGCCTGAACTGAAACTATGATGTACAAGTAATATTACATGTCATTGAGTCAGTTGCGACTCATAGCGACCCTATGTACAATAGCCCTAAACCCAGTTCTATCCCTTGCCAATCTCACTGTCTCCAACACACCTATCCCAGTAACGGAATCAATCCATCTCTTCGAGGGTCTTCCTATTAAGACTCTAAAATAAGGTCAGTGTTCCAGAGGTTTTCAGGGTCCTAGGCCACTGCGCTGCAAACTCTCTGCTCTCATCCCTAATATATCCCCCTTACAGAGGAGTAGGAATCACGGTATCAACTGTGGTATATGTGTCTACAATCACCTGCATGATGCGGAATATCCTCCCCTGCAATTTACAGCTTCTGGTAACATGCTAGAGGATCGATCAGCTAGGAGTCACTTCTGACACTACAGCAAGGAGTGAGGAAAAACATTTTTTAAAAAGTCCACAGTCTCCAGCCCTCTTTGAACATGATAAAGATTAAAGGTCCATACAAACGAAACCAAGTACTTAATCCAACATTTCCTGGAGAAAAGAAGCAACTAGAAGCCTTAACTCCTAATTTTCAACAATTTCTTTTTTTCTAGACCCAACATGTTAAAATAGCAAACTGGCACCAGATGTACCCTGGTTATCACTGAATTTTGAGGCTGTTGGGAGGGGTAGAAGAAAACCTAAAAACGACACTGTCCTCTTTGCCTACGTCCCATTCCCTCCACCTTCCCCTGCTGATAGGTGTCAGATCCGAGATTCTATTTCCCAGACAGAAGTCTCACTCCTGGTAAAGCTATGACTCCACGGGCAAGAAGAAAATGAAGGAGATATTGCCTCATCGCCTTTTTTTACAGGATAAAACCTTTTTCCTGAAAAAGGTTTTATCCTAGAAAAGACGGAAGGGGCGCATCCACACAAGCTTCTGAGCTCCCTGGGAGAGGAAGCCCTGTTCGCTGTTTTCCCGGGTCTACTCGAAGCGCCGAAGGTCTTTAACGACCCCTACCCTCGTCCCCGAAAATATCGAACGGCCCCGGTAACCTTACCAAGTGACTCCCATGATATCACACGCCCGGGGGGGGGGGGGGGGTGGCGGTCGCCTCAAACACCTGAAAGGCTGCGCTCTCGTCAAATCCACTAAAGCAAGTTTCAAGCGCAGGAGTTCCGGAAGTTGTACACAAACACAGCGACTACTCGACGCGCCCACAAGGAGTTAAGACCCGCCAGGACGCTCGTTGGTGACGTATGAGTGACGTCATCTGCTTAATTCCAGCCGGGCCGAGCGTGCAGCTCCAAAACTGTACATTTGGACATCTCAACTCAGTCTCCAAGAAGCTAATAAAGCACGGCTTTGATTACACGGCTTGTAAAACCTTTAAAGGCAATAAATGTATTCGTTTCCCAAAGATCTTTCAGGGACTCGGCTGTCGCTGATGGCACTTCTGGCCTCCGAACGCTGAGGGGCACTGTGCTTGAGTGGCTTTTTGGGAACTGAAGCGTGGCCTCTTGGGAACTAAGTTCAATGCGCGTGCGCAACCGGCTTCTGTCTGCGGATCCCACGTGTGGCTCACTCGGCAACTTTTCCGAAAGAAATGCCCAAATCTAAGCCGGCCCGCGGGGCCGGGGATCGGGAAAAACATGCGCCTCTGGCGGAGCAGATCCTGACTGCGGACGCAGTGCGGCCAGGGGTCCGGGAAAAGCGTAGAGGCCACAGGACCCGAGAAGAAGAGGAAGAATATGTGGGCCCCCAACTTACCAGACGGATTTTACAACAAGCCCGGCAGCAGCAGGAGGAGCTGGAGACAGAACATGGGGCTGGAGATAGGTCCGCGGCGCCGAGGGAACGCACCACGCGGCTGGGTAAGCCACAGGGGACGTGGGGTGCGAGAAAGGGCATTGGCGTTGGCTGTGCCTGGGTGACTTCAAGGTAATTGGGAAGGGAATAACTTGGGATAAAAAATAGGATCCATGGCGAGCTCTGGTGGCCTAGTGGCAAGAAGCTGCACTGCAATCTCAGAGGTACACGGTTCGAATCCACCAGATGCTCTGCTGGAGAAGGAGGAACAATCTCCTCCTGTACCAGTCAGATCTGATTTGACGGTACACACACACAAATAAATAAAATTTTTAAAAAAATTTAAAAATAGGATCCATATTAACACTCTTACAGAGGTATTGGTGTAGGAGCCTGAGCCCCACTGTGCGCACTTTTATGTTCAAGGTCCTTACTACAGGCTTCACACTATGCTAGAAGTTTGGATACAGAAATGAGCAAGACAAATACTATCTGACTTAAGGACATAAGAATCTAAAGCCAGATAATTTAATAGACAATTAGAATAAAACATTTCTAATAATGAAAATACCGTCTCTCAGGTAACAGCGTAGTCAGTCTGGTATTGTAGAGGGCTTTCCCGATTACATGACTTTTTAGCTGAAACCTGCAGTCAGTTAAGGATCAGCTAGAGCTAAGTCGTCACAGTAATGTTTTACCACTGCCTCACCTCTCGGTCTTCTTTGCCAGGGCTTCTGTGTTCTGCTCGCCCCAGACCTTTACCTTTTGTTGTTGTTGGTGGTGGTGCTGTTGCATTTTTGGCAACTACTCCCAACTTTGTATTCCAGCTCTGATGTCTCCCATGAAACCCTGATTGAATACCATATCCTGCTTGGCATCGCCAGTTGGAGGTCTCAGATTGAAACCTGTCCAGAACTGAAATCCTGACCTTTCTTCCAAAACCTTTTCTTATATTTTTTTTTCATCTCAGTTTGTAGCATGATTGCTACCATTGCTCAAGACAGAAACCTTGGCTCCCTGTCTATTACTCCACTTAGCATACAACCCCAGTCAGTCAAGTCATTTTGAATCTGCTTTCAAAATATCTTCTTAAAAAAAAATCTTCTTCCCACTTGGAACACCACCCTCTCTCAAGCCATCTTGATCCCTCAACTGAGTTTTTGTGGTAGCCTGATTAATATTTAGTTAACCTGCCGCAAGTCCATTCTCAACAGCTAGAAGATTGCAATATCTGCAGAGCCCTACCTTGTATAATCCTGTAATGCACACTGTCAGTCTGGATTCTTACACTCCGCTTGCTTTTGTACTTTACTCCATTACGCCTATGTAAGCTTCATTTTTCCTTTAACATGGAAGTTTAGGGCTACTCTTATGCTTATTATTCTTTTTGCTTACATTGTTTCCCCCCCATTCTCATGTAGGCCTCTTTCCTTGATTTATGCCAGAGAAGCATACCCCGACCAAACTCTTTAAAATTGCAACACCTCCACCACTTCTATTTTTTTTCATATCTGTTGTTATGTGCCCGACTCATAGTGACCCTCTATGTATAATAGCCCTAAATCCTGCTCTATCCTGTACCAATCTTATTGTCTCTGATACACCTACCCCCATTACCCCAGTCACTGACTCAAGCCATGTCATTGAGGGTCTTCCTATCCTGAGCTGTCCCTCCACTCTCCCAAGCATGACGTCCTCTCCAAGGACTGGTCTCTCATTGCACAATGTCCAAAGTATGTCAGATGAAGCTTCAGAATCCTTGCCTCCAGAGAGCAACCAGGTTAACCCTCTTCAGGATGGACCTGTTTGTTCTCTTAGCAGTCTATTCAATACTCTTCTCCAACACCACAGTTCAGGGCATCAATTCTAACATCCCTAGTCATTGCTCATATCCTTTATCTTATTTTAACACAATATGTTTACAGGCTATGTTTGTACCTTCTTTGTTCCTGTATTGTCTCCCCAAATTAGAATGTAAGCTCTACAAGAATAAAATTTTATTTCTCTTGTTCTCTAATCTATTTCCACACTCAGAACAATGAGGCAATAGAGCATACAGCACGAACACTCAGTATTTGTTGAATGAGTGGGTTAATCAATGATGAGGTAGGTAGAATCAAGTCAAATACCTGAAGGCTACACCTGGAGTTTAATACTATTTTTAAAGCAAAGAGGATCAAACTTAAGTGAGTTGCCACTTATTTTGACATATACCATGCATGCGTGCATAATATCGTAGAATACTATTTAGACCATGTGTATAGAATAGTAGTATTGGTTGCAGCAATGAATAAATGAAAACCCAAAATCTCTGTAAATGTTCATTAAAATTAATAAAATTTAATAATTTTTTTAAAAGAATAGTAGTATTGTATACCATCAAGTTGGAGCTGACTCTAGCGGGTTTTTAGAGGCAGTAAATTGCACAAGAGCTTGCCCATCTCCTCCTTCATAGCAGCTGGAGGATTCAAACTGCCTATCTTTGGGTTGGTAGTGTAATTTCTTACCACTAAGCCACCTGAGCTCCCTTGAATAGTGATAAGGAACACAGAATCTAAATGAAGACTACCTTCTGCTTAATTTTTCTATGCTTCAATGACCTGATTTGAAACTAGCTGTAATAATAGTACTTCTTGGTGTTATAAAGATTATTTGGTTAACACATGGACCATTCAGAACATTCCTGCTTTAACTGAGTAAATTGTGCTAACCATTATTTACTAGTATCCTTACCTCATTGTACATTCTGATTCTTAAGCAGGATTGTACTTGTGGGAACAGGAAGAAAATATGTACATCATCTGTTTCATTGTATACACATACAAGCACACCATGAGGCCTGTACTAGATTATATTACTGGGCTATGCCCCTCCTTGCTATACTCACCTGTGTCTTCTCTCTCTTCTAGGTCCAGGAGTGCCACAAGATGGGTCAGATGATGAGGACGACGAGTGGCCCACCCTCGAGAAGGCTGCCACAATGACGGGGGTGGGCCACCATGCAGAGGTGGTCGTGGATGCCGAGGATGAGCGTGCTATTGAGCTGTTCATGAATAAGAACCCCCCTGTCAGGTAGGGCACTAGGGTGGCCTGGGATTTGGGATAATGAGTCCTGGAGGACAGGGAAGCTAATATTCTGGCAGGCTATTGATTCCTTAACTGTGGAACAGGTCTGAGTATTGCCAAGTTTTATTTGTGTGTGTGACAAGAACAGTATTTTTTTTTTCTTTTTTGTTGAGCTTTTAATGAAAGTTAACAGAAAACTTGGAGTACCATTCACTCATTGTTGTACTATTTCCTCCCTGCCCCAGTCCACTGTGCTATGCACTTCCTGCTCTGAACTGTTATCATGCAAATATTACATAATCATATATTCCTTTTAAACAGTCTTTTCTTCATCTGTTTGAATGCAGTACACATTATTTATTCTTTATTTATTATTTCTTAGTTTTCCCCAACCTCCGTGTCAGTGCTGTTTTATAACGGTGGCATTATGTGGTATTTGTTTGTGACTGACATATTTTAACTCAGCATAATGCCTCTAGAGTCACCCATGTTGTGTAACATTTTATGAGTTCCTTGTTTTTTGGTACTGCGTAGTATTCCGTTGTATAAATATACCAGAGCTTCTCTATCCATTCATTTGTCGATGGGCACTTCGGTTGTTTCCATCTCTTTGCTGTTGTGAACAACGCAGCAATAAACATAGGTGTGCATCATTGCCGAGTTTTAGAGGGCTATCTTTGAAGGGCCATTCTGCGTGAGACTTGGGATATATTTTCCCTCTTTCCCCACCTGTTCTAAAACTGTCCTGATTTTCTGGCCGATAGCTCCAAAGAGTCTTTTTATACCCATTGCATTTGATCTTAGCATGCTGTTTTCTTAGCTCAATTACTCTGTTCACTCCAGAGATTTTCAAACTTGGTGGCACTGTACACATTTGTGCTCAAGAATTCTTTAGAGGCTGTAGTGTGCAATGTATGATCCTTGTCCTTGACCTCTCCTTATTAGATGACCAGTAGCAACTCCCCCTACCACCCAAAAATAGTGTTAACAGAAAATGTCTCCAGAAATTGTCAAATATGCCCTGAGGTGGCCAAATTTGCACCTGGTTGAGAGCTGTCCCATCCGTAATAAATGAAGAATCCTGTTGATGTGGTGATGACACACTCAGCTGATAATGTGGTTTGGACCCACCATCTGTCCTGCAGGAGATGATGAGGCTGTCTATTTCTGTTAGGATTTACAGCCTTGGAAACTTACAGGCCAATTCTAGTCTTATTTAATAATAGGGTCAGCCTGAGAGCAGTGGGTTGGCTTTGGGGTTTTATAATAAATGTAAGGAGCTTTAGTGGCACAATGAGAGCATGGCCACTAACTGAATGTTGGCTCTGATGGAGAAAGATGTGGCTGTCTGCCTTTGCAAAGATTACGGCTGAGGGGAGTTACAGTGATGGGGAAATTGCATTGATTAGGGTAACATTGCACAGCAGTTATTGTAGTTGCTGTCAAAAAAAAAACAAACACATCCCCACAAGGTAAAGGTAAACAACCTAAACTAAATAATGTGCACTGCATTGAAACAGACGAGGGAGAGAGCGATATAAAAATATATGGTTAGGTATTATTGACATGATAGGAGTCCAGAATAAGAGCTGCGTAGTAAGGGGGGGGGGAACACGACGACTTTATAACAACGAGAAAAAAAAAAAAACAGGTGAACTAGGGGGCAGGGAGGGAAAGTGTGCAGTGATGAGTGAGTGGAAATCCAAGTTCTTTATAAACTTTCATTAAAATCTCTAAGAAAACCAACTATCTTCTCTGGAAAAAAATAAAGAACTATCTATCTCTATGGGTTGAAATTGACAACAGTTCAAAAGTTTAATAGGAGCCTTAGAGAGCAGTGAATTTATGTTAAAAAGGGAGAAACAACTTGGAAAAGGAGAGTGAGAAAGGTTACACAACTCAAAGAATGTCATCAGTGTCACTAAATTGTACCCATATAAACATCTGAATTGGTGTCTGTTTTGCTATTATGTTTAGTGTCAACAAAATGAATAAAGGCAAGGAAAAAAATTATAGCCAATAAAACTCTATAGGCAGTTTTCTCCTCTGTTGCCTGAGGTCACCATGAGTTGAAATTGACTCTCAGTGGCTTCCAACAGAAACAACAAAATAAAAGCTGGCTTCAGGGGAGCTGTGGTGGCCTAGTGGCAAGAAGCTGCACTACAATCCCAGCGGTATGTGGTTTGAATCCACCAGGTGCTCTCCTGGAGAAGGAGGAGCAATCTCCTCCTGTACCAGTCAGATCTGGTTTGACGGTACACACACACACAAAAAAATAAAGTTTTAAAAAAACCCTGCTGGCTTCAAAATATGCAAACTTTGAGCCCTGAACTTATCTAAGCTTACTGGTTTTAGCCCAGGAGAAGGGCAGCCTAGGATATGGTCCCTCACTAATTCCAACTCTGATGTTAGCATGAATGTGTACTTGATTCTTCAGGCTGTTTTGGGTTATGCATCTCTTTGATAATAAATGCAAGGACAGGGAAGCTGAGTTCGGTGGCAGCTTATTTAAGGGTACAGAATAATAGTGAAATCACTGTCACCAAACCTGTGGACCTGGGCTTGTTTGTTTGTCCCACCAGAGAGCCTTTTGCTCAGTGGGTCATAACTCCTATTTCAGAGACAAATCCTGACAAGCTCCACAGCAAGGCTCCCCTGGAGTCTTCAGAAAACACATCCAGATTGCCATGAATTTGGCAGTCTATTATAGTGTCAAGTGTTCGGGACTCTCCTTCATAGGGTCACTATGAGCCGCCTGTGACTCGACGGCACATAACAACAACAGTTGTAGTGTAAAGCAGCTAAACTTTAGAGCCTAAAAGACCAGAGTTTGCCATTTTTTCTCCCACTTGGCCTTCAGTAGGTGTCCTAGTGGTGTTATGATTAAGCACTGAACCTACAAGCTACTCTGTGGGTGAAAAATGAAGCAGTCTAGTCTGTGCCCATGGAGATTTACAACCTCCGAAACACTGTGGGGTATTTCTACTCTTTCCTACAGGTTTACGGTGAGTCAGAATCAGCTCCACTGAAGTGAGTTTGGTTTTGGTTTTTTTGACCTTGGTATATTATTGTCCTCTTGAGTCTCAATTCCTGAGTCTTTAAAAACGGCATAGTAATATATCCAATAGTTATTGCACAGGCTACATGTAATACAGTAATATAAATCATTTAGTACATTAACTTATTTAATCTTTATGACAGCCTTTAAGGGGTTACTATTATTCTCTTTAATTTACAAATAAGGAAACAGACTGAAGAGTTACATGACTAAAAGAGGAAAGAATGTTTTGTGTGTACTTCAAAGCCTCTTGCTGCTTATATGTACCTTCCATAGTGATATTGAAAAGTCCTAAACAAACTGCCTGGTATTAAATGGCTCCTCAGAAAGTATATGCAGTACAATATACATTTCGGCACCATTGAGGATATCATTGTGCCAGGCAGAGCCCATTAATTCTGTACCATTAAAATAAGGTCACGTTTGATGTCTGTTTAAAGAGATTGAGAAAATGAACAATCTCAGTAATATTTCTAAAACATTAAAATAGGGCATATAGTATGGCATTGTCTCTCCTTGGTGACAGGAGAATTTCTATTTGAGAAATCTTGGTATAAAAGTAAGATGTGTCTGGCACTGTAGAGGGGCCAGACCAGGCATTAGTAATTAGTAAGGAGAGACCTTAACAGATTAACATATGATGTGTGTGTCTTTAAAATAAGCAACACTAATTGTGCACTTGTTATGTACTAAGGATTCCAAGTAATGAACACTTATTAGTTAACCCTTACATTAACCATGGGAGGTTGGTGCCATTACCATTTGCTGTCAAGTTAATTCTGAATCAAGCATGGAAGTCCCATATGTGTCAGAATAAAACTATGGTCCCTAAAGTGTTCAGTGGCTGATTTCCCCCCCCCCCCCCAGCAGTAGATTGCCATGCCTTTCTTCCAGTGCATGCCCAGGTGGATTAAAGCCAGCAAGTTTTTAGTTAGTAACCAAGCATGTCAGCCATCTGGACCACCTGATGAGGAAACAGATATTGAGACGTAAAGTTAAATACCCAGTTAACATTAAGGCTGGGACTGGAAGTTTTTGAACCCAGGTAGTCTGACTTGAATCTGTGTTCTCAGCATCCACAATACTGCCACCTTCGTCCTGAGTTCAATGACTTGCAGGTCCTTTGCTCTTGCAGTTCTGTGGTGTGTGAATAGACCTAGAGAGGGGCAAGACCACATGTCCCGGTAGGCTCTCTGGTTCCAATACCCACGGGACTGGGGAATCTGGGGCTTGCTAGACTGACTGGCACCTCCCCACTTCCTAGACGTACCCTGGCTGACATCATCATGGAGAAGCTGACTGAGAAGCAGACAGAGGTTGAGACGGTCATGTCCGAAGTGTCGGGCTTCCCCATGCCCCAGCTGGACCCACGGGTCCTCGAGGTCTACACAGGAGTCCGAGAGGTAAGAGCTGAGTGCAGAGCCAGGGTGCGGTACCCTTGCAGCAGCTATGGGTTCCCACCAAAAACTCTGGGTGCCCCTGTCTCATGCCAGGTTCAGCATAGTGACAGAGAACAGATTTCAGAGTTGGAATGTGTAAATTCCAATTCCTTTTGCGTCACTTTAGTGACTTGGTGACCTTGATTAAGGTACATAACTCTAGTCTGTTGTCTCATTTCTAAGAGGAAGATAATAGTAACGACTCCTTAATGAGCTGTTGTAAGGATTAAATGAGTTCATGTATGACAAGGACTTGGGTATCTGGTCTGTGGCAGACACTGTACACATTAATGTACACATGATGATGATTTTACCTCACTCAACCCCAGGTGTTATCAAAGTACCGAAGTGGGAAACTACCCAAAGCGTTTAAGATCATCCCTGCCCTCTCCGACTGGGAACAGATCCTCTACATCACCAAGCCTGAGTCCTGGACAGCAGCCGCCATGTATCAGGCCACGAGGTGTGTGGATGGGGCCGAGGGTGGTCCTGAGTCTACCCTCTCACTGCCTTTCTCATTACCCTTTAGCTCCCCAGAGCTTGCTTTTATGCTTCTTCATAACATCATTTCCCAGCTTTTCCTCTTTACCTTTTTTGGGGCCAGGCCTCTGTTGGGAATCCCTTGTAAAGAGATTCTAGGAGAGCCTCTTCTAACTATTTGACTATACCCCTGGGACATCATAGTGGCCTCAGGGGTCTGTGACTTCCTGAGTGTGCTCGGGTCACTCCTGGCCAGCAGGGTAGAGGACCCACAGTTGGAAGAGGAGGCAAGTAACTGAAATGGCATCACTGTAGGGGAGCTCTAGCTCCCCGAGAAATGTTCACCTAGTTTTAGTTCATCTTCTTGCTCTTCCAATTCCCTCTCTAATCTGACCTTGGAGTTACTAGTTTCATATCTTCCTTAGAAGCTTTTTGCTTACATGCATCCTCCAGACTGAGTGAAGGGTAAGTTCATGTGATCTGGAAACTTCCCTGTCCCCACTAGGATCTTCACCTCTAACCTGAAGGAACGCATGGCTCAGCGCTTCTTCAATCTTGTCCTGCTCCCCCGAGTACGAGATGACATTGCCGAATACAAACGACTAAACTTCCACCTCTACATGGCACTCAAGAAGGCCCTGTTCAAGCCTGGAGCCTGGTTCAAAGGTGGGTTGCCCAGGAGGGTGAGGGATGAGGAAGGCCAGGCATGCCTCTTCTCGCTGAAAGCAGCAGGCCGGTCATGGGAATGGCTGTCCCTGGAGGAAAGCGCTTCCTACTGGACCTCTTCTTTGAGCTCACAGTGACCCGCCTCTGACCCTCCCCAGGGATTCTGATCCCGCTGTGTGAATCCGGTACCTGTACCCTCCGGGAAGCCATCATCGTGGGGAGCATCATCACCAAGTGCTCCATCCCTGTGTTACACTCCAGGTAGTGTTGGTTGCACGTGAGGGGGGAGGACTGGTCGATTGACATCCAGTGGAATCACAGGACTTTGAGATGGGCGTTAGGGTGGGCATAGTACTGGGTTTGTGTGTGTTTAACGCCATCAGTTGTGGTGAAGGTTACAAGAAGTGTCATCATCTCACTACAATCAGAATTCCTTGAAAGCAGGATCCCGGTACCTGGCCATAGTAGGTTCTCAGTAGACGGTTGAATGAATGAACAAGGAATGCAAGCAGAAACTGCTTGGACATAACACTGGTTGTATACTAAGACAAGAGGTTTTGAGATGGAGGTGTGTAGGGATGGTAACTGACATCAAGGGAAAATGCCATGAGGTGGGTGAACAGAAAACCCAAGACAGCTACCCTAAGGATCCTTCAGAGAGGATGCGGAAAGAGCAGGAGCACACCACAAAGTAGAATCCTGCAACCTTTCCCTCACATTAAGCCCAGCCTGCCTCCCCTTCTTCCTAGTGCGGCCATGCTGAAGATTGCTGAAATGGAGTACAGTGGTGCCAACAGCATCTTCCTGCGACTTCTGCTGGACAAGAAGTACGCGCTGCCCTACCGGGTGCTGGACGCCCTGGTCTTCCACTTCTTGGGCTTCCGGACTGAGAAGCGTGAACTGCCTGTGCTCTGGCATCAGTGCCTCCTGACCCTGGCCCAGCGCTACAAGGCGGACCTGGCCATGGATCAGAAGGAGGCCCTCCTGGAACTGCTCCGGCTACAGCCCCACCCACAGGTGTCCCCAGAGATCCGGCGTGAGCTTCAGAGTGCAGTCCCCCGAGATGTGGAAGATGCCACTATCGCCATGGACTAAAGAAGCAGAGAGCCAGCCTGACCTAAGGGGCCTGGGAAGTCACCAGAACCCTGTTGGTGGCGAGTGAGGATAGTGAACCTTTGTGCCAGCAGGCTCAGATCAGGGCAGAAAGGGGTCACAGTGGGCAGCTGTGCCTCCCCACTAGTGGACAGGAAGGGCTGAGGGTCCAGCAAGCTCACCCTACCATTCTAGGCCCTGGTTTTTACTCAGTTGTGAAATCTCACTTGACAACTCTACCCCTGCTCCCAGGGCCTTAGCTTTAGTGACTGGAATGGAGATAAAAACAGAGCCATATATTTATTTTACCTCTGTCCTTTGGTATAGTTAATGGATTTCCTTCTGCTTTTCTCTATTTAGCAAGTACTCTTGTCCTGTGCCTCTCTTAGGAATGGATCCTTGCCCATGTTCTTGTTAGGTACCATCCAGTTAACTACAACGCATAGCAACAGATGAACAGATTGGGACTTAGCCCTGTCCTGTGCCAGCCTCACCGTCTGTGAATGCTCAAACCCATGCTACACTCACTGTGTCAGTCCGTCTTGTTTGAGGATTGTCGTCTTTTTCTCTGACCCTCCACTTTTCCTAGCATGACTGATGATGTCTTTTTCTAAGAACTCATCCCCTCGTGAGCCTTACCCATAGGACTCCATTCTAAAGTTCCTCCAGGTGACAGTTAGCCCCAGCAGGCAGTACTCTCTGCCTTCCCCTGACATCCTATGTTGGTAGGATGTCCGCAACCAGGAGTAAGTTATTCAGCCAATGGTCATGCCTACTGTGGATGAAACAACTAAGTAAGAATTCCCTTCACCAAGCAAAATGAAGGTAAAGGGCCAAGGAAAGCCAGAAAAAAGTCAGGCCCAAGAATTAGATGGGAGTCAGCACCAGAGCTTAGCCCTCTAGCACCCGATGTCCATTTTCATGAAGCCCATAAGCTTAAAAAGGTTTACATTTTTTAAATGGAGTGGAGGAGCCCATTTCATGACATTCAGATTACAGTGTCCATAAATTTTTTTATTGGAACACAGCAATACCCCTTTGTTGGTGGGTTTCTGTGATGCAGTGGCAGAGGTGAGCAAAGTAGAGCTAAAACCCAGACTTTTAAAAATGCTAGTCCGTTCCAAGACATGTATTCGTGAACAAAAATTTGGTCCCAGTACAAATTTCCCATCTGCTGATATGCCATGCTGTTTCACATTCACCCGGATGAGTTGAACTGAGTAAAAGGCAACAACATATACCTCAAACCAACCAGCCACCTTGGGCTCCCGCATCCTGAGCCACACCCTCCACATCTGCTGTTAACTTCCCATTTCCTCTGACTTCAGAACTCAAAAGCTTCAGTCCCTGCAGTTTCCACTACTATCCGCAAACTAGATCCAGGTCCTAAATTATCACTGATGACATTTTTGAGTGTTGCATCTCATTGCCTCATTTAATTTATTTTGAGTGAAAGTTTACAAATCTCATTGGGGTTTGGTTTGTTCAGATATTCATAGGTGATAATTACCATGAATTAATGCAATTATTACAGTGTCTAAGCAAACCTTCATATGGATTTATATTCCCTTCACCTGCCTTGTTTTATTTTTCTTTCATCCCTCTCCCAGTCCCCATTTATTTCATAGTATATGTCTTGTTCCAGATTGATTGCAGTATACATGGTGTCTAGTCATCTGTTCATTTCAGATCTTTCCTTCACCTGTGCCAATACAAGCCTATTCAAGCCCCATTTCTATGTGATTCTGTAGAGCAGTGATGCTCAAGGCAATGTCACATTTTAACAACTGAGTATATTTGAGGCTGAGACCTGCAAAACCTAAAAGAATACCAACTGACCCTTTGCGATATTGCAGCTTACCTTTTCCAGTCATCTTAGAAATGGGTTTTTATGGCCACAAAATCATCCAAGGCAGGGTTAGCTTTATTCCAGAATATTTATTGATATAAAGCATTATGGTCCTGGGCTACCAGCCTACACCTTGTGGCCATAAGGAAGAGACCTGTGTGTCAAAAGGACTTGCCTCCCTCTCCATTGCAGGGGGCTCTTGTCCTCCAGGGCATCTCTGCCTTGTCTTCAGGCAGAGGACCAAAGGGAGAGGGGGGCATGGCCCCACTCCAGGCTATAGCAGCTCCTTGGCCACAAAGATTCTCCAGCCAGTAGCAGAGGGGAGGGGTACAGCAACCACCAGGGTCACCACCACTTGTGGGCTAGGCAGGCCCCACTACACCCTCCTCACAGTTGTACTCAAAGCAATTAATAAATTAAAACAACCTCTTCCTTCAGCAGTGACTCCCCTCAATCACACAGGAGAAGCTGCATGGAAAAGCAAAGCAAGGAGGAATCTGTTGGTTCTTGCCCCCTCTGCCTAAGGCCTAGGCCTTTTTCTCTAGGAGCAGCTATGAGCATGGATTATGCAGATGCTTCCAAAGTGTAATGAGAGGAGCAGTACAGACTATTTCCTCTCACATGTGTCTATCAGAATGTCTGAAATTTCATCTTCAGAAGGACCCCAATCCAAATGCAATAACCCTAGAAGGGGCAACACCCCTTAGAAGGCACTGAGGCATTTTGGCAGTCTAGAACATGAAAGCCCCAGAGAGAAAGGGACCTCGATAAGGAATGCTGGTGTTTGTATTTGACGTGCTTCAATTTGGTCGCTGACCAGCCCGGACCACCCCCAGCTAGAGTTGTGAAAGGAGTTATTCAGATACAGGGGGGAGGGGGGGAAGGAGGAGCTTGACCAGCCACCCAAACACAGGTCAGCCCAGCCCCTTAGTGCACAGTGCAGGGATAGGTAGACCTGGCCCTTTAGGCTTGAAGAGGGGTGAAATAAGAGCCCCCTCAGGCTTTAGAAGTGGTGTGGCTCATTCTTAAAGGGCAGAGATGGGGTGGGGGGCAGTGTCCCCTCCTCTGCTCTTGATGGCCACTTGAGGGGGCCTCTCCGAGGCTACAGGTTGACTGCTGTAACATCTGTAGGAGTGCTGGTCTGGCTGGTTTCCAGGTTGCTAGAGCCACGGAGGGCTTTGGGCACTGGACTGGAGTTGGTCCTGGTGTCCCTGAGGCTCTCCCTGAGTGCCGTTTCAATCTGTTCCTGGCAGGCCCGCAGGCAGTCCTGGAAACATGGGGGAACAGTGAGGATGAGCCATTCTTCACTTCCACCCCCAATCTGGCAGCAGGTATAGGGGAACACACAGGGAACACACCCTCAGCACACAGGGAAGTCTGAGGAGGTGAGGTATAGCCCGGCCCCAGGAACCAACCTTCAATTCTCAGAAACTGGCAAGAGGATGTGGCAAGAGGGTGTGAGAGCAGCCCTGCATCTGATACTAAAACCCCACCCCTACCCTAGCATACCACTTGGCAAGGACAAGGCACACTGGGCCAGTGCCTTTTACCCCACCCAAGACACTTGGTCTCCTCCAGACCAAAGCAAGAGATAAAAAAGCCACCAAAGCCCCAAGGCGAGGAGGACCTGAAATTTGGTGGAAGAGACAAAATTGGGGGGGGAACAACGCCCTCTACTGGAGGCGCAGGGAACAGTCACCATAAACAACGAACAGCTTGCCTAGGACTCACCACTTCAGTGCCTGTGATCCCCGCCAGCACCTCCGTGAGCTCATCCGTAGACATGGTAGTGGCACCCAGGCCGTGCACTGCAGCCCCAACGCTGCCCGTGGCGATCATGGATGGTGGGTACATGGCAAAGGTGTAATCTTAGAAAGAGAAAGACGGAGCCATGAAACAAGGAGAACTAAAAAAGTGACTTGACAGTAAGCGAAAACTTTTAGTTTATACCCAGCAACATGAACCGAGCAGCAGCATAATGGGAAACCCGAACAGTGCGTGGGGCAGGACACGGATATAAGAGGAAGCAGAAAAGAGCCCTTTGTCCAGGGCAGGTTAAGGCCACTGCTAAAGTTCCCAATGTCCAGGGGATAAAAAACATTTTTCTCATTATGTCTCACTATGCAACTAGGATCAAGCAACTTGGATTGCAAACTGACCCCTGAGACCTCAGGCAAGTAATTTCTCCTAAGCTCTGTTTTGCTTTGTATATACTGGGGGTCTCTCAGATGTCATATAACTCTGATTATATTCTGCTGTTTCTTTGTATTGATTCAGGGAGACTCAGCAAAGATATTTTCCCAGATAAGTTCTGAGAGGAAGAGAAATTAGAATCTTCTAGTTACCTCACCCTTCCAAGCATTTTCTACTTCCCCAATTGGGCAAACAGGTATACAGGGTTCTAACCTGTGGCACAAAGGGCCAAAAAGGTCTGGGCGTGCTTTCTGACCAACTCTTCACGATCGGTGGGCAGAGAAATCCGGTGCAGAATCAGAGGCAAGAAGTCATGAGCAATCACAGCAGCCATGTCCCACTTGAGCCTCCCCAGGACCAGCAATTCCCAATCCTGCAGGTTAGAGAAAAGAGTAGTGTCTTAGACTGAAGGGAGAAAGTTAAGGAAAGTCTCAAAAGGAAGGACATCTATCCAACTTCCAGAAAGCTTAGAACTCCACTTCTACAATCCAGGGCAAGGAACAGCTGGGGTGCCTATACTAAATGCTTTATGTGGATTATCTCTTATTTCTGGTTTATCTTAGAGGGCAGGAGTGCCATAATCCCAGGCCTTCTCCTGATTTCATTCAGGACTCCAATCAATGCACTCAGGGTTTAAAAGAAAAAAGACTGGAGAGATCGATAGTTCTGGCATCGCTAGGAACATGCGGTTTCTCTGGGATAAGGCAGCAAGATTCTCCATAACTCCAAAGATCTCTTGAAGAACCAAGCTGAGCATGAAGCCACCCCTCCTGTGACACAAACACTGAGGTTCCTCAAAGGGGAGGTTGCCCAACCCAACCCACATCCCCTGGGTGGGTCATCCTCGAGTATGCCATCCATCCCCTTGAACTGGAACCTAGAAAATGCCCAGTGCCACTTGAATCTCAGGAGGTGAAGTAGAGACTAAGCCAGGATGAGTCCAGATGAGCCCCTGGGGACCAAACTATCCCCCTAATCTAAGCCAATAAACCATGGCTGGGTCTGGGAGGGAGCCCCACCCAATCCACTCATCTGGTGTTCCCAGCGTTGGCCCCATTTCCGAGTTACATATATGAGGATTTCTTCATTGTTTTATCTCAGGAAGGAACTCGTGGGTTTGACCCCTTATTAAGGCAGAAATGGTAACCCCACCCAACTTCTTCCAGGCCCCCAGCCACAGCTGGCCTCAGCCTAGGTGGCATCCTCCCAAACATGCCGTGAGCCCTTCGCAAGGCCCCACAGTAAACAGCCTGGCCTGGAGGCAGAGTGGGGCAGGACCAGCTAGGATTCTCCTCCTGGTACTCATTCCAGTGGCCAACCTCCTAACTCAGGGATGAACAGGAAGCCAGACCTCCAAGTGGGGGAGGGGGACTTCCCTGTTGCATGCCTGCAGGGTCTTGTGAGAGATGGCAGTCCACCTACCCTATAACAGAGGCTACCCCTGACGATCTCAACATCTATCACATCCCTGTCCTTCAAGGCAACCTGGATAAAAGCAGAAGGCCCAGATTCCACACTTCCATGCTTCAGTGCAATGCTGAGCCAAAGACCCTTCTCTCATTCACTGCACAAGGATTTGGACTAAGCAGAATTCATTGAGGTCATTTTCAACCCTGACCTTTCAAGGAAGCTACACTCTGACCTCCCAGGAATCCATCCACATATCTGACCCCCAACTCAGGCAGAGGAAATGAGGGAACAGTACTTTTGCCTGTTCTGAAACACTCCCCTCACAGACGCACACGTGCGCTGTCTCAATCTTTTCCCAAAAAAAGAAATTCCCTTCTACCTTCTAGCCCAAACCCCTCCAAATAAATCATGCTGTCTGGCCTGGAAACTAGCTCCTCCTCCAGACTTGCCAAAAACTACCAGATTCATCACAAAGAGCTGTGGGGCCTCCCAGATTCCCAACTCCGGCCTCCTACTCCCATCTCTGAGAGCTACTTGGCAGGAAGAGAAATCCTGTTCCTCGATTCACAGCAGTGGGGCGGGCCCAGGCCCAGTACCCTGGCTTCTCCGCCAGCCAATCACAGCCGACTGCATGCTGCCCTCCTCCCCGGGAGATGGGGCCCAGAGACTACTCTCAGGGTCAGTAGAAGACTTGGCCAGCCAGCCCCATACAGCAAGGTGGAGAAGGTGCCAGCTCGCCCACCCTCTGCCCTGTGCTCCCAGGAGATGATCTAGACACCCTACATAAACCGCTTCCAGAGCCAAGCAGCTCTCCCATCTCCTCCCTAGGCTCAGAGTGGAGTGGGGGAAGAGAACCCAATAACTCTCCAGCGGAGGAGCCAGGCACGGCCGGCCAACTTCCCAGCAAGAGGCCCACGGAGCCACTTCCCAAACCACAGGGGTGACAGCAGCTCCCCACAGGGTTATGAAAGATCTTGGTCAGAGGGGCGTGCCAGGGGAGGGGGCATCATTATCACATCGGAAGCAGCTGCAGCTCTGCTCCCTGTCTGCCCCTCAGCTCGGGGGAAGGGAAGATGTTTCCACCAGACCTAAAGCAGCTGCTTGAGTTCCTCGGAATTGAGGACAGGGACCAGAGGGTTGGGAAGGAGTTCCTTCCTGCGATACAAGGAAAAGGAAAGAAGGTGCAAGGAAGAGCGCCCCAGCCTTGCCTTGGAGCAATCAGGGCCTGGCTTCAATCAGCTCTGGGAGACTTCTATCGCAAAGTCCACCCTGGGATAAAGAAACCAAGGCAGCCCCCTCCCCCACACGAGGCACATTCCACTCCACCACCCGGTGGGGGTGTGCAGGCATGCCCTTCTGCTGCCAATAAATAACTCGTGGTGGCTTTGTAAACCCAGAGGCAAAGTACTAGTGAGTGTAGTAGACATGCAGTTTGACTTGTTGCTATCTGGGGGAAAGACCAGGAAGGAGTGGCGCCCCCTGGAGGCCAGGAGGAAAGGGTTTTATTCATGCTTGCAGCTCAAGTCCGAGCCAGCGCTATCCTAAACATCACACTGCCCCATTTTTCTTCCCTACCCCCGTTCCTTTTGCTCAGGCTTGCCTCTGAGATCATGCTCCCGTCCTCGGAGACCAAAAGGCTCTATCCCGGTTCCTTTTATGATACAGCTCTGGCTTGACTCTGAGATCATGCTCCCTTGTCCTCAGAGGCCAAAAAGCCTCTCTATATGGACTTCACTTTCCTTTTCCTGAGAAGTGAGGTGGCAGGGGGTGTTTGAGGGGCAGCTACGCACCAGCATTTGGAAATGAGAGATGGCATGGTCGGAATAGATGCAAAGTTTTTCGATGGTCAGGGGTTTGCTGTCGCGCAGCTTCGAGGCCAGAAGCATGCAGACCGAACCCAGGAGCTGCAACTGCGTCTTACGGGTGGGAACAGCGGACAGGAATCGATCCAGGTAGTTCATAGCCAGGAGGAAGACTTCCTCCTCACACTGCTGCTCCTCACACACCTGGGGGAGGATACATAGTCACTGTGGTGGCAAAGACTTGGGAAAGGAGGGAGCAGAAGGAACGTGGAAGGAGGCACAAAAATGAGAGCGGGGCTAAGTGTATTTACAGTGACCATAAGGACCAATATGAAGAAGGATGCACCCTCCCCAAGGTGGCGACCCCTACACTTCCTCTATGATGCCTCTTTCCAGCTCCCTAGGGAGGGGGAGTAGGCCGGAGGGGTGCTTCCTTCGATTCCAAATTGAAACTCCCCATCCCCCCACGGGGGGGAAGGACGGAAGAAGCACTCCTGGTAGCCAGAGGGCTGGGACCTTCCCCTCATTACCACCACCCACTGCACACACCCAAGGGGAAGGGAGGAGACTCCTACCGCTGCCTCCCGCACTTTTCGTTTCCCTGTCCGCAGTAACAGGGCGAGCGCCACCCCCACCGTCTTCCCTCGCCAGAACCCCGCTACAAGACACAAGAACCGGCTTTAGGGCGGAGGCTGGCAAACGCAGGGTTTTCCAGGCTCGCTCTCCTTGGGAGACCGGACGGGGGGTGGGGGGGGGCAGGAGGCGCAAGAGGGGAGAAGAGAGAGTGGCCCCTGTCCCGCTTTCCTCGCCCAAAAAAGACAGGGTTAGGGTGCCAGATGACTGGAAGTAGGTTCAGAGGGAGCGATTCAGGTTGGGGAAAAGCAGGGGGGGGGGACACAACGGGGGCTGCCTTTTAGATTGTCTGAATCAAAGACCAGGCCTCAGGGATCTGGGCCGCCAAAAAAGCATCTTGCCGTTTGTTGTTGGGACCAGGATGTTGAAAGAGGGTGGCCTCAGGATGTCCAGATTCACGGGTGCGGGAGTGGGGAGGGCCGGGGGACCCATCCGAGCAGTACCTCCAACATCCAGTACGCCAGCATCTTCCGCATGTGCGGCTTGATCTCGTTCTGCACGCACTGGAAGTAGGAGACGCAGGGCAAGTAGCGCTCCTCCATGCTGAGCAAGGTCTGCAGGACACGCTCGTCCTCCAGCAGCTTCGAGTCCAACGCAGCCCGGGGTGTTTGCTGAAGATTCTCGCAGCACAGAAGCTCCATACTCAGGCAGCGCACAGGCCGGGCGAGAGCGAAGACTCGAGAGCAAGGCGGCGCGCAGCTTTCAGCAGAGTGTGCGACGCGGGTCTGGCGCTGGCGCTGGCACTGCGCGGTGGAACCCTAGCCCGCCCGCCGCCCGCGCGCGCCGCTTCCCTGACAGGCGCCCCGCCCCTCGCGACGATGTAGCAACCGTGGAATGCTCCGACGTCTTAACGTTCCAAGGGGCGGAGCCGCCTGCGCCCTAGACCGAAAGGGCTGGCGGGGGCGCTCCCTCCTCCGCTAGCTGCCGCATGGGTCCGTGGGGCGCCAGGCCGCCGGCTTCCGGGCGCTCCAGGCTCTCCTGACCACCGGGTGGAGCGAACTTTCTGGGAGGTGGGCCTCTTCCCTCCAATGGGCCCTCCCACTTCCCTTCTCTAACTCCAGTCTCCAAGGAAAGACTTTCTCCCTAAAGGTTATTCATTCATTTGTTCATTTGTCAAACCCTAGCTCATCCGCTGCCAGGCTCTACAAAATATCTGCGTAAGAAAATACAGGAGTTTTTAGTGAATGCAGTCCTAAGTGCTGATAGTGTAAGAAATTATTAAATCCTCATGGAAACTGAGGCGCCAAGGGGAGCAGGGATTGGAAAAGTGGCTGACTGGCTTCAAAATCTGGGCTGTTCAACGTGAAAGTCGCAGGCTAATAGCAAAGGAATTCCCTGGAAGCTGGTTAACATGCATTATCAGTCCTCACTCCTGATTTAAGAATCGGAATCTGTACTAAAACGTGAGAGGCCTAGCCTAAATCAGAATATTACAGATATAGTGTAGTAGTTAGGTGCCCTTGAGTTGGAAACAAATCGTATCTGAGCCTCCAATGGGTTTTCAGAGCCTATAAATCACATAGGAAGAGACCGCCCACAGAGCTTCTTCAGCGGAGCAGCTAGTGGATTCAAACCTCCACTGGGCCACCAGGAGAGCAAGAGCCAACTTTTTTTTTTCTTTTTTTTTTTTAATTTTTTTCCTATAATTATATTTTATTAATTTTCATAAACATTTACAGAGATTTTGGGTTTCCATTCATTCATTGTTGCACTATTCTCTCTACCCTCCTCCCAGTTTGTTCTTGTCCAAATGCCACAGTGCTTGTCAAAGCCAGTTCTGATTAATCTTCTTTGTCAGTGTGTCCTTTGCCATTCCCTATCACTCCTCCCTGAGAGAGACTTCCCCTGAGTCATAAGGAAAAGGGGATGGCGTATTCTCTTAGCTACTTCCTGCTGAAAAGGGACGCTGTGGGTTTCAGGGTGAAGATCTTCTCTCACTAAAGAGCCAACTTTTAAGACCCCACCTTGTCATTAAGTTAACTGTGGGGCCAAATACAGCCTTTACAGTTGGCCTTATATTTCTGTTATGGAAAAACCTGGGCAGAAGAAACAGATCCAATCTAGAGGGAGCTTCTTGCTCAGACCCTATAAAACCTACTAGTTGCCATTTCTTCTCTCCAAAGCCCAAACTGCAGGTTATTTTTTAGTTTTGCCCAAAATCAACATGACAAGTAAGTTAACCATAGGCCTCTGGTGATATTCCAAAGAGAACACTTGTCTCTACTATGGGTCCTTGAGACTTTGGAGGCACTAAGGAAATTAATCTTGGTGGCATGCTGGTTTAGCTGTGTGGGCTGCTAATCCAAAGGTCAGTGGTTTAACCTACCAATCATTCTGCAGGAGAAATTTATAATCTTTAAAGATATATAATTGTGGAAAGCTTGGACTCAACTGTAGTAGATTTGGTTTGATACATTATGTAAAACAAATTTTATTATACTGTTCATAACATGGAAAAAAACCTTTTTACAATGGATGGTGAAAATGCAGAAAAAAGTTCTGCCAACAATGGAAAAGAAAATAACAACTTGTAATCTTATTATCGAGTGACAAAGGGGCCCTGATGTCATAGTGATTAAGCATTTGGCCAAAAGGTTCCTGATTCTCACCCCATAAAGATTACATACAACCTTGAAAACTAGTTCTATGCGTAGCTCTTTACTTTGCTCTATAAGGTCACTATGATTCCTGCTTTGAAGGTATCAGGGTTAGAGATAACTCTTCAAAATGTTATTTTTTTTCCCCCCCTAAACAACCTTGCTTGCTGAAACTGAAGAAGAGCTAAAAGGACTGTAGACTTCAATATAGATTGAAGCTCAACACCAAGAAGAAAAAGATTTTCACCACTGGGCCAATTGGTAGCACCATGATAGATGGAGAAGAGATTGAGGTTGTTAACAATGTCAGTTTGCTTAGTTAGCTCCACAATCAACACTCTTAACACCAGCAGTCAGGAAATCAAAAGACATGAATATACAGTATTATTTTAACAAATTTGTATTGTTAGAAATTTATGTTGTTTCTAGTTCCCTCTTACAATCAGACATTATTTGTAGCAACATTTTTGTGATTACCACTCATGATTATTCCTAGAAGTGTATTAATTTCTACAAATAAAATTTCTCAGTCATGACTATGAGACATTTTTAAGGCTTTTGATAGTTATTAACAAATTTCTCTTTTGAAAGACTGATTCAATCTCTTCTTACCAACATTAAACGAATCTTCAGCCATGAAATTTATTTCAACCAGTAGCAATCGTTCAGGACAGAGTAGAAATGCCCCTTAGCGTTTCCAAGGCTGTAAATAAATCTTAACAGAAGTACACTGTCACATCTTTTATTCCCCCCAGAGTAGCTGGTGGATTCAAATGCCAACCTTCTGGTTAGCTACCAGATTCTTTTTAACCCCTAGGCTCCAAAGGCTTTTTCCACCAACAGTAGCATTCTATTAAAAACAAAACAAAAATAAAACCTTTACTAACCAGAGAAATGAAAAATGTTTTACTAGTAATAATAAATATATAATGACATATTATTAGACAGTCACATTTCTTAAAAATTACCTATTCATGTCCTTTGCACATTTATTGACAGAGGTATTTGTTTTGCTATTTACACAAGGGCTCACGATATTTTAAGGATATTAAATCTGGTTGTGTATTCTGAACTTTTTTTGTTTTACTGTTTGCATTTTATTTTTGGTTTATGATCGATTTCCCCTTTTTTAACAAATTCGTTATTTTAGCAAATTTATATATAGACTTACTTATCAATCTCTAATGACTTCTGCCTTTAAAACATTCTTCTTTACCAAAAAATTATATAAATACTATAAGAAAATGTTGAGGATATAGAGTTGCTGTGTTTTGTTTTTATCACCAGGGTGTCTGTTAAAAATATAGATTCCTAGACCCCATTTTTGGGCTTCTCATTCTGTTTGTCTCAAATGATGTCCCCAAACCTACACTTTCATATGTGTGTGTGTAGCATCTTATTTACTTAATTGAAAGCCTTCTTACTATATAATACAACATGGTCTGTGTACTTGATCTTGGGTCTGTGTACGCTGACTTCTGAGTTGTATCAATGTTCTCTGAACAAGATTCTCAGTTGTTGTTGCTGCTCTTAGTTTTTCCTTCAGGATAAAGGTAGATGCTTTCAGATAAAAATCTTAATTTTTAATTCCTTCTCTGGCAGTTCTTTCCTGGATTCTTCACTTTGTACAATCGTAGCTACAATGGAACCAGTATCCTAAAGTCACCAAAAGAAATTTAATTCTACTAGTTAATAAAGCATGTCCAACACCAGCCATGGCAGGTCCTACTGAACCATACAATACTGAGTCACGTGCACAGGGAATGTGTACTGCACATCTAAAATTCCTAGATGTTTGAAGGGCTTCCCATTCCCTGGCTCCTCAGATTCCAACTATGGGGGCATGGAGACAACCTCATGGCTACAGCCCCAAGCAGAGCCCAAAACCCGCACTTTCAAGTATACACACAAGAAAGGGATTTTGTTTGGGTTTGTTTTTTTTTCTAATATATTAAGTCCTTATCTACATTTATTAAGTGGGACTTTAACTTTATTATCCTCAAATATGTCCCACTAATTGAACAGCCATGTTCTTTATTTCCCTCACTTCCCTGGTAAGCGGTAGCCCTTAATCTCATTCTTATATTTGAGATGATGCTTTATTTTGATCTTTTGTGGCCAAAAGCTTGACTGAGAACTGGCCCTCATCTTTTTGCTGCCTTTGTGTAAAGTGTCTCACCTGCCTTTTACACCAAAACCTCCTTTGACTCTGACACAGCCACTGCCTTCAGCTTGTAGTGGTATGAAATAGGCTTCAACAGAGTAAGAAGGATCAAAGTTAGATAGTTACAAAAACTCCAATTAGCTAATGATATAGGAAGGAGTCATGCTCATCTGTCAGCTGGTTGTACTGTGGTGATTGCTTGCATGTTATTGTGATGATGGGAAAGATGCCGACAGTATTTGGACACTAACAGGGTTACCTATGTTCAGAAGGTTACCACAACACTTCCATACTAAGGCAGGAAAGGGTTTTTATCTACTTCAAGAAATAAGTCCATGAAGATCCTATGGATCACAGGCTATTTCCTATCAGGAGGGACAAATGCTTGAGAAGGACACTAATGGAAGGCAGGGAAAAACTCTCAATTGAGATATATGTAGCAGTGGGCTCATCCCACCAATTATCATGAAGATGGTACGTGGAGAGGCATGTTTCTGCTCTGCCCGATTTCATTCTGTTATACATGGGGTTTTGTCATCAAGTTACATATGGACAAGGTCTTCACTGGAGTCAATTGGACAACTAACAACATCGAAGAGAAGGAACGGTAGCAGGATCGCCACTGCAGTCCTTTCCAAACACAACAGGTTCTCTCACTGCTCTCCTCTTCTTAATGTCCCCCTCTTCATATCTCTGCTCAATTAATTCACACTTCCAGGCCCAAAGGAGGTCCAAGAACATCTCAGCTTTAAGAAATAACCCTTGTCCTCCAAAGTCCTGCAGATCCCATTTGTTCATGCCATGCAGATGGCTGGCTGGTTCACGCCACCCCACCCACCCCAATCAGAGGCCAAGCTCTGGGAAAACGCAGACCCTCTCCATGTCTTGAGATCCAGCCAAGTGCCAGGTTCTGGACAAGGTGTTTCCAACCCATCATCTCATTTTACTCATCTCAAAAATACTCTAAGGCTTGTTTTTGGATGGCAAAGCTGGGTGGGGTACAATGGGATCAAATAATTTATTAAAGGTCTATTTAGCTTCCCCCAAAGCTATATCCTTTGTAGTAGTCTATTTCCTTTCCTCAAGGACAGGGTTGATATGTTTATGTCTTATTGAAACTCTTAGCACTGTGCTATGATCACCAGCAATAATATGATATTTCCTTATAGTATTTACTATGTTCCAGTCACTACACATATCTGATATATATTAAATAGTTTCATCTGGTCATCAACATTTATGAAAAGTACATCACTCATTATTTTCTCTCCTTTTATAGAAATGAAAACCTGTATTTAGACTGGCTGAGCAGCCTACCAAGATCACACAGCTAGTTAGTGGTAGAGGCAAGATTCAAACCAGGCTGGCTCCAGAGTCTATGCCCTAACCCTTTTACTCTACTGCCTTCTCAAACTGTTCCACAAACGTGTATGACTGACTGTTGCTTGATTAACTGAGGCATGGCACAGAGAGGCTGTTGAATTGAGTTCCAAAAGCTTGGGGAGAGGGAGCTCCTGGGAAGCAGAGATTTTGAGGAATGTCAACCACTATCTTGCCCCTGGCTGGGAATGCCATGTCAGGAGCTCAGCCCTCATTCTAGACCTTCAGGTCCAAGAAAAAAAGCCACAAGTGTGCTGTTGCTAAGGCAGCGGGAGAGCTGGACCCAGGGCCAGGGCAAAGGAGTTCCTACAAGGTTGGCTGATCTGCCTGGGAACCTCATCATGGCCTCTACCCCAAAGGAAAAGGGTCTCCTACTGTTTTGCAGTGTGTTTTTTTTCCCTAAAAGCAGAAAAAGGCAAAGCATTCACCAGGGTCATTCATTACAGGGTGGAGTTTCTGCTCAGGTGCATTCAATTAGAAAAAGTTGCTCAAGGAAATGGCATGTTAGAGGAGGGTTAGGAAAGGAATGTCACTGGCCAGATAAGAAGCCCTAAGGGGAACGGTTAGCATGCTTTTTCCCTTCTCCCCTTCTCCTCCTCCTCTCAATCATTATAATATGCCCATCAGAAAGGCCGAGGTGAACAAGGCAAGGCCCAGCTCACTCTCAGTGCAGATCCCATAGCTGTTGCCTTCAACCCCACCAAGATGATGGAGCTGAGCCAGCCAGGGGGCTGAGGCTAGGGTAAGGGCAGGGGCCAGGAGGAGAGGTTACAAAGGGAGGCGACCCCAACTGTGGAGACAGCCACTTCAGTGTGAAGCCTGGTTCCAAAAGTTATGATTTTCAAAGAGTTACTGGAAGTGCTCCATTTCCTCAGTTTCTTCTCCTGTTCAGTGAAGATAATAGGCCTTATACCTCACACAGTTAACCTGACAACTATATGCAAAACAGACTATATGCAAAAGACTATTCTGAAAAAAAATATGCTTAATGCATCTCACCTAGGCATGCTGCACAAAGATCATCCAACACTTAAAGTATTCTGTTATTCTTATTTTTGTATTATTATTATTACTGTTATTATCATTATCATTATTTTCTCCCTCAGAGAGTGCCCTTTCTGCTCTTGGCATGCAACTGGACCCTTCAGAGGAAAGAACATGTTTCAGGGGCATGGCAGCTCTTTCAAACCTAGACAGTCCGATTCACAATGAGAATTTCCCAGGACCGCCCACTGTGGTGTAACCCTAGATATGTTACAGCTTCTCTGTGCCTCAGTTTCTTTTACTGAAAATGAGGATAATACAGGAACATACTCCTAGGGTGGCCGGAAGAATATAACAGGTAAACCTGTGTAACATACACAGAACAGTCACAGGCTCATGGCAAGACTTTAAGACAGTTCATTGTGGAACTCTAGCAGTATCGTCTTTAGCGTGTTGCACGGCTAATAAAACAATGTAGCTGTGATTGTGGGGTGGGCTGGAGGCTGAGAAAGGGAGAGGAGGGAGAGAAGAAAATGTGCAACAATCGATTTTTAAAAAATAATAAATATGTTTTATGCTGTCAAAGTTCAGCACTGGAAAATCCTTGGGAAAAGACCAAGGACTACTAGGTTCCAGACTGAAACCTGAGTATAAATAACCAATTTTTTTTTTCTTTTTTAAAAAAGTATCAATGTCTTCATGGTTATTGACTCCTCATGGTGATAAAGGTAAAGGAATGAATTTGAAGACACTTGGAAAATAAAAAGGTCAGGAGTTACCATGATAGTGGGGGATATTTGATTTTTTTTTAAATTTTGGGATGTATAAAGAAGGCATTGATTGTTCCAGCTGATAAACAATGTTGTTGTTGCTGTTGTTAAGTGCTGCTGAATAGAGTACGATACATAGCAACCCTATGAAGAACAGATCTGAATCCGGCCCTATCCTGTGCCATCCTCACACTCTGAAATACTGGAGTCCGTTACTGCAGTCGCTGTATCAATATATCTGGTTGAGGGTCTTCTCTTTTGCTGACCCTCTACCTTTCCAAGCATGATGTTCTTTTCTAAGGAATAGCCTCTCCTAGCAAAAGGCCCAAAGTATGTCATCTTTGCCTCTAAGGAGCAATCTGGCTGCATCCTTTCCAACACATATCTGTTTGTTCTTTTGGCCATCCATGGGATTCAGTACTCCAACACCACAGTTCAAAGGCATCAATTCTCCTGTCATTATTCTCGGTGCAACTCTCAGATGCATAGTAAGTGACCAAAAAGACAGTGGCTTGAATCAGGCAAACCTTCATCCTCAAACTGAAATCACTGCTCCTCAATCATCTGGAAAGGCCTCTGACTGCAGACTTTTCCAGTGCAATATCTTCTGATCTCCTGACTGCTCGTACCAAGGTTGTTGATTTTGGCTCTAAGATAAAGCTGTTGACAGTTTTAATCTTTTCACTATCATGCTGTTGCCTATCAATCCAATGGTGAGATTTTCATTTTCTTGATGTTGAGATACATACTGAAGGTTGTATTCTTTGATCCTCTGCAGCAAGTACTTCAAGTCCTCCTCATTTTCAGTAAGCAAGGTTATGTCATCTGTATAATGTTGTTATTGATGAGTCTTCCTTTGATCCTGATTTTACATCTTCTTCATAGAGTCTAGCTTCTCAAATAATTTGCTCAGCATACAGATTGAATAGGTATAGAAATATAGGTATAGGTATAGAAATATAGGTATAGGATATAACCCTGATGCACACCCTTCTTAATTTTAAACCATGAGTACTTGTTCCCGTACTCTGTTTGCACAAGAGCCTGTTAGTCTAGGTATAAGTTTTTCATGAACACAATTAAATGCTCTGAGATCCCCATTCTATTATTATTATTATTATTATTTTGTGTGTGTGTATCATCAAGCAGGTCTGACTGATACAGGAGGAGATTGTCCCTCCTTCTCCAGCAGAGCATCTGGTGGATTTGAACCGCCCTTGGAGAGGGACATCATGCTTGGGAGGGCAGAGGGACAGCACAGGAGGGGAAGACCCTCTATGAGGTGGATTGATTCAGGGACTGGGGTAATCGGGATGGGTGTGTCAGAGACAGTGCGATTGGCACAGGACAGAGCAGAGTTTAGGGCTGTTGTACATAGGGTCACTATGAGTCTCAAAGACTCGACGGCACCTAACAACAACCACCTCTGGGATTGCAGTGCCACTTCTTGCCGCTAGGCCACCAGAGCTCCCTGAGATCTCCATTCTTAATGGTAGCCATAACTTGTTATGATCCATGTAGGCAAATGTTTTTGCCTTGTCAATAAATCACAAATAGACATTTTTCTGGTATTCTTTACTTTTAGCCAGTATCCATCTGATAACAGCAATGATATTCCTGGTGCCACAGCCTCTTATAAATCCAGTTTGAACTTCAGACAGTTCTCTGTATATGTACTGTTATAGCGGTTTTTAAAGGATATTCAGCAGTATTTTGCTTGATATCACATTAGTGTACAGCACTTTTGTGTCAGCTTGCTCTACTGTAGTAACTTGTGGGTTGCTTAATGCTAAAAGCTTTGCCACCATTGTGTTAAATACCAGGAGGGCCATCATGGTGGGCAGATTTTAATAGAGCTCCCAGATTAAGACAGACTAGGAAACAGGATTAGCTATCCACTTCTGAAACAACAGGCCTTTGAAAACTTTAGAGGATGACACAATGTAGAACACTAAAAGTGCTCTGATGGGCCATTAGTGGATCTCTTCCTATCTCATAGCTGTTAAGTTGTAATTAGCTCAGAGCTCACCCGCCAGCAGATTTCTGAGGCTGCAAATCACACAGGCAGAGAGAGCTCATTTTTCTCCTTCAGAGACCATGGTGGATTCTAACCACAAGAGACAACACAACTCCTTACAGACTACACCACCAGAGCTTTCTATATGAATTCTACTTTCCCTTTTCTATTTTGGAATATTTCAAACTCACTGAAAAGCTGCCAGGACATTACAACGAACACCAGAGTACCCCTCACTTGAATTCATAGAAGCAATGTGTGGATCCATGAGATAGAATAGTTTTTGTTAGGTGCCATGGAGTCAGCTAGAACTCGTACCAACCCTACAACCTTGCTAGAAACACTGTTAGATCCTGTGCCTTCCTTACCCTGTTTCTAAGAAAGGGATGTACAGCACAACAATCACACTTGTTTGTGTTAAGTACCATCATGTTTACTACAACTCATAGCAACCCTATGAACAGCGGGTCTGAACTTACTCTATCCTGTGCCATTCTCATCATCTCAGATGTCCTTGAGCTCACTGATGTAGTCAACTGTGTCAAATCATCTTTTTGAGGGTCTTCCTCTCTTCTGATGACCTTCCATCTTTCTGGGCATGACATCTTTTTTCCAAAGATTGGCTCCTCATAACACCATGCACAAAGTATGTGAGATGTTTTGCCCTCCTTGTCTCTAAGGAACACGCTGGCTGCACTTTTTCCAATGACGCCTAGAAAACGAAATATCAGCAAACTTGTCTGTGAGATTATGCTGACTGCTAGCAACCCCATGTGTATCAAAGTAGAATACTGTTGTTAGGTGCCATTGAGTTGACTGTGACTCATAACAACTCAATGAGCAACAGATCCAAACCGTGGCCTATCCTATGCCATCTTCACTATTTCTTTCATGTTCAAACCCACTGTGTTAGTCGCTGTGTCAATCCATCTCATTGAGGGGCTTCCTCTTTTTGTTGATCCTCTACTTTTCCTTTACATCATGTCTCTCCTGACTGCAAGGACTGGTTCCTCCTGAAAGTATGTCCAAAGTAAGTGAGCCAAAGTTTCATTATCTTGCCCCTAACGAGCATTTTGGTTGCACTTTCTTCAAGACAGAGTTGTTTGTTCTTTTGGGAGCCCACAGTATATTCAACAATCTTCCCCAACACTACAATTCAAAGGCATTGATTCTTCTTCTATCTTCCTTATTAATTGTCCACATGCCTCAGATCAGATGTATCTTAGTCTCTAAACTGACACCCTTGCTCGTTAGCACTTTGGAGAGGTCCTTAACAGCAGGTTTCTCCAACACACCATGTCTTCAGGTTCTTTACTGCTACTACCATGAGTGTTAATTGTGGATCCAAAGTAGAATACACTTTTCCAGTGGAGTTTTTACTAGTCCACAAGAGTTATTCTGAAGACTAACTCATTCACTGGTTGATTTAAAAAAAAAATTTTTTTTTGGAAGTAGGTCCCTCTGAGTGCACTAGACTTCTGGTTGAGAAGTGAGCAAATTAATTGTTTGCACAACCTGAGAACTCCAAACACTAAAACAGTATCATAAGTACTCTAAATGCAAAGTTCTCTAGTTGTTCCAGGGATATCCTTCTATGACTGTTTTATCCCTTCACATACCAACATCCCTTCAAAAATTAAGTTTGTATACATTTGGCAATACCATTACAGACAAGGGTCTCATATCGAAAGTTTACAGAATCCTACTGGGCCTCTGCAAGAAAAAGACTGAACACACAATACAAAATGGTCAAAAGACATGGAAAGACTTTTCACAGAGGAAGATATTCAGATGGCCAACAGATACGTGAAGAAATGCTCAAAATCACTGGCAATAAGAGAGTTGCAAATGAAAACCACAATTAGATACCATCTCATTCCAGTGGCAATGGCAAAGTATAACAGGACCACAAGTAGTGAATGCTGGAGAGAATATGAAGAGTTAGGAACTCTCAGACATTGTTGGTGGGATTGTAAAATGGTACAATCACTCTGGAGGGCTGTTTGGTGTTTCTCAGAAGGCTGACCATAGAAATTCCATATGACCCAGCTATTCCATTGCTTCAAATAAACCCCAAGAAAATGAGAAGTGAGGCACAAACAGATACTTGTACACCAATCAATGTTCATAGCAGCGTTATTCACCATTGCAAGAATATGGAAACAGCCCAGATGTCCAAACACAAATGAATGGACTGAGAAATTATGGTACATTCACACGATGAAATACTATGCAGCATGCAGGAACAATGACTTTGTAAGTCACTACCTAAGTTGTGGGGCACTAAAGAACATTATGCTGAGTGAACTAACTCAGTCCCTTAAGAACAAATACTGTATAAGACCATTACTGTAGAACAAGTATGCGGGGATCAAAGGGGAGCAGAGGGCTGAGGCTGGGGTTGGAGATAATCATAGGGTTGCACAATGATAGGTGGAGGGACACAGGGGTGAAGGAAATGGAAAAAATCTGGTGTGAACAATGTATACAAATTTTGTAAATAAATCAGTTATTATTATTATTTTTTTTTAAAAAAAAGAAGTTTGTATTTAGTTAGTTACCCTAGCTCTTTAATCTAGGAAGTTTCTGGGCCCTTTCCCTCCCTCCAATGGCACTGACTTTCGAAGGCCAGCTGTTTTAAACAATGGATTTGTCTGGTTGTCTTCTTATGAAGAGATACTGGTTAAGCATTTTTGGTAGGTGATATGTCTAAATGTCTATCTCATTGTGAGGCAAGAAACAAGCATTAAAACAAACAGAACAAATTATTTTGTTTTGGTGAGGTGGTTTTGTTTGTGTTTTTTTTTTCTTTAAAAGGATTCAACAGACACCCCAGGGCTTACCGTATTCTAGTTACTATTTTAAGCATCTGTTAAACGTGAATACTATTCCAGATCAGTAATGTTCAAAACTTTTCACTCTACCATCCTGGCCAACAAAAACTGAGCACACATTTCTAATAGTAATTAATTTATAAACTATATCCACTTGCTACTCTAATGTCATTGACAGATAGATATAATTTCTAGAATGAAGTAATAAGACAAAATACATAGAAATGCAGTTTCTTCCTCCATGACAGTGAGTAGCTCACACACACCCCCAGATCTCGCCATCACTTATGCATGCACCTTCCATGACTCATTTCTTTTGTGTCTATTCTAACTCACAGTGACCCTTGATGAGGGTTCTGAGACTGTAAATCTCTTTAGGAGAAGACGATCTCTTTTTTGGAGTGGCTGGTGGATTTCAACCGCCAACCTTTCAGTTAGCAGTCCAATGCACAGCACACTAGGCCACCAGGGCTTCTTCCTCTCCTAGACAAGGCTTTGACTATTAATCAGAAAAGTCTCTCCCAGTGAGCATTTGGGGATTGAACATGCTAACCTAGCACCCCAGGTAATGCTGCCACAGCACAGCTGGCATGTGAGTAGGCCTGTTACCTGTTTCTGTTTTATGTGGAAGATTGCCTTTGCAGCCCACATGGCTGTCCAACAGGTGTCTTTAACTCAACTCCTTCAAAACTGAGACTCTAACATACCCATTCCCCAACAAACATATTCATCCTGAAGGCTTCCCTATCGCAGAAAAAAACAAAGCCAGGAGGGGCCACTGACTCCAGCCTTTGGTTATACTATAATAATGAATGTTGTCAAGTGTTCTTATTTTCCCAGAAAAAAATATAAGCCAAAAGATTTGCTGTAAAAAAAAAATTTGCTCTCATTCTTTTTTTTTTTACAGAAAAGTTGGATTTTTATTCATTTATTGTTGCACATTTTCCTCCCTACCTCCCCCCAAGTTCACTTTTTTAAAAAATTTCTTTCTTTTTCATTTCAATGAACATCTATAGAGATTTTGGAATTCCATTCATTCATTCATTGTTGCACCCCTCTCCCCACAACCCCACTCCCCACCCCGTTTGCTCCTCTCCTTCAAAGGCAAAAGAAAAACTCCCTCATTGGTATGCAATCCCCCCCCCCCTTCCCCCACCCCGAAATATAATCCACTCTGCAACCCTCATTCCGTACTCTTACGATAGACATAATGCCCTAAAATAGAAAATATTCTCTCCCCCAAAGACTTCAATGCCGTAAACATATTTCATCCAGTTTTTCTCAGTCTTACACCCATCCCGATGTCAGCCTCATTCTACAACAGTGGCACCATATAGCATTTGTCCCTCTGTGACTGAGATACCTCACTCAGCATAATGTCCTCCAGGGTCACCCATTGTGAATAATATTGCGTGAGTTCCTTGTTTTTCAATGCAGCATAATATTCCATTGTGCGAATATACCACAGCTTCTCTACCCATTTGTCTGTTGATGGGCTGCTCTCATTCTTAGTGACACTTTGTCTCTCTCTCATAAATACCATACCTCTCCATTAGCATAAATTAAAAAGTTCTGCTTTTCAAAATATCCAAAATCTGACTTCTATTCATTCTGTTGATATCACCACAGTCCTAACTCAATGCTTTCTTTTCTTTATCATTTTCCTATGTCCAAATGTTGTATCCCCTTGGGAAAACGATTTGAAAATGTCTCAAACAATGAAACTGAGAGTGAACACAGGACCCAGCACTCAAACTCTTAGGAAAATATCAAAGATAAATATGTCCATCAGGAACTTTTTATGTGAATATTCAGAGCAGCATTATTCATAACAGCCACCAGGCATAAACAATTTAACATCCATCAACTGATGAATGGATAGATTGCATGCAATATGTCTATAAAGTGGAATACTACTGGGCAATTAAAACAACTGATTTTTTTTTTTAAAAAAAGGACTGACTTGTTGCCTTCTAGTCAGAACTGACTTAGCTGACCCTCTAATAGATTTTCATAGGCTGTAAATCCTAACAGGAGATACCCATATTACTACCACAGAGCAGCTGGTGGATTCAAACCACTTGCCTCTGGACTGGCAGCACAACTCCTTACCTCCTTACCCACTTGGCCACCAGCGCTGCTTTAAAAAAAGGCCTTCCCCCCACCCCTGGGAATTTCCAGCGTTCACCAAGGGTGGGCGAACTGGTTTATCTGTGATGGAAAGGATGACTGTATTGGGAATGGCGGGGGTTAGTGGTTGTTGTTGTTAGGTGCTGTCAAGTGGACTAAAATGCATAGTGACCCTATGAACATGGCTCTGAACCTTGTCCTGTCCTATGCCAGCTTCACCCACTCTTACAGCATCGCTGAGTCTTCCTGTGCTTTGCTGACTCTCCACCCTTCCAAGTATGCTCTCCCTTTCCAAGCAATAACCACTCCAAACAACATGCCCTAAGCATGTGAAATGAAGTTTCACTATCCTTTCCTTCAAGTAGCACCCTAGTTGCACCTTCTCCACAACAGACTTGTTCTTTTGGCAGTCCACAGGATATTCAGTACTCTTCCCCACCACATAATTCAAAAGCATCAACTCTTCTGTCATCTTTATTCACTGTCTAACTTTCAGGTGCATAGTAAGTAATTGCAAAGATCATGGCTTGAATCAGGTTCACTTTAGTCTTTAAATTGACATTATTGCTCCAGGATATTGGCAGTTCTGGTTAAATGAAGTTCAGGAGGCAGCCCACGGCAAAAGAAATAGAAATAATGGGCAAAAGTAGAGGGGGTGTGGAAGGGGCAACCTGTAAAGCTTAGATAGTGAGATCTAGAGTGGTATGTCCTGTGATTCAACTATGCCAGAAAAATATGGATTGAGGCTCAATGTCAAGAAGAGAAAGATTCTCACCACTCGACCAATTGGCAGCATCAGGATGGATGGTGAAGAGATTGAGATTGTACACAGTTTTAGTTTGCTTGGCTCCACAGTCAACACTCTTGGCACCAGCAGCCAGGAATTAAAAGGTGCATTGCCATGGGAAAGTCTGCTGTTGGGGACCTCTCCAAAGTACTGAAGAGCAATGGTGTCTCTCTAGAGACTAAGGTGCGTCTGATACAGGCCATGGTCTTCGCAATCACTTGTTATGCATCAGAGGGTTGGACAGTGACCAAGGAGGACAGAAGAACTGATGCCTTTGAGCTGTGGTGCTGGAGAAGAGTATTGAGAATACCATGGACTGCTAGGAAAACAAACAGATTTGTCCTGGAAAGGGTTAAACCGGGTAGCTCCTTGGAGGCAAGGATTCTGAGGCTCCGTCTAACATACTTTGGACATGTTGTGAGGAGAGACTGGTCCCTGGAGAGGGACATCATGCTTGGGAGGGTGGCGGGACAGTGCAGGAGAGGAAGGACCTCTATGTGGTGGACTGATTCAGTGACTGGGATAATTGGGATGGGAGTGTCAGAGACAGTGAGATTGGCACAGGACAGAACAGAGTTTAGGGCTGTTGTACATAGGGTCGCTATGAGTCGCAAGCAACTCGATGGCACATAATAACAACAACAACAACAACAAATAAATTACATTTGCTATGTGTTATCTCTGAGTGGGACACCATATGTGCTTATTTAAGTATCACAAAACCCCTGAAGTATAGGTGTTATTTTACTGTTATATCACAGATGGGGAAAGGGAGATACAAAGAGACTCCTCAAATATCATACAGCTAGTAAATGGCTGGCTTGAGGTTGGGCTGCCCGGCTGCAGACTCTGATATAATGACTTGAGGGAAGTAGTCTACTTGGGAAGTGATTCCAGAAAATACTGGTAAGGGATTGAAGAGATGAGACATGGAGGGAAAGAAAGTCAGTAAAGGGTTCATCATGAAGTTACCATATGGGAAACTGGAGCTCAGCCCTGATGCAGATCTCTGGGAGACAACGAAGAATGTATTTTTAAAAACATGTATGCAAAATGACTCTTGAGATATCATCTCACCCCAGTAAGAATAGCAAAATTTAATAGAACAGCAAATAACAAATGCTGGAGAAGTTGTGGAGAAACTGGAACCTTTATTCAGTGTTGGTGGGAGTGTAAAATGGTGCAACCACTGTGGAAGGCAGTATGGCGCTTTCTCAAAAAGTTGCAAATAGAAATACCATTTGACTGAGCATTTCCACTACTGGGAATATACCCTAAAGAAACCATAACTGCCACCCAAGCAGATATATGCACATCTATGTTTACTGTCACCCAAGCAGATATATGCACATCTATGTTTATTCTGTTTTGTTCACAATAGCAAAGAGTTGGAAACAACCTAAGTACCTATAAACAAATGAATGGATAGAGAAGCTCTGGTATATTCACACAATGGAATACTACACTGCATTGAAACTCATGAAATATACAAAATGGGTGACCTGGAGGACATTATGTTGAGTAAAATAACTTAATCACAAAAGGACAGATATTGCATAATGCCACTGTTATAAAACAGGACCAATATCAGGTTTGGGGGGAACTAAGAAAGGAGGGGAACAGATGAGGGAGAGAACATTTTAAAAGTGATATATGATTAGGCATTATTTGCATGGCAAGAGTCCAGAATAAGAGCTGCACAGTAAAGTGGACTGAGGTGGGGGTGTGTGTGTACAACAATGAAATAATTTTTTTTTCCTTCTCAAAGAGAAAAGTGAACTGAGGGGAGGGTGGACAGGGAGGAAAATGTGCAACAGTGAATGAATGGAAATCCAAGTTCTCTATAATCTTTCATTAAAATCTCAATTAAAATAGGATGTATGGAATTCAGATTTAGGGGGAATATCACATGATTGACTCAATAGATATATAAAAACATTTGACAAAATTCAATATTAATGGATGATAAGAAAATCTTGGCAAACAAGGGAGAGATTTAAACTTCTTTAATATAAAGCATCTACTAAAACTCCATAGCAAATGTCTTGGGGGTGAGACACAGGAAGTAAACTGGGCAAAAATCCCTAAAATGCTAAGCCAGTTAGCACAATTTCTAGAGCCTCGACAGAAACTGGAAAGGTAACAATTCTTCCATGACTAATCCAGCTGGTCTTTTCTTGGGCTTAGCAAAGTCTACTATCTTCCAATCCCAGTCCTTTCTTTGCTTGTATATTTTTATGAAGGCCACCATCTTTGGTTAGAGTTCTCAACTTTAAAAACTTATTTCATTTTGGATTTCTCCATTATATTGTTTCCTGTATCTAATCACTTGCATGGCCCAACAAAACTATTCTCTGATACTTAGATTCTATCTTTCCTATTCTCCACTAGGCTTTTAGCAAAAGTCTCAAGATTTACCCCCACTGTAAATCCTTTACAACAGAAAAGGGGAGACTTCACCTATCTGAGGAATTTGGTAATACAATCTAATACTCATCATTAGACCAATAGGTAACATCATGATAGATGAAAAAAAGATTTAAACTGTTAATGATTTTATCTTACTTGGATCAACAAATATGCTTGATACCAGCAGTCAGGAGATCAGAAGACTACTACACTAGAAAGTCTGCTCTCAGGACCTCTCCAAATACTGATGAGCAATGATGTCAGTTTAAAGACTAGGGTGAGCCTGATTCAGGCCACGGTCTTTTCAATCACTTACTATGTAACTAAGAGCTTGACAGTGAATAGGGATGACAGAAGAAGAACTGATGCCTTTGAATTGTAGTGTTGGAGAAGAGTACTGAATATCTCATGGACTGCCAAAAGAACAAATATATACGTCTTAGAGAAGGTGCAGTCAGTGTTCCTTGCAGGCAAAGATAGTAAAGCTTTGTTTATGTACTATGGGCCTGTTGTTAAGAGAGGCTATTTCTTAGAAAGGAATATCATGGTTGGAGAGCTAGAGGGTCAATGAAAGAGAGGAAACCCCCTCAACCAGAAGGACTTACTTATGTCAGAGACTGTGAGGTTGGCATAGGATAGGACAGAGCTCAGATCTATCCATAAGCTCATTGCTATCAGTCAAACTTAACTTGACAGCATTTAACAACAACCTGAAATTTATTTGAAGTCTAACATTTTTCCTTAGAGATTTGCATTCATTTTGGATTCTTTCCTTTAGCATAGCCATATTTGCTTTAACATATAAACAGTGGTTTAAATAACTTATGTTGTTGTTGTTGAGTAAAGATAAAAGGAAACTGAACTCCATGGAAACCATATTTATCATTCACACTGGCAGAAGTAGTCTGGGGGGGTTTTCAAATTCTAGTTTGCAAGGCCATATCATTTCAGATCAATGGCCCAAAGCCATCAGATTAATCTTTCTTGGACACTCCTTTCATCTTCAGTCCAAGGACCTGCTTATCAGGTCGAATTTAAAAGTCAACCAGCTTAGCTTTCCGAGTTCTCCATCATGAGGCCCCAGACAGCCTGTTCTATTTATCTCAGTTCCAGCACTGCAGCCTACCTCAGGGTCTTATCACCCACCACTGGCATCCTGCTTCTTTCTCTAAATCCAGCTCCTTTCCTCCAGGTCTCATTCCAGGCCCACCTCTTCCATGAAGCCTCCAGCATTGCAGGAATGAATGGTCATGGAAATTTAGATCAAGAATGCTCAGTGAACCCCGGAAAGGAGAGGCTGCTGGCCCAAAATGTCCAAAGCCAGTTGTTTGAAACTATTCTGGTTGTTTCCTACAAGTAAATCCCATTTCTGACAAAAAACTGAAAACTCATGAAGGAAGGTGCTATATATGTTTAATTCCAAGGTTGAGTTAGAATAAAAAAACTCCCTACTACCCAGTCAATTCTGACTCAAAGAGACTCTGGCTGGTTTCTGAGGATGTAAGTTGCAAAGGGAGGAGACTGCCCCTCTTTGTCCCTTGGAGCTGTGGTGGATTTGAATCACCACAGACATGAGCCGCATAAACTTTGGTTAACAACATAACTGGCTATGAGCTATATGGCCTTAGGTTCCTTCAAGGATACTTCAGTGTGCTGTGAGGGGCTCTGTACTTCAGTTTCTGCCTCCATGCTCAGGGATTTTCTTCATCTTTTTTTGGCAGCCATTCACTCTTGGAAAATAAGTTTAAGACTCACTTTCTCCAATTGTAAGAATTTTTAATTTTAAATTTATCGTTAGTGTTGTTACAATGCCAGAAAAAAAATAACATTTCCAGCAACCCAGACAGATTAATAACTAAATATACTCAAATATATAGAAATATTTAATATATAATAAAAGATACAAATATGTAGGTATATAATTGTTATTGTGTACCATAATGTCAGAAGTGACCCATAGTTAATCCTCCAGTGAGTTTTCAGTGGCTATTAATCTTGGAAGGAGGAGTGCATCCACTTCCATAATAGCTTGCCTCCGGAAACCCTATGAACCTGGGGAGAGGATGAAAGGCACCCAAGCCCTCGAGGACTCTCCTTCATAGGGTCGCTATGAGTCGCCTGTGACTTGATGGCACTTAACAACATTAATCACATGGGAGGAGACTGCTTATCCTTCTCCTGCACAGCAGCTGGTGGGTTCAAACCACATGCCTTCAGGATTGCAGTGCAGTTTTTTTACTACTAGGCCATTTTATATGTATATTTTAATTAAAAAAAAAATCTCCAGAGACCCGAATGACCATTCAATAATTTATTCATCATTCAATTAGTTATTTTACAAATCTTCATTGAGACTCTATCAGATGCAAGATACATCTGGGACTATACAAAGACTTTAAATAAAGTCATTCTGCTCTTTAAAAGAGAATACAATCTCCTGGGGAAGCAAGGCGGGTTCTGCATTCCTTCTTAATAACTTACCTATAGTTTGTCTCATATATATGGGTTCTGGGCTTTGACTCATCAGATGGCCAGAAAGTCCTCTCAAGTCAGGAACTGAATCTTCTGGTTCTTTTGTATCTAGAGTAAAATACATTCTAGTTAGTACCTGGTGACCTGGTGGAATTATTAATAGTCTATCCTTTTATTCTCAAAAGTGTCTCAGTTTGCAACAACAAATATTGGTGAGGAGGTGGAGAAATCAGATCCTTTAAGTTACTGATAGTGAGACCATAAAATGTCACATCTTCCTGTAAAACAGTTTAGCAATTCCTCAAACTGTTAAACATGAAATTACCCTATCAATACAGCAATCTCAATCTTAAGTTAGAGACCCAAGTGAAATGAAATCATAAATCTACCCCAAAATACACACCCAAATAAAGTGCTCATACCATCATTGTTTATATTAGCCACAAAGTGGAAACAGTCCAAAAGTCCATCAACAGATGAATGGATAAACAAGTTGTGGTATACAAATATCAGTCAGCCATAAAAAGAAATTAAGTATTGATATCTGCTACAACAGACATATTATTATATATCATGTCTTCAAAATATTATGCTAAGAGAATCTAGTCTAAAATGTCACATAGTGTACTATTCCACTTATAGTCAATGTCTAAAATAAGCAAATCTATACCTGCCTAAATGTAGACATTTTACATAAGTGGAATCATATACTATGTGGCCTTTTAGACTAGCTTCTTTAACTTAGCATAAAAGTAAAAACAGTCTAAATGTCCATTAAAAGATGAGTAGATAAATAAATTGATGACAGAACCTTACTTGCTCAAAGTGAGGAAGACTTGAAGTGCTTGCTGCAAAAGATCAAGGACTACAGTCTTCAGTATGGATTATATCTCAACATCAAGAAAACAAAAATCCTCACCACTGGGACAACAGACATCATGAAGGATGGAGAAAAGATAGAAATTGTCAATGATTTCATCTTATTTGGATCTATAATCAACAACCTTGGGACCAGCAGTTAAGAAATCAAAAGATGTGTTACATTGTGAAAGTCTATAGTCAGAGACCTCTCCAAAGTGCTGTTGAGTAAGGATGTCAGTTTAAAGACTAGGGTGTGCCTGATCCAAGCCATGGTCTTTTCCATTACTTGCTATGCATCTCAGACTTGGACAATGAATAAAGACAACAGAAGAAGAGTCAAAGTATGTTGAGTTGTGGTGCTGGAGAAGAGCACTAAATATCCTATGGACTGCCAAAAAATAAATATGTCTTGGAGAGAGTGCAGACAGGATGCTTAGAGGGAAAGATGGTGAAAGTTTGTTTCACATATTGTTAGGCGGGGCCAGTCCTAGAAGAAAGACACCATGCTCAGAGAGGTGGAGAGTCTGCAAAGAAAGGGAAGACCCTTAATAACGTGGATTGACACAGTGACTGGGGGCTCAAATGTCAGAAATGGTAAGGATGACACAGCACAGGGCAAGGTTCAGAGATGTAGTTCATAGCGTCACCATGAGTGGTAGCTGCTGCTTCGACGGCATCTTCCAGCAGCATGAGTTGTAACTGGCTGCATAGGAGTCTGTTGGTATTGGAGGGGCAGGATGGGTAATAATGGAGAATGCCTGGTCATGGGTATTGGATTTCTTTCAGGGGTGATGGAAATGTGCTAAAATTAGACTGCAGTGACAGCTGCATAACTCTGTAAACATACTAAAAACTAGTAAGTTGTGTATTTCAAATGTGAATTCCACAGTATGCAAGTTATATATCAATAAAACTTTCAATATGGTCACCTTATATCAAAGGTCTTACTCTGAGTATTGTGAGTGATGGACAGCACAGGGGATTTGCAGTTAGACCTGGGTCTGAATCCAATCTCTACCACTTACTGGTTATACGACTTTTAAAAAAACCAAACTCACTGACATCAGTCAATTTCAACTCCTGGTGACCCTCCATTGGGTTGCCACTGCTGTAAATCTTAATGGGAATTGCCATATCTTTCTTTCAGGGAACAGCAGATGAACTTGAACCACCATCCTTTTGGTTAGTAGCCCATCAGGTAACCCACTAGACCAGCATTCTCCTTGACTATGTGACTAGAAGTTATTTTATTCCCCACCTGCAAAACAGAACAGCAATGGCCACTTCAGAGGGTTATTATAAAGTGAAGCAAGATAATGCATGAAAAGTGGTGGGAGCCCATAACCACTACCATATTGAAAATGCTCAATTTTGGTAAATATTTACACTGGCAAAAGTCTGATGACTGATGGCTGAATAGAGTAAGCCTGAAAACAACTCAAGATTCAGAGAGTAAATTATATTCATTTTATAAAATGCCTTAAAAATGGCAACCTAATAGATTTTAAAATTATCAGCAATATTCTAGCTAACAGAATTCAACAGTATCATCATCAGCATCATCAAAAAAATACTGAGTTCTGGTGGCCCAGTGATAACCAGCTGTTCTACAATCCCAAATTGCACCAGACTGTACTGACAGTTGTACAACCCTATAAACATATTAAAAACTAGTGTTAAATCCACCAGCTGCTCCGTGGGATAAAGATGAGCATTCTCCTCCCGTGTGATTTACTGCCTCTGAAATCCTGCTGGAGGGTCAACTATGAGTCAGTTCTGACTCAATGGCAAAACAACACATCATGATCAAGTGGGATTCATATCAGAGATTCAAAGATGGTTCAACATTTAGAAAATCAGTGAACCTAAGCCACTACATAAATAAAACTAGAACCAAAAAAAGAATCATGTGGTCATCTCTAATGACACAGAAAAAGTATTTGATAAAATTTACTACCCTTTCCTAATAAAAGCTCTCAAGAAGTTGAAGCGAAAGTCCTGAATTTAACTAAGGGCATATATGAAAACCAACAGTCAACACTACTCTCAACTGAGAAAGGAAGCATTTCCATCGGGAATTGAAATAAGACAAGTGTGTCCTTTATTACTACTCCACATGATATAACTGCAGAAGATTAAAGACTGCAGCCTTCAGTATAGAAGCTCAACCTCAAGAAAACAAAACAGGGCTGACTGGCAGCATCATTGTAGATGGTGAAGAGATTGAGATTGTTAACAGCTTCCGTTTGCTTGGTTCCACAGTCAACACTCTTGGCACCAGCAGCCAGGAAATCAAAAGACAAATTGCATTGGGAAAGTCTGCTGTCAGAGACTTCTCCAGAGTACTGAAGAGCAACAACATCAATCTGGAGACTAAGGTGCACATGATCCACACCATAGTCTTAGCAATTGCTTGTTATGCGTCAAAGAGTTGGACAATGACTAAGGATGACGGAAAGAGAATGGATGCCTTTGAGTTGTGCTGCTGGAGAAGAGTATTGAATATATGATGGACTACCAGGAGAACAAACAGACTCGTCCTGGAGAGGGTGAAACCTTGGAAGCAAGGGTTCTTGGCTTCATCTGACTTACTTTGGGCATGCTGCAAGGAGCAACCAGTCCTTGGAGAGGGAAGTCATGCTTGGGAGGGTGGAATGACAGTGCAAGAGAGGAAGATTCTCAATGAGATGGGTTGATTCAGTGACTGGGATAATGAGGGTAGATGTGTCAGAGACAATATAAAGTTGGCACAGGATAGAGCAGGTTTCAGGGCTATTGTACATAGGGTCACTATGAATCGCAAGCGACTCGATGGCACATAACAACACCACTTGATGTTGTTGTTGTTGTTATGTGCCATCGAGTCGCTTGCAACTCATAGCGACCCTATGTACAAGAGCTCTAAATGCTGTTCTATCCTGTGCCAACCTAGCCATCTCAAATGCACTTATTCCCACCACTCCAGTCACAGAATCGATCCATCTCACTGAAGGTCTTCCTCTCCTTCACCGCCCCTCCACTCTGCCAAACATGATGTCTGTCCCTCTTTGCAACATGCCCAAAGTATGTCAGACAAAAAGCTTCAGAATCCTTGACTCCAGGGAACATTCCAGCTTCACCTTCTCCAGGACAAACCTGTTTGTTCTCCTAGCAGTGATACTGTACTGAAAATCCTACTTAGAGAAAAAGGGCAATAAAGGGAACCTAAGTAAGGCACCCCGACAGCACATAACAACAACAGTTTTTATGCACTGTCGAGTCGGAATTGACTCAGAGCTGACCTTCTATTGGGTTTTCAGGAGGAAACTGCCCATCTTTCTCCCTCAGAGCAGCTGGTGGATTCAAACCATCTGCCTTTGAGTTGGTAGTGCAATTTCCTTACACTGAACTACCAGAGCCCTCTTGTCTGTTGTGTACTGTAGAGTCAGAAGTGACTCTTAGTGGACCCTCCAGTGGGTTTTCAGAGGCAGTTAATCCACAGGAAAATACTGCCCATCCTTCTCTCATGAAGCAGCCGGTGGATTCAAACTGCATGCCTTCAGGATTGCCTCTAGGGCACCAGAGCTCCTTTAGTAAGAAGAAAAACTATCCTTCCTCACAGAAGACATGACCATATATATAGAAAATCCCAGAGACTCCACAAGAAAGTTATGGAAATGGAGAAAAAGATTCCATTAAGTTGCTAGGTACAAGATCAACATGTGAAAATCAATTGGGTTGACACCTTATATTAACAAGAAGGATTCTGAAAAAGAATCAAGAAACTCATCCAATTTACAATAGCCCCAAAAGGAGAAAATATCGAGGAATACACCTAACCAGGAATGTAAAACTGACACTAACAAAAATACAAAATACTACTACAAGAAACTAAAACAGATGTGCATAAATGGAAAAACATTCCAAATCCATGGATGGGAAGACTTAACACACTTTTAAGTCACCAATATTACCAAAAGCAATCTAAAGCTACCATGCGATCTTGATTCAAATCCCAACAACATTCTTTAATGAAATGAAAAACAGAAGAAAATTGGATAGTATCAGTAATTACAATAACACACACAATTCTGCAGTAACAGTAAAACCAATGAAAAAAACTGCATGTGTGGTTATGAGTAGAAAGAGATGCACACATGTGTATAGAAAGATATACATGTGGAAATGCATATGTCTATATAGATGTATTTGTAGGGATATGCATATATCTATATAGATGTATTTGTAGGGATATGTGTATATCTCTATATCTATACATATATATGCCTGTGTGAGCTGCATGTATATGTGCACATAAAACAAACCACATGGTGGGCACATGGTTACAGAGTCTTCTTAAATACACTCAACTCAGATGATTAATTTACTGGGTTAGAAGACTTGAACAACAAACAACAAATGCTGGAGAGTTTGTGCAGAAACTGGAAATTCACCGCTGGTGGGAATGTAAAATGGTACAACCACTATGGAAGGTGGTCTGGCACTTTCTCTAAAATTTGTAAATAGACAGACATATCATTTGACCCTGCAATTCCACTTACTGGGAATATACCCTTAAAGAAACCAGAGCCATGACTCAAACAGACATATGCACATCCATGTTTATTGCTGTGTTATTCACAATAACAGAGACAGAAGCAACCCAAGTACCCATCAACAAATGAATGGATAGAAAAATTACGGTGTCTTCATGCAAAGGAATATTACACAGTATTGAAAAATGATGAAATACAGAAACATTACACAAGATGGGGGAGCCTCGAGGCCATAATACTGAACAAAATATCTCAGTCACCAAAGGACAAATATGAGGATTGGAGAAAGAATGGAAAAAGAGTGGATAAATAATGAACATTATTAGATTAGCATTAGAGCAGATGAAGGGAAGAAATTTCCGAAAACAATATATAATTAGGCAGTGGGATAATGGATGGGAGTGTCAGAGACAGTGCGATTGGCACAGGACAGAGCAGAGTTTAGGGCTGTTGTACATAGGGTCGCTAGGAGTCGCAAGCGACTCGACGGCACATAACAACAACAACAACATATCTATGACAACAGTCTGGAACAAGAGATGCATTTCAGGGAGGGCTGAGGGAGGGGAGAAGAGATGGAGAAAGAAAACAATAGAAAAAACTGAAGTAAAACATTTTCTGTGTCTTGTGTTTTTGGTGTTGTTTTTCAAAAAAAGAAAGCTTGAACAACTTGGTCAGTTGACACAACACAGTTCACAAAGATAATGTTCAACAACCTAGACTGAAGTCATTCCAGATTGAATAGTATTTGAGATCTTAAAAGCTGGCAAGAGATACATCTGTTGGTCTTTAGTCATATGGAGCAAATGAGAATGTAAGTAATCAAAGAATCCATGAAATAACTAGTTTATGATATTAATAGCCCACAGGAATGACAGCATTCTTTAAACTGAGATGAGAGAATGAGATGGTGTCCTGATATCATTACCAACTGTTCAGATTAGCAGTACCAATAGAAAGTCCCAGATAATAGGAGAGGAAAATGTTGAACAAAATTCAAATTAAAAAAAAAAGAAGTCACATTTACAGGCTAACAGACTAAAGGAATTTCAGGGATTATCAACCCAGATTACCTGAATTTGGATATAAAGCTATTTTTGTAGGCACCGAGCGCATAGCACTCATGATTAATGTGAATCAAGAAGTCGGTGGTTCGAATCGAACAGTTGTTCTGCGGGCATCCCCTCTTAGGAGTGTTTACCAGGTTGCTAGGAGTCACATTTGGCAGCTGGGGTAACATAAACAATATCACTCTTAAGTACTGTGCTCCCAAATTACATAAGACCAAATGATCAATGTTTACCCAAAAGCAAAGAGGAGGTGGCAAGGAGCGGGGAAACTAGATCAATGGAAAGAGAACAAACAGAATGGAAATAATGAGAAAGCTGACACATTGTGAAAATTGTAACCAGTGGCATGGAACAATTTGTAAAGAAATTGCTAAAGGGGAACCTAACTTGTTAGGTAAGCCTCAGCTGAAACACAATAAAATAATATTTCAAAAATCTAAGAAAGGTAGCCTTAAACACAAGACAAAGCAGGGGAATAAATTCATCTTGTACAGCCACAGAGCCCTCTCCCCTCAGTGTATTGCATGGTGTGCAAAGCTCCGAGCAGAGTTTCCTGGAGAATAATGGAGAGATGTTAAGATCCCCACCCTCGGGAGTTTCCTCCTCAGCAGTGGGAGGCTGGACACAGGCAGAGGAAGACGACACACAAAGGGCAAGTAAACAAGCCCAGGCTAACCGGAAGCACTCCTGGTCCCTGAGTGTCTCAGAGCAGAAAACTTGGACGAGATGAGCTCTGGCATGGCCCGAGATGTGGCCTCCATCACTCACCATCAGATGTCATTCTGACTATGATTTCGTCAAAACAGAAGAGGCTGAAGGAAACCGTGCCTAGCTCTTACTCTATTTTCCTTCGCTGGTTCCTCCTCCTGTACCTGGCTGTAGATGTAAAAACTACTAAAGCCCCACACAGCATAACCCAAGGGCTTTGAACTCCCATCTCACACCTTGGAAACTTCTGTTTATTCAGCCTCAGCATCCCTGTTTTCCTAGCCCTGGTAGCACAGTGGTTCACTTCTCAACTGCTAACCTTTAGGTCTGGAGTTCGAATCCATCTGTATTGTATATATATTTCTGTGAGAGAAAGATGTGACAGACTGCTCTGGTTACAGTTACAGTCTCAGCTAGCGGGCAGTTCTATGTCATTCTGTGGCCATTACTTAACACCAATGGGTAGCTGTTTTGTTGAGGATCTTTTGCAACTTTTATCTCACACTCCCAGTCCACATCCCCACCTGGATTTCAGGCAGATGCCTCAGACTCAAAACGCCCAAACCCTGTCCCTCCTCCCTATACTGTATCCATCAACTATGACCCACTGAGTCACTCAGGAGGCCCTGATGGCACTGTGGATAAGACTGGTAACCAAAAGGTCCGCAGCTGGAACTCATCAACTACTCCTCAGGAGAAAGCTGTGGCCGTCTGCCTCCACTAAGGTTTACAGCAGCCTCGGGAACCTTATGAGAAAGTTCCATTCCATCCTAATGGGTCCCTACAAGTCAGAGTTGATTTGATGGCAGCTGTTATTATGTACTGTTGATTCAGAGCTGACCCTCGACTGGGTTGTCAGAGGTAATAAATCACACAGGTTTCAGGAGGCAATAAAGCACATCTCTTTTTCTCCCGAGAAGCAGCTAGTGTATCTGAACCACGTGGCTTTGCCTTGGTAGCACAACTCTTTACCTCTAAGCCATCAAACTGCCTCATTTGCTGGCAGTGGATTTTAATTTTCAGTTCCTGAGTCACTCAAGCAAAAAAGGTGGCCATTATCAGCTCCTTCCATTCCCACAGCTCTCACTGCAACCTGCAAGCCACTCTTTCTTTCTGCTCCACTGTAAATTATCCTGGGAATCTGGCCTCTTCCCTCTGCATGCTTAGTTGTTCCCATCTAAGCCTGGGATTGGTGCAGTGGCCTCTCTTTTCATTGGTCTCTACGTGCAGTCAGCTTCTTTAGTCCATGTTCTCTGCTACTGCCTAAGAAGTCTTGCACAAACTTCTGGAATGCACATGTGTTTCCTTTGCTTCTTCAAACTCTCATGTTTACAGATTTTAACTCTGGGCTTTTTATCTGAAATGGACATTCAAAGGCTGCCATTAAAAATGGAAACTGCCTGGAGAGGTTGTCCTGATTACTGGCTAATGCAGTGGACTTTAACATCATCAAACTACCATTTCTAAGGGTCTGATGCTCAGTGGACAGAGAAGCAGCATGCTTTTTTGATGCTGCCCAGAGAATTAAAATTCACCATCATCCCCGTGATTCTGCCTCACAGAGATCCTCCATCAGGTTTCCAAGGCTATACATCTTTACAGAGCAAACCCTGAGCTCTGGGGCTAAAGGGTAAGGAGTTAGAACTACTAGCCCAAGGGCAAGTATTTGAATCCACCAGAAGCTCCTCAAGAGAAAGATAAACAATCTCCTGTGTAGTTTACAGTCTCTGAAAACCTGCTGGAGGGTCAGCTATGAGCTAGCTCGGATTCGGGACAATAAGTGAGTAAATGAAATCTTGACTGGAGGAGCCTGCCTATGTCATTTTCCTGAAGAGGGGCAGCTGTTGGGTTCAAACCACAAATTTTCTGATGAGCAGCCTAACACTTAACACACTTCACCACAGAGCTCCTTGTCCAGGGAGTAGACACAATTGAATTAGCTTCAGCAACAATCACAAAAATCAATACACAAAACTGGAAAAACAAAGACCTTAAATGAATCTGAGTATCAAGTCAGTGCATCATCCTACACTGAACCAATTTCAGCCCAATTTCTTTGGCCAATGTCAGCCCAAGGACTGCATGGTGAGTATGGAGCCAGCCCTCCTTTTGGCCAACACAACCACCGTGTCCAACAAAGGACATACGGAGTGATGCTAACAGTGTGGGTCAGAAGGAAGAGAGCCTAGATTTTCTGTAGCTTTGGGCAACTTCTCTCTAGCTGGTTTCTTTATCTGTTCAATGGGGCTCATTAAGAGTTGGAGACCCAAGGAACAGGTCATATTGAAAAGATCTGATTGGAGCGATATCTCTGAAGAGAGGGACACCTGCCCCAACCAGGTGTCCTCCCCGGGGGGAGAAGTGAAGATTAGTCCCCTTTGCTCTGTTTCTTCTGCCTGGAAACCACTCCATTTTAGATATCTGCAAAGCTCATTTCCTTACCTCCCTCAGGCCCCTACTCAATTTTCATTTCACTCATTGGTTTCTCCAGATCTTCTAAGATAAAACTGGACACCATCCTTCCCCTTGCAAGGCTCATCTTTCTTGGCTTATCCGCAGGGCCTGGTCAGTAGGAAATGCTCAATGCATAATCAAGTGGGTGAATGTACCTACCCACGAAGTTGTTGTCAGGATGGAAAAGTGTTTTAAGACTGTTGTCCCAGACCAAAACAAACCAAAAACCCCACTGCCATCCAGCCTTGCTTGGAGTCATCCTGGAAGATGGAGGAGAACTTCCCTAGGTGTTTGCTAACATTGCAGATCTCACAGGACTTCACTGCTTCACCTCTCTTCCTCAGAGCAGTGGGTTGGTTTGAGGGACCAGATTTCTAGTTAGTACCCCAGCACTTTATTCATAGTACCAACCAGGACTCATCACACTAAAACCCTATTAAGAGTCTCGTTCTCAGAGCCTGCCACATGCTTGTTGCTGTTGTTGCATAGCATCCGTAGCTGACCCTCCAGCAGGTTTTCAGAGGCAGTAAATCACGTGGGAGGAAACTGCCCATCTTTTCTGTGGAGCAGCTGGTGGATTTGAACCATATACTTGGGCAGCACAATTCCTTACCACTAAGTCACCAGAACATCATGCTAGGCACCCAGAAATACTCGAGAGGAGTTTGAGACCCAAGGGGGCACAGTTTTACTAGAAAGATAAGACAAGCAAGTGCCTGGAGAGAGGCAACTACTTGAAACAGGTGTTTCCGTCCAAGGAGGACTGGGTGATGCTGGCTGAGGTGCATCTTGAGTGGGAACCAACCAAGTGAAGATGTCAAGGGAATGAGGCTGTGAGGAGTAAAGACACAAGTATATCCAGTGTGTGGTTCAGCAATGTCAGCAGGAAGGTGGCATTAGAGGACTTGGCAAGGAAGACAAAGCAGATCATGAAGAGCCTTGTGGCTACACGTCAAAGGAGAGCTATTAATGGGTTTTCATCTAAACCAGAACCTGACTGATAGGCATCTGGGGGAGTGGGGTCTCCCTAAGATGAAATCGATTCAATGGCAACTAACAACATAGTAGAGAGGGCAGACCAGAGGTTCTTGCAATACCTAATGAGGTATTTTGAAGCAGCTTACACAAAATAAAGAAGAAATGAAAGAGATAGAATCACCAGATCGCAGAGGCTAGCTGGAAGTTGGTAGAGAGACAATCTAGCATTACTAGTTTTCTGGTTTGGGCAATGTGATAAAACCCCCATGGCTTCAAGTTGAATCCAACTCCTGACACCCCACCACTGGATTTCCAAAGGCTATGAATAGACTGCCTTTCTTTCTCCCGCAGAGCAGTGGAGGACTTTGAACAGCTGACATTCTGGTTAGTAGCTGGACAAGGCAGCACTCCCTATACCTTAGAATTTAATGACTGTTTTTGTGGTATGCTGTCAAGTTGGAATCAACTCATAGCTGACCCTCTGGTGGGTTTTCAGAGCCTGTAAATTACACAGGAGGAGACTGTTCATTTTTCTTCCTCAGAACAGCTTGTGGATTCGAACTGCTTACCTTTGGTTTGGCAGCGCAACTCCTTACCACTAGGCCACCAAAGCGCCCCAGCATTTAATGACAGTTCTATTTCCATTCATAAATACTCCAAAGCGAAGCACAGATTTGCGGAAAGTATTCACTATACTATAAATTGTTTTTGAAGTGCCTAAAATCATGCAAGGGAAGACCCATATCTGTTTGATTTAATAAGTAGTAGCATTTACAGAGTCCTTACTTTTTTTTAAAGAAGTATTAAAAGAAGATGGAAGGAATATACTGAGTCATTGTATCGAAAGGAATTGACAGATACAGAAGAATTTAATGAAATAACATATGAGCAAGAACCTATGGTGATGAAGGAAGAAGTTCAAGCTGCTTTGAAGGAAATAGCAAAAAATAAGGCCCCAGGAATAGATGGTATACCAATTGAAGTATTTCAGCTAACAGATGTTGCCCTGGATGTGCTCACCAAGTTGTGCCAAGAAATCTGGAGAACAACCACTTGGCCAACAGACTGGAAGAGATCTATATTTGTTCCCATTCCAAAGAAGGGTGACCCAACTGAGTGTGGAAACTACAGAACAGTGTCATTGATTTCACATGCAAGCAAGATTCTACTGAAGATTATCCAAAAACGACCAGAACAGCACATCAGCAGAGAATTGCCAGAAGTCCAGGCTGGGTTTAGAAGGGGTCGTGGTACTAGGGATATTGTTGCTGATGTTAGATGGATCTTAGCTGAAAGCAGGGAATACCAGAAGAATGTCTATCTGTGTTTCATTGATTATGCAAAGGCATTTGACTGTGTGGATCATAACAAACTGTGGCTGACTCTGAGAAGAATGGGAATCCCAGAACATTTAATTGTGCTAATGCGAAACCTATACTTGGACCAATAGGCAGTAGTCAGAACAGAGCAGGGTAACACTGCATGGTTCAAAATTGGGAAGGGTATATGTATACGCCAGGGATGTGTCCTGTCTCCATACCTTTTCAACCTGTATACAGAGCAGATTATCTGGGAGGCTGGGCTCTATGAGGAGAATTGTGGCATCAGGATTGGTGGAAGATCTATTAACAATCTGCGTTATGCAGATAACACAACCCTGCTTGCTGAAACTGAGGAGGACCTCATGCACTTGCTACAGAGGGTCAAGGACTGCAGCCTTCAGTATGGACTGAGGCTCAATGTCAAGAAGACAAAGATTCTCACCACTGGACCAATTGGCAGCGTCAGGATGGATGGCGAAGAGATTGAGATTGTACATAGCTTTAGTTTGCTTGGCTCCATAGTCAACACAACAGTCTTGGCACCAGCAGTCAGGAAATCAAAAAGTGTATTGCAATGGGAAAGTCTGCTGTTAGGGACCTCTCCAAAGTACTCAAGAGCAACGGTGTCTCTCTGGAGACTAAGGTGCGTCTGATACAGGCCATGGTCTTTGCAATCACTTGTTATGCATCAGAGAGTTGGACAATGACCGAGGAGGACAGAAGGAGAATTGATGCCTTTGAGCTGTGGTGCTGGAGAAGAGTATTGAATGTATGACGTACTGCCAAGAAAACAGATTCATCCTGGAGAGGATTAAACCAAGCAACTCCTTGGAGGCAAGGATTCTGGGGCTTCGTCTGACATACTTTGGGCATGTTGCCAGGAGGGACAGGTCCTTGGAGAGGGACATCATGCTTGGGAGGGTGGAGGGACAGTGCAGGAGGGGAAGACCCTCTATGAGATGGATTGATTCGGTGACTGGGGTAATCAGGATGGGTGTGTCAGAGGCAGTGCGCTTGGCACAGGATAGAGCAGGGTTTAGGGCTGTTGTGCATAGGGTTGCTATGAGTCACAAATGACTTGACGGCACATAACAACAACAACAACATTTTCATTCTCACAACAATATTGTAGGTATTACAACTCCACTTCACAGGGTAAAGATCCAGTGGGGACCTTGAAAAGACAGGGTAATGACAGGCATAGTCCAATGGTGATTAATTTTATAAAACTTAACGCATGGAAATGATTATATGAAACACAATGTGAATGAAGAACAGAGTGAAACAAAATGTATATGAGCTTTGTGAGCAAAACAATATAAAATATAAATTGAAAAAGAAACCAAGGTAAAAAAAAAAAAGGGTAAAATAACTTGGAAGGTCTTCCACAGCTAGCCAGGGGCCCCGGCTGGGATGTGGCTCTCTGTTGTGTCTGACAGCCAACCTGTGCCCTTAACCTTGATGCCCTGTGTCTGGAGCTCAGCAGCGTGTGTCCCTGGACGTCTTCTGCACAGGCAACTGAGTTTTGGAACGGAGGCTGCCATTAGGGATTGTGGAAAGTAGAATGCGGAGAACAGCAACATTTCCATGATAGGTGAAGAAAAAGGAGCCCCCCCCCCCAAGGAAACAGAACAGCGGAGAAGACAAGAGAGAAAGGTTAAGGCTAGAGGGTGGGGCAGGAAGCCACGAGAAAGAGTCAAAGCTAGGCCACAATGTGGCCAGGGGTCTATAGGCCAGTGCCCTCCCTCAGCCTGCACAGTATCCTCAAGCTAAGGCCAGAGCCCAGTCCCAGCTCACTGATGCATTCTTCCTTTAGAAATGTTAATAGAGGCCAGGAGGTTAAGGCCTTGTCTTCCTCTGGCTTTGGGAGCCATTGTGTCTCTTTAAATCAATTTGCATATGTTTGCTCTGACCTATTATGTATCAATTTTATAGTTTACATTTAAGTAGAACAATCTTAAATTTCAATTTCTGGGAAGAGTTTCCCCAGGCTGAGCTCCTAAAGAGTGTGGCTACAAGTCAAGAGGAAAACAGAGGCTTTGTCTTGTGACCTTGGCCAATTGAGTGTTCTTACCTGTAAAATGGGGATAAATAATATAAATAGTGTTGGAAGAAGAGGAAGCTGGGTGAGGATACACAAGAAAGTACACAAGAGTGCAACAAAGAATGAATGGAAATCCAAGTGCTTTATAAACTTACAATAAAATCTCAGTTAAAAAAAGAAAAGAAAATACACAGAGAAATCTGTGAGAGTTAGAATTTGTTTTTCCAGGCCTTACAAGTTTGTTGCCTCTGACAGGATGCAGTCTTACCACCTTTTTTAAAAGTGGAAAATATTTGTGTTTTCCTTCTCTAACAGATTTCCAATGTACACAGGACCTAGCTTTCACAAGCTTTACTGTGCCACTTGCACTTTATAGTAGTGCTATTACCCTAATCACATGGTGTGAGCTTGCTAACAATTCTGACAGCTCCCTGCTCCCTCACGGCCCCTTCCATTCCCAGACTTGGGAGAAGTCAGCATATCTAAGTGTGGGGCCCAGGCTCTGTGTTTATCATGTTCCCCAGGTGATTCTGAAACACATCTAGGGCTGAGCCACACATGCCCCAGCCTGGAAAAAACTCACTTTATTTCTCTGCGTGTATATCTTCTTAGAGAATTTATCACAGGCTTTCAATAAAAGAAACACTGGCAGTGCAAGTTTAAATGTTCGTGTTATGTGCCATCAAGTCGCCTGTGACTCATAGTTACCCCTATGTACATTAGCTCTGAACCTTGCCCTATCCTGAGCCAATCTTGGGAGTCTCTGACAAACCTGATCCCATTTTCTCCAGTCACTGAATCAATCCATCTCATCTGGGGTCTTCCTCTACGGTGATGTCCCTCTACTCTTCCAAGCATGATGCCTGCCTCCAAGGACTGGTTGGTCCCTTCTGGCCATGTGCCTAAAGTATGTGTGATGGAGCTTCAAAATCCTTGCCTCCAGGGAACAACCTGGTTTCACCCTCTTTATGACAGACCTGTTTGTTCTCCTGGCAGACCACAGTATGTTCAACACTCTTCTCCAGCAACAGAACTCAAATGCATCAATCCTTCTTCGATCATCCTTAGTCACTGTCCAGCTCCTGGATGCATAGCAACTAACTGCAAAGACAATGGCCTGGATAAGGCACAACCCAGTCTCCAGACTGACACTGCTACTTCTCAGTACTCTCGAGAGGTCTCTGACAGCAGACTTTCCCAATGCAAGACTTCCTGACAGCTGGTGCCAAGAGTGTTGACTGTGGAGCCAAGCAAACTGAAGCTGTCAACAATCTCAATCTCTTCACCATCCATCCTGATGCTGCCAATTAGCCTAGTGGTGAGAATCTTTGTTTTCTTGATGTGAGTTTCAATCCATATTGAAGACTACCATCCTTGACTTTCTTCAGCAAATGCTTCATGTTCTCAAAAGTTTCAATAAGCAAGAGTGCGTCATCTGCAAAATGTAGGTTGTTGATGAGTCTTCCTCCAATCCCGATGCCACAGTCCTCCTCATAAAGTCCAGCCTCCTCCTGAATAATCTATTCTTCATATAGATTGAAAAGGTATGGAGATAGACCACATCCCTGACAGACTCCTTTCCTGATTTTGTTCCCCCTACTTTGTTCTGTCTACCATTTCCTGGTCCAAGTATAGGTTTAATAAGAACACAATTAAGTATTCTGGGATCCCCATTCTTTTTAAGGTTAGCCACAATTTGTTGTGATCCACACAGTCAAATACTTAATGCTCACAGGGATCCTAAATCAGGTTTAGTTGCCAATGGACAGATAGACAGCATCATGATAGATGGAGAAAAGACTGAAACAGTCAAAGATTCCATTTTACTTGGATCCACAATACAGTTGGCACCAGCAATCAGGAGATCGGGAGATGTGGTGCATGGAGAAGGTCTGTAGTTAAGGACCTTTCCAAACTATTGAGGAGCAATGATGTTAGTTTGTCCATTAAGGTGCATCTAATCTAGGCTACAGTCTTTTCAGTCATCTGAGAGTTGAACAATAATGACAGAAGAAGGGGAGATCCAAGATGGCGGCAGAGGTGGAGACAGCGTGGTGAGCTGCGGGAGCAGCGAACCACTTAAAGCAGGGCCATTATGGCCTTCCACAGACCTCGGCTTATTGATAATTGAACACTTA